>NW_022437113.1:777657-808422 GCF_009761245.1 Sapajus apella | reverse complement strand
TCTGCTTGTGCAAATCCTCCAGGGCCTTGACGAAGCCCTCGGCGAACTCCTGCTCCTCGCTGGCCGCCACCTTGGGGTAGAGGAACTGCGTGCTCGTCGGCGTGGTGGTGACCAGCCCGTTGGACTGGATGATGAGGCGCTCGAGCTCGGGGGAGGCGAGCTTCAGCAGCCCCAGGTCGGGCGAGGCGAGAAGGCCGTCGGGGGGTGCCGCGCTGGGGGCGCCGTCGGCGCGCAGAGGGGTCGGAGGCGGCGCGGCCGTGGGCTTGAGTGCCGCCGCCACCTGCTCGCTCAGGCTCAGCGTCAGCGCGTCCTTCTTCATCATGCTGCCGGCCGCCGCCGTCGGGGGCGCCCCCGGGAACAGGCGGCCCGGAGACGCGAAGCTGCCGCCGCTGCCACTGGCGCCGCCGCCCAGGCCGCTCAGCGCCTCATCGCCGTAGAAGGGTGTTTCCATCCTCCGCCTCCCCCGCCGCGCCGGCCCGGGGGGGAGTGGCCGCGGCCTCCCGGGGGGCCCGCGCCCCCCCCGTCCGCTCGGCCCTGCGCCCGCCCCGGCCGCGGCCGCTGCGCCCGGCCCTCCGCTGGCGGCGGCTCCTGCGCCGCGCGGCTTGTGCGCCCTCTTATAGCCTCGGCTCCGCGCGATGAGCTCACCGCCCCCGCTCGCCATTGGGCGCGGGTGACGTCGCTCATTTGCATGGAGGGGAGGGGCCAAGCCGCCGACGCCCGCCCGGCCGCCGTTGCCCCGACGACGCGCGGTAAACGGCACAACAGCGCGCTGCCTTGTGGGTTGACGTCATGGGGGCAGGCCGCGCGCCCGGGCCGGGTCACCCCGCCCCGGGACCGCTGTGTACGACCGATCTCCTCGGCGCCGCCTCCACCAAGGCACATCCCGGGTGGCGTGATGGGCCCGGGAGCCCGCCCGCCCCGAGGCCCCGCCCCGTGTCCGCGCGTGGGGCCCCGGCTGGGCGGGGGCGGGGGCGGGGGTGGTGCCGCCCTCCGGGGACTGGCGGGGGATGGGGTCCCGCATGGTTAAATAACTCCTTGGCGCCTCCCCTAGCGCGCCTTCTGGAGAGGCTTTGTGTACACTCGGGGTTGGAGGCCTGCTGGGGCTGTGTCCGGGGGCTCGCCGGGGGTGTGGGGCAGGTCTGAGTTCCCCACCCTCCCTTCTTTCCTCTCCCTCTCCACCCCGCTTGTGATTGCTCCGGGAGAGACGGGGGAAGGGAGGGGAGGGGAGGGGAGGGTCGCCAGAAGTTGCTGGAAGCGCTTGGATCCTGATCATTTTCACTGAGTGCGTTCTAGAACCAGGAGTCCGACTTCCTGCCTTTACAGATGGGAAACTGGGTTCAGAGAGGTGGAGTGACCACCCCCCCACCCCGAGTTAGCTAGGAGTCACAGCAGGGCCAGGGCTGTGGCTAGGCTGAGCTCTCTTCCACCCTGAGAACCCTAGAACCTGGGAGTCCAGGCCCCTGCGCAGCCCCTTCTCTCCGCCACCCACGTTTTAACCCCGGGTCTGCCAGGGCTGTGATGTCCTGGGCGAGGGTGCCCAACTCCAGGGGCTGGGCTGATGAGGCAGGAATGCCAGCTAGTAATTATTATATGTTTGTTACCACTATTAAGGCTGGCTGGAAAGGGGGTGTGAGGGAGGAGAGTGGACCCACCCCTCCAGCACTCCAGATCCTTAGGACATCTGGATCTGACGTGCAGCCTCTGCATGCCCCCCTCCAGCTCCCCACCTCTGTCCGAATGGAACCCACACCCTCCTTTTCCCTGAGCACCTTCCCCTCACTCTCTCTGAGCCTTGGCCTCTCAGTTGCAAAACTGGTCCTACGTCTGGGCCTTTGTGCGGGCTATCTGTCCTGTACTCCATCCCCCCCCCCCCCCCCGGTGCAAAGGTGTGTCTTCAGCTAGTGCCCCGCCCCCAGACTTTATTCCTTTATTGTAGCCTCTGAATCTGCCAGAATGATGGGGTGGACCATAGTCCCTGGAGGTCAGGGACATTGTCTATGCTGAGCCTGCTGACAGGGCATAGTAGAGAATGGATGCTTGGTATTAAAGGTGAATGCGGCGCCGGTCGCGGTGGCTCATGCCTGTAATCCCAGCACTTTGGGGGGCCGAGGCGGGTAGATCACTTGACGTCAGGAGTTCAAGAGCAGCCTGGCCGACGTGGTAAAACCCTATCTCTACCAAAAATACAAAAATTAGCTGTGTGTGGTTGTGTGCACCTGCAATCCCAGCTACTCAGGAGGCTGAGACATGAGACTCCTGTCTCAAAAATAGTAATAATCATAAAGGCGTGACCTGGCAGGTGTGGGATCTGAATTGCCAGGGCAGGGAACTGGGGGAGTGGGTTTGTTTTGTCTCCAGATAGTAAAGGAGGTATCTGTGCCTGCTGGAGTGTGTGTCTATGTGTGTACCTGTGTCTGTCTATTTTTGTGTTGTATAGACAGACACAGGTACGCACACACAGATACACACTCGGACGCATGGGTCTCTGTGCTCTCTAGCCCAGGTTCTAGCCTGGACAAAGAGATCCCTAGTGGGTAAGATCCAGCCCGGAGACCTGTAGCCAGCCCTGCCCTGGGAACCCCTCTCTGGGCCTCCAGCAGTGGGGCCAGAGTGGAGGAGGGGAGGTCATGCCCCTCCCTGAGGCAAGAGGTGAGTAGGCAGCCTCCAGAGGCGCTGCCCCGACCTTGGGCCTCAGCCTTGGCAGCTGGGGGGATGGTCTGGTGAACTCTAGGCTGAGCCAGCCTGAGCTGAATGGTGCCCTTTCCTGGAGGCAGGCAGGTGAGATGCCAAGGCCTGTTACCTCTTTGAACCTATTTCTCCATCATGAAAATGGAGCAAATAAACCTACCTACTTGTGGGGTATTTCGATTTTTATTGGATTTGAAGAATTAGTAAGGGGTGAATAAATGTTTTCTATGATTGTATTATTCAGCCCAACTTAACTGCAGTTCTTTGCTTTTGAGTTCTCTCAGCGTGGAATACCCTTACTTACACTTCTGGCAAACTCCTATGCATCCTTCAAAACCTACCACAAGTGCCCCCTTTTCCAAGAAACCCTTCCTGACCATGTCCCCTATCTGTGTCTTGTTCTGTCTCCTTGATAGAAAGGGAGGAGAGGTCTTTGGCCTGGATGGGGAAGGCCTGTCCTGGCCTCTAAGTGTGGGAAGCTGCCCTTGCCACCCCCAAGGGCTCCTTTTACTTTGTTCTTTTTTTTTTTTTTAAACAGTTTCGCCCTGTCGCCAGGTGCCAGGCTGGAGTGCAATGGCGCAATCTCGGCTCACTGCAACCTCTGCATCCTGGGTTCGAGCAATTCTCCTGCCTCAGCCTCCCAAGTAGCTGGGATTACAGGCACGCACCACCATGCCCGGCTAATTTTTGTATTTTTAGTAGAGACGGGGTTTCACCATGTTGGCCAGGCTGGTCTCGATCTCTTGACCTCCTGATCCGCCTGCCTCAGCCTCCCGAAGTGCTGGGATTGCAGGCGTGAGCCACTGCACCCAGCCTCGTTTTTATTTTTCTTTGCATTTGCTATTGCTCCAGCTCCATGCCCTTTCCCACCCTCTTCTTCCTCCTCCCAGCCAGAGCGCCCTCCGGAACCCCCCCATTCCTGCCCTTCCATTTGTCCCGGCCCTGACCCCACAGCAGCTGTTGGTCCAGCTCTGTCCTCCCAGAATGGGGGCTCCTCAGGGGCAGATCTGAAGCCACTTGGCTTCAACTGGAGAGAACTCTCATTCATTGACTCCACATACACTGATTGAGCTCCTGCTGTAAGCCAGGGGAAAGGACCCACATGAGCCAGACCAACACCAAGACTCCTGTCTCTTTCAAAAAAAAAGCTAAATTGCTTTGTAGTCGGGCAGGATGGTTCATGCTTGTAATCCCAGCTCTTTGGGAGGCAGAGACCGGAGGATCTCCTGAGCCCCGAGGTTCAAGAGCAGCCTGGGCAACATAGTGAGACCCCATCTCTACTAAAGGATGGAAAAATTAGCTGGGTGTGGTGAGCACTGCAGCTTCACAGGCCCCCGAACCAAGGGACAGCCAGACCAGCACAGTTTTCAGGAGAATTGATAGTGTCCCTGCCATAGCAGATAATGGAGGGGCTGATGTTTAGAGTTGGGTAATCCGGGAGGGTGGCCCGGGACTTAACGCCACATGAACGACAAGCCGGACCTAATTGCCAAATATTGGGGAATTAGAGCGTTCTGGTAGTGGGAACAATCAGTTCAAAGGCCCTTGGGCAGGAACCAGTTGGACACATTTCTAGAAGGTTCGGAGGCAGGTGGGACTGGACTGGGAAGCCAGTGAGTGTCAAGGGAAGAGAAGGGGAGTGCCCAGGCCTCCACCTCTGCTCAGGAGGGGTTTGCCCCCAAGGCAGTGAAAGTTGCAGACAGGGCTGGGGCATCAATAGGGCTCGGCCTGGGAATCTGTATTTTCGCCTTTATCCCTGTAGCAGCTCCACCAGCGGTGAGGGATGTTATCCCATTTCTTGGAGCAGTGTCTGGAGGGGGCACACGACGTGCCCAGGCCAAAGAGAACCCTACCTTCCAAACAGAAGCCGAGCCTGACGCCCCACTGGCACCAGGGTTTGAATCTCTACGGCGGCTGCAGTCCTTCCCCAGCACAAAGAGATTTTTTTTTTTTTTTTTGAGACGGAGTTTCACTCTCGTGGCCCAGGCTGGAGTGCAATGGCGCGATCTGGGCTCACCACAACCTCCACCTCCTGGGTTCAAGCGATTCTCCTGCCTCCCGAGTAGCTGGGATTACAGGCGTGGTGACGCCTGGCTAATGTTGTATTTTTAGTAGAGACAGGGTTTCTCCATGTTGGTCAGGCTGGTCTCGAACTCCCGATCTCAGGTGATCCGCCCACCTCAGCCTCCCAAAGTGCTGGGATTACAGGTGTGAGCTACGGCGTCCAACTGAGATTTCTTGTTTAAAGCAACCTGCAGACCAGGCACAGTGGTTCATGTCAGCAATCCCAGCACCATTTTGGGAGGCCAAGGAGGGAGGATCACTTGAGCCCAGGAGTTTGAGACCAGCGTGAGCAATGTAATGAGACCTCTTCTCTACAAAAATAAAAATGTTAGCCAGGAATGGTGGCACATGTCTGGGGCCCCAGCTACTCTGGGAGGCTGAGGTGGGAGGATGGCTTGGGCTCGGGCAAGTTGAGGCTGCAGTTTAATTTTTAGTCTTTATTTGAACACCCAGAAACCAAAAATCGCCTTGTTAAATCGGAAAGCCCCAAAGAAAAAGGAGTTAAGCAGGCAGCCGAAAGGGTGAGGTGGAGGGGGCCTCTGTGTTGGGTGTAGGACCTGCTGGGCTTGGTCCCTAGGCACTCAGGACCCCACAGCGGGGAGGTGGGGCTTGTGAGGGCCCTAAGCAGGCACTTAGGACCCGCGGGCTGGTAGGGGCGGGGCTTGCAGGGAAAGTGCCCAGACCTCCGAACCCCCGCAGGGCGGCCGGGGGCGGGGCGCCAGGCTCGAGCTGGGGGCGCTGTCTGGCCCGGTACATTCCTGAGGATCAAGTTACTCAGGAAGGCTGAGGCCTCTCTGTTCCCCTCCTGCCCGCCTTTCGTCCTCTCCACAAGCAGGAACCGCAGTCTGTCCCCAGTCCAGCGCAGGTGTCTGCCCAGCCGCGAGCGGAGGGGAACCAGGCCCTGCCCTCTGGACTGGCAGCGGCCCCATCCTGCCTCCTAAAATCATTTTACAGATGAGGAAACTGAGGCACAGTCGGTCTCTCCTCCCCCACCTTCAGCATCGATGCAACCAGATTGAACCTCCTTCTGCCAGGTTTATGACCTTTTTTACTAACTGGGCAGGCCTCGAAAAACGGCTCAGTCCAGTGTTTGTTGACTGACTTACTGACCATCTAGAACCAGCCCCCAAACCCTCTCTTATTATAGCACAAGGAGAAAAGAACTTCCCACACCACTTACCCTCCTACCTCTACCCCAGCACAGGCAGAACCCCTGCACTTATCCAGCATGCATTTAATGTGCACTTGCTGTGTGCCAGGCCTAGGTTCGGCCATTTCACAGGTGGATATTGAAGAGGGTTTGGGGGTCAGAGGGTAGTGAATTTGCTTTCTTTAGACCAACTTCAGAAATTGGTTTGGGCCAATTCTGGCACTTTGGCTCACCCCGGTAATCCCAGCACTTTAGGAGGCCGAGGCAGGAGGATTCAAGCATTCAAGACCAACCTAGACAACATAACAAGACGCCTGTCTCTTTAAAAAAAAAGATAAATTGCTTTGTAGTCCGGGCAGGGTGGCTCATGCTTGTAATCCCAGCTCTTTGGGAGGCAGACAGGAGGATCTCCTGAGCCCAGAAGTTCAAGAGCAGCCTGGGCAACATAGTGAGACCCCATCTCTACAAAAGGATGGAAAAATGAGCTGGATGTGGTGACCTGTGGCTGTAGTCCACCTACTTGACAGGCTGAGGTGGGAGGCGCACCTGAACCTGCGGAGCATAAGGCAGCAGTGAGCTATGATCACGCCACCACACGCCAGCTTAGGTATCCGAGTGAGACCCTGTCTCAAAAAAATAAAAAAGTTGATATGTTTTTTGTGTTTCTTAGTTGTTTTGGGCCAAACTCACATACCATCATTCATGGATTCGACCATGCTTTTTTTTTTTTTTTTTTTTTTTGAGACAGAGTCTCACTGCGTCTCCCAGGCTGAAGTGCTGTGGCACGATCTTGGTTCACTGCAATCTCTGCCTCCCGGGTTCAAGCGATTCTCGAGCCTCAGCCACCGGAGTAGCTGGGATCACAGGCATGCGCCACCACACTGGTTAATTTTTGTATTTTTAGTAGAGACAGGGTTTCTCCATGTTGGCCAGGCTGGTCTCGAACTCCTGACTTCAGGTGATCCGCCAGCCTCCGGCTCCCAACGTTTTGGGATTACACGCGTGAGCCGGGCCACCCGGCGACCATGCTGGACAGGTGGGTTCTCACCTCCCGGACCTGGTGTTCTGGGGGACTGGAAGCAAGGTCACGATCGAAGAGCATGCTGTAGGTTGGTCTGTTTTCCTCTAAGTTGGTCCCCTTTTCTGTTTTTACTTCAGTAAATATATTTCAAAAGGAAACCTTCATGTCACCACCAAGAATGGAAAACCAGTTTCTCTTGCTATAAATAGAAGGAAACCAAAAAACTATGAATGAGAGCAAAGACAGGCATTCCCTCCTCAGGAGCACTCCGGGCTGGGGCTGGACCTTGAATTTCTGCGTGGTATCAAAGGCAGGGGAGCCTTTGATCCTGCCCAGGCAGAAGGGCAGGAGAGGTCACAGGGACCGCCCGTTGATTTGTTAGCATGGAACCCATTATTGTGGGTGCCCCCCCACCGTGATGTGTGGGTTTTGCCTGCATGCGACCACATACTGGTGGCTTTTCCAGGTCCTGAGCCATTTCCTGGCTGACAGACTGAGGGCTGGGTGGTGCATGAATGGGGAGGGGCGGGGAGGTGGCAGGCAGCTGCCTCTTGAGCAGGGGACCCTACGGGGCCTCTCTGGGGAGGTTTTGGTTTGGTTTGATGACATGCCAGGAGGCAGCTCGGGGCAAACGTTTATTTGCAGCCTTGGGGCTGTCCCCACCCACGGTCCTGTGGGCCCTGACGTCTGTCCCCACTGAAATGTGGGCCCCTGTGGCCCACCAATCCCCCCCCCACCAGGCTCTCTGTGGTGTTTGAATCCGTGAATGAGTGAATGAGTGAAGGGGAAAATGCCATAAGTAGCATAACGGACAAGTTCTTGAAATAATAACTCCGTGACAGAATGAATGAATGAACGGAAGTATTCATGCTGCCAAGATCCGAACCCATTCTCCATCCAGGTATTCTTTTTTTTTTTGAGACGGAATCTTGTTCTGTGGCCCAGGCTGGAGTGCAGTGGCGCAATCTCGGCTCACTGCAGCCTCCACCTCCTGATCAAGCGATTCTCCCGCCTCAGCCTCCTGAGTAGCTGGGACTACAGGCCTGCGACCATATGCCCGTCTAATCTTTGTGTTTTTGTAGAGATGGGGTTTCACTATGTTGGCCAGGCTGGTCTGGAACTCCTGACCTTAAGCAATCCGTCCATCGAGGCCTCCCAAAGTGCTAGGATTACAGGCGTGAGCCATCTAGATATGCCTGGTCCCCATTTTTCGGATGGACAAACTGAGGCTCTCAGCCAAGAAAGGCTTCGGTATGTGGAAGGCAGATTCGAAGTCAGTTGGCTTTGCACACCGTGGGCTGCATTTTTGCGCCAGGACTGGGGGCTCCCGCAGCGAGCTTAGGGGTCCGGACTGGTGCAGAGTGGGGCGCTGAACCTGGCCCCAGCCAGCAGAAAGTATTCATCTACTTGGGGAGTAGATGGAAGGGGAGCAAGGGAGGCGGCAGCAGGGACCGCGTTGATTCAGAAAGGACCCCCAAGGAAGGAGCAACTTTGGGGGACGCCGTGCACGTGGGCCCTTAAACTCTGCATCGGGGTAAGAGCGCAGACCCCCGCCTGCCGTACCCGAGGCCGATTCCCGGGCCCCCACGCCTTCCCGCCTCCTTCCCTCTGCTCCCCCCTGCTCCCCCCTCCCCTCCCTCCCGCCTCCCCCTGCTCCTCGCTTCTCGCGCTCCCGGGGAGGAAGTGGCGAGAAGGCGGGGGTGGGCGCCCTATTCTCACTTCCCCTGGGGCAGGGCGGGGCCTGCGGGGGTCCCCTCCACCGCCCGGAGACTGGGCCCCCCTACAGGGGTCGGGGCCGGAGCCTGGGGAGCGGGGCCGGGGCCGCCCCTAAGTTCCCTGGGCTTCGGAGGTTCTCAACTGAAAAGTGGGGGCAAAGACACTGACTTCGAGACCGCGAGTTGCTGGGGAGCGAGGACCCCACCCCGGGCCGCCAGACGCGGGCACGCCCTGCCCCGAGGGGTCAGGGCCGGGCCGGAGGGAGGGCCGAACCCGCAGTAAACACCGGCCGGGGTTGGGGCGGGAGGCGCATTCCAGGCGGAGGGAACCGCGCGGCCGAGGCCTGGAGGCTGGTCGGGGTCCCGGCGCCTGCCCGTCCCGTGATGGGCGGGCGGGGGAGGAGGAGCCGGGTGCAGGGGCCTCGGCGCGGTCCGCGGCGGTGGAGGAGTTAATTTCCCCGGGCAGCCGGACCCCGCCGCGAGCTGGCGGGTGGCGTCAGCGCCGACGTCAGGGCGAGGTGGTGCCGCGTAACGCGGCGCTGGAGTGGGGGCGGGGCGGTCGGCCCTGCAAGCCGTTTACTGGGCCCTGTGCAGGGAGGGAAACTGAGGCACGGGAACGGGGGTGGCCTGGCTGGGGCTAAACCCGCTGGCCCGCGCCCCACACCGCTCCCCCTCCGTCCCGGCTCCTCCGGGTCCCCCGACGGCAGGAGCCGGTTTGGGCTTGTTTGTTTGTTTCCATTGCGCAAATAACCTGCAAGTAACGTCTGCCCGGAGCTGCGACCTGGCACCGCGCCACCTCGGCGCCGCCTCAGTTTCCTCAACCGGATAATGGGGAGAGTTGACGTTTAGTGTGGGCGCTGGGATCGGCCTTGAAAAGGGGGTGTGGGAGGGGCCTCCACCCCAAGAAAGAGGCTGGAGCGGGGGCACCTGCGACGCGGGCTGCGAATCCCGGGCTGGCTCCCCACCCCTCCCCTCCCCTCCCCTCCCCTCCCCTCCCCTCCTCTCCCTCCTCCTCCCTCTGCTTCAGCTTCCCCTCCCCTCTTCCCCCTCCCCCTCTCCTCCCTCGCTGCTCCCCAGATCTCCTCTCCCCCCCTTCCCTCCCTTTCCCCCACCCTCCCAGCGAGGCCGCCCCAAGGGACTGCTAATTAAATGCAGAGTTGGAGGGAGGAGACGGCGCGCGGTTAACCCCTTCCCCGCCCCGGCCCTGAACCGGGGATAGGGAAGGCTGTCCTCCACTGGAATTCCCTTCCCCCCAAGGGCGGGCCTCAGACTCTGGGACGAGCCCATTTGTTGAGTGGGTATATCGAGGCCAAGGGAACGGCCCCAAGGTTTGGGCGAGGCTGTACTAAATCGGGCCTCCTGATTGGAGGGCCAGAGCTTCGAGATGGAGGAAGAGAAAAGCTATCTCATGGCTTGGAAATAAACCAAGAGAAAAAAATGAGTTGGCGGGAAAGACAGTGGGAGAGGGAGGGAGGAAAAAAATCTAGGAGCAAGACAGAGACAGAGACAACCAGGTAAGAGAGGTGGAACCCCGGGTGCAGCCTAGAGGCACCCAGGCAGGCTCCCCGGAGGAGGAGGCTTCCTGGAGGAGACTGTGGTGGGATAACTCCAGGCCCTGGCCTTAGCCTCCAGGCCTGGCTCACCCACTGACTGCTGATTTCTGACAAGGCCTTGTGGCCTGAAAGGAAGGTCATCCCTGCCTTGGGAGCCGAGTCCCCAGCCTGTCCCTGAAGCTTCACAGAGGGGCCCAGCAAGGCGAGGTGTGGGCCATGTACTGGGAGGTGACTCAGTGGCCCTTCATTCTTGGGATGAGAACAACTGAAAGAAAATGAATGATACAAAGTCAGGCGGTGACAAGCAAATCACAGCAGGGAGTGGGGAGTGTGATATGATGGGGGGGGCAGAGGATCCATGATACCAGCAGCAGGGCCACCATGAGGATGCCCCAGGGAAGGGTGCTCCTGAAAGCTGGAATAGCACGTGCAAAGGCCCTGGGGTAGGAATTTGAGGTATGTTGAGGGAACTCCAGGAGCAGTTGGCATGTGGTGAGGAGAGATGGGGGATTACAGGGGCCTCCAGATCCTAAGCAGGGAGAGTCGGGGGGTGGCTTGAGTCCTTGGCCAGCCCAGGTGGAGCCCATGACTGCTCTCTCTGCCTCAGTTTCTCCACCATTATCCATGCTCCAGAAGCGGCAGGGGTGTTTTTGGGCCTGGGGTCACAGGGACCCGTGCTGTGCCCTCTGCGAGTGCCCTCTGGCCTCCCCAACCCTCTGTGGCTCCCTAGACTGGCTGTGACCAGTCTTTCCCATCGTGACCTCCCGACTCTGTTCTTTGCTGCAGTCCAGTCACTCAGCCCTTGTACTTGTCCCTCATCTGTTCTCACAATGCCCACCCCTGGTGACAGCATCACCCCATCTCCCTTCAGGAGATGGTGGGGCTGACGTGAACAGGGGAGGGGGTACGCGGAAGGTGAGTATCCTGGCCCCTGAGTGCCGCACACAACCTGGGTAAAAATAGCTGCTCTCCGGCCCCTGCCCCCTGTGAGGAGGCGGCCGTGACGGTGGTGGCTGCAGTGACGGGGATGTGCCCAGAGAAGCATCCGGCAGGGCCAGTTGCCATGGTGATGCTGACTCAGCGGCAGAGGCAGGTAGTGGCATCTGGTACCCAGCCGGCCTGCCCTTACTTGGCCTGCACTCACAGCACCCTGTCCAGCCCCCACTGTGCAGCCCCCACCCCGGGGTGTCTTCTGAGGCTATAGAGGGGTGGGTGAGACCTCAGGACACGTTCCTCCACCAGACACCACTCAGTGTTCTGCTGGAAGGTGGGAGGCACTGCCTCTCATGGGGCTGACCTGAGTGTCAGCTCCTCCTCCCTCTATCTGCTCATTTGTCCACCCATCTACCCACTCACCCATCCATCCACCCACCCACCCATCTATCCACCCGTCCACCCATCTATCCACCCGTCCATCATCCACTCACCCACCCTGCATACACCATCCCCCCACCCATCCACCATCCATCTATCATCCATGCATCACCATCCACCATTCAGGAACACCCTTCCCTGGGGCATCCACCATCTACCCATCCACCACCCACCCGTCCACCAACCACCCGTCCACCCACCCATCCACCACCCACCCGTCCACCACTCACCCGTCCACCCATCCGTCCATCATCCACCCGTCCACCCACCCATCCACCATCCATCCATCCACCACTCACCCGTCCACCCACCCGTCCACCACCCACCCGTCCATCATCCATCCGTCCACCACCCACCTGTCCACCATCCATCCGTCCACCACTCACCCGTCCACCCACCCGTCCACCATCCACCCGTCCACCATCCGCCCGTCCACCACCCACCTGTCCATCAACCCGTCCACCATCCATCCGTCCACCATCCACCCCTCCACCCCCACCCGTCCACCATCCACCCGTCCACCCCCCACCCGTCCACCATCCATCTGTCCACCACCCACCCGTCCACCCACCCGTCCATCAACCCGTCCACCATCCACCCGTCCACTCCCCACCCATCCACTCCCCACCCGTCCATCATCTACCCGTCCACCATCTACCCGTCCACCATCCACCCGTCCACTCCCCACCCGTCCACTCCCCACCCGTCCATCATCTACCCGTCCACCATCCACCAGCCCACCCGTCCATCATCCAGCCACCCACCCACCCATCTGTCTACCCATTCATCCACCAATCCACCTATTCGTCCACCCACCCGTCCATCTACCAGGCACCCACCCATCCGCCCATTCCCGCGTTCATCCACTCACCCAGCATTTATGGAGCCCTTACCGTGTACTGACATGCTTGTGGGCGCATGCTGGTTGCCACTGCCGGTGCAGTCAGGGTGTCAGGGAGCAGTCAGGGGCAGAGGGACTTGGGTGAGGACAAGGCCTCCTTGGGCACTTGGGACGAGGCCTTGAGATGCCGAGGCCCCGTCTCTGTCTTGCCCTCCCAGTCTCGTCCCTCTCTCTCCTTGCATCTCTCAGTCTCTCTGTTTTCCCATCTGAGTCCATCTGAGATCCTTCCCTATGCCCGAAGCCCCCCAGCAGCTGCCGTCTATCCCTCTCTCCTCCCTGTCACTTGCTCCACGCCAGCTTTCCCTTGAGTATGTCTGTGTATTCCCACCTCGGGGCCTTTGCACATGCAGTTCCCACTGCCAGGGAGACTCATTCATCCAGAATTGATCATATTTAATTCTTGGCTGGCTGGCTGGCTTTCTCTTTCTTTTTCTTTCTTTTTTTTTTTTTTTTTCTTTTTTTCTTTCTTCCTTTCTTCTGTCTCCTCTGTGTCTCTCTCTCTCTCTTTCTTTTTTCCGGAGTCTCACTCTGTCTGCCAGGCTGGAGTACAGTGGCGCCATCACAGCTCCCTGCCACCTCCATCTCCCAGGTTCAAGTGATTCTCCTGCCTCAGCCTCCCAAGTAGCTGGGATTATAGGCACACGCCATCATACCCTGCTAATTTTTTCTTTTTTTTTTTTTTTTGGAGACGGAGTCGCACTGTCGCCCAGGCTGAAGTGCGGTGGCGGCGATACAATCTCGGCTCACTGCAACCTCCCCCTCCCCGGTTCAAGCAATTCTCCTGTCTCAGCCTCCCGAGTAGCTGGGATTACAGGCACCCGCCACCACGCCTGGCTAAGTTTTGTATTTTTAGTAGACACGGGGTTTCACTGCATTGGCCAGGCTGGTCTCGAACTCCTGACCTCATGATCCACCCACCTTGGCCTCCCATAGTGCTGGGATTACAGGCATGAGCCACTGCGCCCAGCAATTTTTGTATTTTTAGTAGAGACAGGGTTTCACCATGTTGGCCAGGATGTTCTCGAACGCCTGACCTCAGGTGATCTGCCTGCCTTGGCCTCCCAAAGTGCTGGGATTGCCGTATTTAATTCTTGGTTTCCTTAGCGTCTGCCTCTGTTCCCATCACCACAGTATAAAGATCTAAGAGCTGACCTGTAGTTCTTTTGGGGGCCTGTTTGTACCTTCATTTCTCCAGCTACAAAATGGGCATGGTGCTTACAGGACGACCTCATAGCTGGGGCAGGAGCGGGGAGGAAGGCTTAGACCTTCGCCCGATGCAGAGTAAACACTTGGCAAACTCCCTTCATTGGAAATGGCCCAAATGTCCATCGGCTGATGAAGGATCATCAGAACGTGGTCCAGCCACACAGTGGAATGTGATGCAGCCACAGAAAGGCATTGAGCCCCGGCCATCCAGGCTGCAGTGAGCAGAGATCCAACCACCGCACCCCAGCCTGAACGACAGAGGAAGACCTTGTCTCTAAAAAAATACACTGAAGGCCAGGGTGGCTCACGCCTGTAATCCCAGCACTTTGGGATGCTGAGGCAGGCGGATCACAAGGTCAGGAGTTTGAGACCAGCCTGGCCAATATACTGAAACCCTGTCTCTACTAAAAACACAAAAATTAGCCAGGCATGGTGGCGCACGCCTGTAATCCCAGCTACTCGGGAGGCTGAGGCAGGAGAATGGCTTGAATCCGGGAGGCAGAGGTTGCGGTGAGCTGAGATCGTGCCATTGCACTCCTCCAGCTTCAGCGACAGAGCGAGACTCTGTCTCAAAAAAAAAAAAATTTGCTGGGTAAGGTGGCTCATCCCTGTAATCCCAGCACTTGGGAGCCCAAGGTGGCTGAATAGGTCAGGAGTTCAAGCCCAGCCTGGCCAAGATGGTGAAACCCCGTCTCTACTAAAAATACAAAAAAAAAAACCCAGCCAGGTGTGGTGGCGGGTGCCTGTAATCCCAGCTACTCAGGAGGCTGAGACAGGAGAATCACTTGAACCCGGGAAGCAGAGGTTACGATGAGCCGAGATTGGGCTACTGCACTCCAGCCTGGGCAACAGAGGGAGACTCCATGTCAAAAAAAAAAAAAAAAGGCATGAAGCACTGATCTGTGCTACCACGTGCACGAAACTGGAGAACATGATGCTGAGTGAGAGAAGCCAGGCATGAAAGACCACACAGTGTGAGATTCCACTGATATGAAGTGCCCAGAACAGGCAAATCCACAGACAGGAAGCAGCTTCCTGGCTGCCAGGGGCTGGGGGAAGGGAATGGGGAGTGACTGCTGATGGGGACGAGGTCTTCTTTGGAAGGGATGAACATGTTCTAGAATTAGACAGAGGCAACGGTTGCACTACAGTGTGGGTGTATTCAATGCCCCTGAATTGTACACTTTAAAGTGGTTCCTTTTATATTATGTGACTCCTGCCTCAATTTATTTAATTATTTGAGACAGAGTCTCACTCTGTCACCCGGGCTGGAGTGCAGTGGCATGTTCTTGGCTCACTGCAAACTCCGCCTCCCAGGTGGAAGCGATTCTCCTGCCTCAGCCTCCCAAGTAGCTGGGATTACAGGCGTGCGCCATCACGTCCAGCTAATTTTTGTATTTTTAGTGGAGACGGGGTTTCACCATGCTGGCCAGGCTGGACTTGAACTCCTGGCCTCTAGCGATCCACCCGCCTCAGCTTTCCAAAGTTCTGGGATTACAGGTGTGCGCCACCCTGGGCTTCAGTTTATTTTTTTAGAGACAAGGTCTTCCTCTGTTGTTCAGACTCGGGTACGGCGGTTCCATCTCCCCTCACTGCAGCCTGGATCACCAGGGCTCAATGAATCCTCCCACCTGAGCCTCCGGAGCAGCTGGGACTTACAGGGCCACACCACTGTGCCAGGTTAATTTTGTTTATTTTGTATAGAGATGAGGTTTCACTATGTTACCCAGGCTGGTCTCGAATTCCTAGATTCAAGCAGTCCTCCTGCCTCGGCCTCCTAAAGTGCTGGGATTACCCGCATGAGCCACTAGGCCAGACACCTTAATTTTTTTTTTTTTTTTTTAAAGATGGGGTTTCACCACGATGGCCAGGCTGGTCTTGAACTCCTGACCTCAGGTGATCCACCCACCTCGGCCTCCCGCAGTGCTAGGATTACAGGTGTGAGCCACCACGCCCAGCCGGATCCTTCAAGTTTAAGGAGGCAGTGAAAGAGGTCGCACATTGCTCTGTGACCTGGGGGAGGTTCCTCAACCTCTCTGTGCCTTTGCAGTGAATGACGATGCCACCACATGGGTGAGTTCCGGAGCTGTCTGGCACACACTCGTGAAAGATGAGCAATGGCTGGCTGGGTATAACTGGCTCAGGCCTGTAATCCCGGAACTTTGGGAGGCTGGTTAAGACCAGCCTGGACAACATGGTGAGACCCCTATCTGTAAAAAAATGAAAAATAAAGGACAATGGTCAGCTGTTGCTGGGATCGGATCGTGTGCCTGTCCCAAGGCTTCAGCTCTCCACCTGTGAGGACCCTCGGAGGTGGTGGGTTGGAAGTGGCTTTGGAAACCCACAGGGCTGAGTGGGAGCTTGGAGGATCTTTGCCCTCACTCAAAGTCTCCTGGAGAAGTAGCTGAGGGCAAAGAAGTAGCCGAGGGCATGGTGGCTCACGCCTGTAATCCCAGCACTTTGGGAGGCCGAGGCGGGAGGATCGCCTGAGGTAAGGAGTTCGAGACCAGCCTGGCCCACATAGCGAAACCCCATCTCTACTAAAAAATGCAAGTTAGCTGGGCATGGTGGCGAGTGCCTGTAATCCCAGCTATTCAGGAGGCTACGGCAGGAGAATCACTTGAACCCAGGAGGCGGAAGTTGCAGTGAGTGGAGATCGCGCCACTGCACCCCAGCCTGGGCGACAGAGCAAGACTCTGTCTCAAAAAAAAAAAAAAAAAGGTCGGGTGCAATGGCTCAGGCCTGTAATACCAGCACTTTGGGAGGCCGAGGTGGGAGGATCACCTGAGCTCAGGAGTTCCAGACTAGCCTGGCCTACGTGGTGAAACCCCGTCTCTACTAAAAAATGCAAAAATTAGCCAGGCATGGTGGCGGGTGCCTGTAATCCCAGCTACTCAGGAGGCTGTGGAAGGAGAATCACTTGAACCCAGGAGATGGAGGTTACAGTGAGCGGAGATCGTGCCACTGCACCCTAGCCTGGGCAACAGAGCGAGACTGTATCTCAATGGCTCACCCCTCTAATCCCAGCCCTTTGGGAGGCTCAGGTGGGCAGATTGCCTGAGGTCAGGAGTTGGAGACCTGCCTGGCCCACATGGTGAAACCCTGTCTCTACTAAAAAATGCAAAAATTAGCTGGGCGTGGTGGCGAGCGCCTGTAATCCCAGCTATTTAGGAGGCTGAGGTAGGAGAATGGCTCGAACCCGGGAGGCGGAGGTTGCAGTGAGCCAAGATTGTGCCACTGCGCTCCAGCCTGGGCAACAGAGCAAGACTCTGTCTGGAGAAAGAAAAAAAGTGGCTGATGCCACACGTCAGAAACAGATTCCTGCATGCGCTCACCCCAGCTCCTCTGGGGCTTCTGACCAGGCCCTGGCCTCACCTCTGCCCCTGCCCCATGGAAGTTCAGAGGCTCCATACTTGCAGTTTCTCTGTGTGTCCCAGGCTGTCTCTGTGTGGCGAGCAGCTTCTTGTCCACTTGGGACTTCATTTGACTGGACTTCCTCTTACTCTTAAATTTAAAAAAAAATTTAATTAAAAAAAATTTAATTTATTGTTATTTTCTGAGACGGAGTCTCGCTCTGTTGCCCAGGAGGCTGGAGCGCAGTGGTGCAAACTTGGCTCACTGCAACCTCTGCCTCTTGGGTTTAAGCAGTTTTCCTGCCTCAGCATCCTGAGTAGCTGGGATTACCAGCGCCCACCACACCTAGCTAAATATTGTATTCTTAGTAGAGATGGGGGTTTCACCTTGTTGGTCTTAAACTCTGGCCTCAGGTGATCCGCCCGCCTTGGCTTCCCAAAGTGCTGGGATTACAATCGTGAGCCAGTGCACCTGGCCTTTTTGGTTTGTTTGTTTTTGAGATGGAGTTTCACTCTTGTTACCCAGGCTGGAGTGCAGTGGCGCGATCTCGGCTCACTGCAACCTCCGCCTCCCAGGCTCAAGCGATTCACCTGCCTCGGCCTCCCGAGTAGCTGGGATTCCAGGTTCGTGCCACCATACCCAGCTAATTTTCATACTTTTAGTAAGAGACAGGGTTTCACCATGATGGCCAGGCTGGTCTTGAACTCCTGACCTCAGGTGATCCACCTGCCTCAGCCTCCCAAAGTGCTGGGATTACAGAAGCCACCGCGCCCGGCCTGGTTTCTTCTTTTTTACAGCATTTATGTATTTGACTTGCATATGCTTGTGGCTGGCTCACTCCTGTGGAAGTGAAGGGCTGCCAGGGTGTTTCACCAGCACCTGGGACAAGGCAAGTGGCCCTAGTGCCAGGCTTGTGCCAGGCCCTGGGCTATGACAGGAGAAGGTGGGGAGGGATGTGACAGGGACACAGGCCATCTGGGGGTGGTCAGAGTAGCTCTGGGAGCAGCAGGTGAAGCCCAGGGGAGGAGGAGGAGGGAAAGGAAGAGGAGGAGGAGAGGGAGGAGGAAGGGGATGGAAAGGAGGGGGATGGGGAGGAGGGGGATGGGAAGGAGGGGGATGGGGAAGAGGGGGGTGGGAAAGGGAGGATGGGGAGGAGGGGGATGGGGAGGAGGATGAGGAGGGAGAGGAGGGGGAGGAGGAGAGAGGGATGCTTTCCCACAGCTGCCTCTCCGGGGCCACTGCCCAAGGCCGGCCTCTGCACTTTTGTCCCTGAAGCGGGAGCTTGGCTCCAGGATGAGGTGGCGTCAGCGGCAGACCGGGGCCTGTCTCGCTCTGGCTGGGGGACGGTGGGCTGGCCCTGCAGAGCTCCGCCCTGGGCTGAGTCACAGCACAGCGCCAGGTGGGGGCCTTCCTGACAGAAAGCAAACTCCAGGCGAGAAGGTCTGGGGGCGGGCGGGGACCATCTGTGGTAAAGTCAGCCCTAGTTGGGTGACGAGAGGGTGTGGACCCCTGGCCCAGCAGACCGTCGGAGGGCAGAAAGACCTGGAAGCTTTGGATTTAGGAACTAGACTGGTGCTTTCAGTTTCTTTTCTTGTTCAGGAGGCTGAGGATGGGGCTTCATGAAACCAACCAGGAAGAATGAAACACAGAGCTGGTCCGATACCCAGCTCGAGGGAGGGGGCCCGGAAGCTTCTGGAAGTCCGCTGCCCCTAAGCAGGGGCCACTCTAGCCCACGAGGTCAGGTTGGCGGAGGCAGGCGAGGGGACTTTGCAGCTCAAGTCACAAGCCAGGAGGGACTGGGCCTGGAGCCTGCAGTGGCCAGGCTGGAAAGGTCAGAGCTGGCTCTGCCTCTAGCTGTGCGTGCAAGAAGCCGCATTTATGCACGCTTGGGAGCCCGGGGATTAGCCCCGCAAAGAAAGACCTGGCAGTTTGGGAGCCCGGGACCCGGAATGGCGAGAGGGCACTTGGGGGCGTTGGGAAACATTCTGGGTTCAGAGTCTGGTCAGGGAGGAAAAACCAAACGGAGATCAGCAGGAAGGGGAAGGGGTCTCCAAGGGCTTTCCCATCCCAGCTTCCCAGGACACCTGACCCTAGCTCCTGGATTTCATCCACCTCTCATGACAGACACGACCCCTGGGAGGAAGGGGCCCAGGCCTCCTGAAGCAGAGCCCCAGCCAGTGAGTCTAGGACCAGGGGCGGGAGCTGCAAATGGGGCTCCCCACCCTTCCTTCCCTCCTTCCGTGAGATTGCCCCACCCACCCAACCCTGTGAGCCCAGCCCCCTGCCCGGCCCACCCTGCAAGGGCGTGGGATGTGCCAGGAGATGCTCCTTTCTGCCGGGCGCGGTGGCTCACACCTGTAGTCCCGGCACTGTGGGAGGCCGAGGCGGGCGGATCACGAGGTCAGGAGTTTGAGACCAACCTGACCAACGTGCTGTAACCCCATCTCTATTAAAAATACAAAAAAAGGGCCGGGCGCAGTGGCTCAAGCCTGTAATCCCAGCACTTTGGGAGGCCGAGGCGGGTGGATCACGAGGTCACGAGATGCGGAGACTGCAGTGAGCCGAGATGGCAAGAGTGAGACTCCATGTCAAAACGAATGCTCTTATCCAGCAGGCAGGTGGGCTCGTGCATCCCAAGGCCCCAGGCCTGAGCCCCCAACTGCGGCCCCTGCCTCTGTTGAGGGGGTGGGTTTGTGAGGCTTGGACCCCACATGCCCCATATCTAACCCTCAGTGAAGTGCTGCTGTGTCACCAAGCAGAGAGCAGGTGACAGCAGACATCCGTCCCAGTCCCCCCACCCACCACAAGGGGAGCATCCCAGGCCCCAGGCTAGGAAATTGTAAATGCATAATCTGTCCAATGGCAAATAACTCTGAGGACTCAAGAAGCCCTGACCTGTGGAGCCGGCTGCCGCGTGCCTCTGGGCTTCCCTGTGGCTCCTTCCCTCTCCCCAGATGCTACCAGGAGCTACCAAAGTGCTGACTCAGCATCTCAGGGCACCCCTGACAAGCCTGGCCTGGCTCAGAAAGGGGGCAGCAGCCTCGTGACTCTTCCACATGCATTCCTGTCCCCAGTCTTCTCTGCGTGAATGCTAGTGTGGACAGAGGGGGCAGATGATGGAGCCCAGGTCACCCGGAAGGGGTGATGGGAACCACACATGGCCCCTGCCGGGCAGTTCCCTCCCCACACCCACCCCCAGCATTAATATCTCCACAGAGGGGAAGGGGTTACAGGGCAACCTGGCGCGGGGGTCACCGGGGACCCTCAGGAGCCCCCGATATCCAGATGCCGGTACTGATGTCCTTCAGTGCCCCACTGTGACGCTGATGCCTGGTGAGAACCTTCAAAAGGAAGCTTCCCTTACTGGCTGGCAATTTCCTGAGAGCCCAGCCATGGACCGACGGTGGGAGACCCGCTAGGTGCGCCCAGAAGCTGAAAAGGAACGTCGGATGTGCAGTGTGTAGTTTTGTTTATTTTTATTTTTGTAACACAGAGAGAGGAAGCGAAGGGCCAGGGCCCGGCGGCGTCCCCTGCACGGGCTCTAAAGCATTCATCCGTCCCCGGGTTTGTTTTGAAAGGCAATTTTGGGGCCGCGCTCAAGGAAACTCCAGGCTGTCAATCCCAGCGTCAACAGCTTAAAATAAAAATCTCCCGTCTGTTCGCTGCTCCGAGAGGCTCCGAGAAACGCAAACCAAACCCCTCTGGAAAATGCCGCCCTGAGAACCAGAGCGAGGCTTGAAAGATGCTTTCAGCAAAGAATCTTCCAGGAATCCAGCCAGCTCTGGACGGCCACTTCACAAAACCAAAAACACCAAACATTTCCAACCAGAGAACTGCCGGCTGTAGCAAGAAAAAGGGGCTTCACCTAAAAGGGAGAGTCACAAAACGCGAGGGGGATCTCCCCGAGGCCCGCCTCTTCCTTTCTGAGCAGACCCGTCCATCTGTGGAGTGGAGCCGCGGTCCTGGCGGGAGGGCGCAGCGGCCGGTCTGGGTGGGCGCTCACTGTTTGCCCGCCTGTCTGCCCGGCTTCTTCTCCGGCTGGCCTCTGCCTGTGCCTGGGATCCCACCTCGGCCCCGGCCACCAAACACACCTGTGGGACAGAGAGAGGGGGCTGCAGCTGAGCCAGGTGGGTGGGACCTTTGACAGGATCCCAACACCCCGAAACACTAGGCCAGGTCACCAGCTCTCCAGCCTCAGCTTCCTCCTGTGTGACGTGGGGACTGCCCCTTGGGGAGGAGCATCTGAGCAAGGCAGGCACTCCAGGGCATCCTCATTATGGGACTAGACCCAGTCCCCTAGGGCTGCAGGGTGGGGACAGGCTTCCTAAAGAACAAAGCCAGAAGGGCTTCCTGGAGGAGGGGGAGGTAGGAGAGGGGTGGAGCAGAGACCAGGGCAGTAGGCCAGGCTGGGGGCTGCATGGGGGGCCTCCCATGCTCCAGAACCACCCACAGCCCCTCATCCACCTGCCAGGAGGAAAACAGGAAGAGGGGTTATTATGTATCCAGCCCCAGGCACAGGGAAGGGGAGGGGACTCCCCAGCAGGCCCGAGGCCACAGGGACAGGAGACCATGAGACCAAATGACATTTTCCATGAAGCCCCTGAGGTGGAAACACACAGCCGCTGGGGAGGCATGTGTGTGGGGTGTCCAGCGCCCCCACCCAGGGAGGTCCTGGGAGATGAGGGCCCTGCGCAGGGACTCACTGAGTGGACGCTTCGGCAGCACCTACAGTGATCCTGAGCAAGCTGCAGGCAGGGGACCTGTTCCCACACCCTCCGTGTGCCCGCGGCCCTCTAATGCCACCCCCACCACAGGCCAGGCCTGAGTGCAGCAGGCTGGGTGGGCAGGGACCCAACACCAATCCCTCCTTCTCCCCCTCCCTCAGGGATCCCAGCTGTGACCCCCGTCTAGGGAGCCATTTCAGAGAACTTTCTAGCTGGACTAACGTTTGAGGAAGTCAAAGCTGGAGCTTTGAACAGCCAGAGAGCCAACGCCAGCAGGAGGCCACATGCCGGGTGCCAGAGGCAGCACAGCTCCGGGCTGGGGAGGTCTGGGGACCGAGGACTGACATCCACAGGAGCTGGAATCTCCATCTCTGCAGACCTCAACCCCGTGAAGGCGGGGCCAGGGGTCCAGATTCAGAGGATCCAAGAGGTTGAGGCTCTCACCAGCTAGAGACCACCAGGTCTTGTGGGGGCAGAGCCCAGAGGCCAACAATGGCCTGGGGCTACCGATGTCCCCTCTCCCAGGCAGGACCAGCTGTGCCAGGGCACACGGCTTTGTGGGAGCCCCTGTGAGGCTGCTGTCTGCAACCCATGGCTCCATGGCTTCCTGCAGAACAGCCAGAGAAAGCCCCCTCACTTCCCTAGGTAGGACCCAACCTACGCTCTCAACAACCTTGACCCCAAGTGCGTAGGAGCCAGGCCTGCGACCCCAGAGGCCCCACCCACCCTGAGACCCCCAAAGCTCCTCGCCTGGAACACTGCCCCTGCCCCTCCCTCGGGATCACTCCTGACCACTCAGTCAGCCTGCACTCAAAGTTGGCGCCTGGGGCCTTCGGGGGCAGCCATCCTGTGCCACAAGCTCCCAGGCCGGCACCCGAGCCCGGCACGAAGGCCCCCTGAGAACACAGAGCCGGAGAGAGAGGTGAGGAGGGGCAGGGGCTGCAGATGGCATTTTACGCCCAATTTGTCATCTCTGGTGGGGAGGGCAAGCTTGGCTTTGGATAGAGCCACGGCAGGGAAAGGGCCCCACGCCAGGCCCCGAGTAAATCCTTGCCAGTGGCTGGACAGGTGGGCACTGCCAGACCCTCTCTGCAGAGGGGAAACTGAGGCTGGGGGAGGTGCAGTGAGAGGAGGGCTGAGTCCCGGGTCTTGGGGCTCCTCCGGCTGGGCCTTGGCTCACGGCCAACGACCAGGAGGAGGCCTGGGAGGGTCGGGAGGCTCCCAGGCAGTGCTTTGAGGGCACCAGCCAAGGAGGCCAATGAAGGAGGAATGCCCCTTGTGGCCACCCTCCCGCCCCAGGTGTGTCCGCTGGGATGGGAGCCCCACCTCGGCCGGCACCGCCCATGCCGCGGCCCTTCTGCTGCTTCTGTTGCTGCAGGCCTCCGCGGCCGCGGCCCTTGGCCACCACCTCCTCCTTGACCATGTCGATGATCTCATCAGGGATTCGCAGGTACTTGATGGTGCTGCCGCGGATGTAGCACTCGGGCATCCGCCAGAACTTGTCCCCGTCCTGCAGAGAAGGGGGCGGGTTATTACGGGGCCACCTGGCCAAGTCCTGGGAGCGGGGTCTGAGATCTGCAGGAGGCCCTGCAAAGCTGGGTGCAGAGGGCAGGGGCAGCATCACCCCACACAGACCGCCATCCCACCCCGCCTGCACACTGCACCACCCCGGGACGCAGCACAGTCTCGGTCCGGGGACACAGCATGGAAATGGGTCCAGCCTCCAGGCAGGATCTCCCCTGACCCAGGCAATCCTTCACCCAGGAGCAAGGGTCCACAAAGGAAGACTGGCTCCTATCCTCTGCCCATGGGGCTGGCTCAGGAGTGGCTGACTGGGGCTCCCTCTGGTTGGGGTTGGGGGTTTCTTTTACCGGCAACCCAAAGCCCAGAGCAGGTGGGGACTTCCCTGTGCACCAGACACAGCCGAAGCCCAGTTACTCCTCCTCCTGCCCCGGCCCACCTCCCTTCTGGAAGCCTCTCTATGCGCCCTGACTCATTCATCCATTCAAGAAGCATCAACTGACAGGGACATGCTACAGGCTGGATGTGGTGGGTGAAGAGGGGTGGAGGATGGGGAACCTGGGTCCTGCTAGGGTGGCTCAAGGGCGGTTCCCAGCGATGCCAGTTTCAGGAGAGCTAATTGAGGCTGGAGAAATGGGGGCCTTGCAAAGTCACAGACTCACTATGCAATGCCGCCCCAAGGCCCCACCGGGACATATTGAGGGCTTAGCAGGGGCCAGAGCCCCTCCTACCATATCAGTTCCCCAGCCCTGCCCCGCTGCCCCAGTTCCTGGACAGATCCATGCGGGACACCTGGATGGTCTTCTCCCCCATCCCCCTAGAAGTCAGATCACAGTATCTTCCTGCTTGGAATCCACTCAGGGCGCCTCTGGCCTGGGGGCAAGGTCTGAGAGCCTCAGCAAGGCTATGGAGGGCCCCGCCCTGGCTGTCCTCTCCCAGCCCGTGACGACACTCCCTCCAAATGGAACTTTCTGCTTCTGGAACACCCGCCATGGGCCTGCCCCCCAGAACTTTGCATGTGGTGTTCCCGCTTCTCGTCTGGCCAACTCTGGCCCCAAAAGGCCTCACCTACCCAAATCCCCAGGTCCCCCCGTCAGACACTCTCCTCCACGCCTGAGTGAGTCTGGCCTGGCCCAGCACCAGGCAGGGATGAACAGACCCTTTTGGGTGCTCACTCTTCCAGGAACCCCTCAAGGGCTCGTGGGATGGAAACACTATGGTTCTGTAGGAGTTCTGGGCCGGGGCAGGCAGCTCAGCACCCAGCTCTCCCCAGCAGGGCCCAGAGGCTTCCTCGTGCAGGAACCTGGACAGGACCTGAGCTCACTACAGGGAGGCCCTTGCCTCCTGCCCGAAACGCTCCTGAGGTCTCAGCCCAGGCTCTCTGCATCTGGCGGCCTGCCTCTGAGGGAGGGAGGGGCCCACTTAGATAGGGACGATGTGAGTTCCCGTGACCTATCCTCCCAGCGCCCAGCCACAGATTCAAGCTGCCCAGGGAAAGCCACGTGTCCAGTGGAAGCTGGCGGCAGAGGCCGGACCTAACCCCTGGAGACCTCATAGCCTCTGAATGAATGGGCTTCTCACGTCTAAGAGCTGGTGAATGGGCTTCTCGCTTCTAAGACATGGTGGTGTCCATAAAACCGCATGTGCTCACGCACGTGACACACCCGATGATTCCAGCGCCGGAAGTGGACAGAGCCCCACTGGCAGCAGGCAGGAAGGCACCGTCCGACAGGACCAGACGGGACCCACCCAGATACCCTCCCACAGGCTGCGGCCCAAACCCAGCAAGCAGCTTCCAGAGCTTCTATCGCTGCTGCACGGCGACCCCACCACCTGCCCCCACCTCACCAGCCCTGTGCTGACAGGAGGCCCAGTCCCGGTGGGGATGGGGGTCAGGGCAAGACAAGGCCACTTCAGGAAGGAGCGCGTCCCTCCTCACGCCCTGTGGTCCCGTCAAGGCCACCTCAGGCAGGTGCTTCCAGCTCCCCAACAGTTTCCTCCCTATACCATGGGGGGCTGTCGCCCATGGGGAGACACGACAGATGGGATCAGGGAAGGCTGGCGGGAGGAAGCCAAGGGAGCCGCTGCCTTCGGCACCACCTCGACCTCCTCCTCAGTGCTCTGTGGGTCACCCCAGGCACCCCAGGGGCGGGAAGGCCTGTGACACCAGAGGAAGCCACCTTCCAGCCCCAGCTGGCTGCGCAGGGCTCCTAGCCAGGCGCTTGCAGTCTCGGGCTCTGGAGGGCGGCTCCTGGCCTGCCGTGGCGCTGCTCCTGCCCACCGTAGCCTGGGCATCCCGTACATCCCATGGCCACACCACCATGCCCATAGAGTCCAGGCAATATCCGGCTGGACTAAAGGCAGCAGAGTCCGGGGGGCTCGGGCCTCCCCTGGAGGGAGCCGCCCTGACCTGAGCCACAGAAAGTCCCAAGGCCTAGGTCCTTCCAGGTCAGGGTGGCACCAACAGACACACAGCAGAAAGGCCAGGTGAGGAGGGCAGCCTCCCACAGGGTAGAAGTCCAGGGCGAGCTGGGGGCCTGGAGGCCTGGCCCGCCCTGCCCTGTCCCTCCCATGCCCCACTGGCCCCTGCAGGATGAGCAGGCCCAGGTGGCTTCCCCCACTGACTCCTCCCATGAGGCCCAGGGAGGGAGGATGCTGAGCGTGCACCCCACCCCTCCCCCAGCCCCCGCTGGCGGTGCGGCACCCACCCTGGACGTGCAGATGACCTCTCGCAGGTTAATGTTCATCCAGTTGTCGCAGCTCACCAGGTGCCCGTTGTATGTTTCCCCATTTTTCAGCTCCACCAACTGGAAGAGAGACAGGCCAGAGGTCGGCTGTGGCCCCAGAGCTCTGCACCACGGGCTCCCCAGGAGGTGCGCCTCTGCCCCTTGAGACGGGCCACCACCTCCGGGCCTCAGCCCATGGCTCCGAGACCCCCAAATGGCCTTTCTTACGGACGACAGGCTGTGCCTCCTTTCATGATGCCAATCTTTGTGCAATTAAAAATGATACTGGGCCATGTGCGGTGGCTCACGCCTGTAATTCCAGAGCTTTGGGAGGCCGAGGTGGGAGGATCACCTGAGGTCAGGAGTTTGAGACCAGCCTGACCAACATGAACAAACCCTGTCTCTACTAAAAATTAGCCAGGTGTGGTGGTACGTGCGTGTAGTCCCAGCTACTCGGGAGCCTGAGGCAGGAGAAATGTTTGAATCTGGGAGGCAGAGGTTGCAGTGAGCTGAGGTTGCGTCACTGCACTCTGGCCTGAGCAACAGAGCAAAAAGCGGGATCAAAAAAAAAAAAAAAAAAAAAAAAAAACTAAGAAACAGAAATATTTAAAGGAATGAATGACAGTGACGGTGGCCACTGATTCAGGGCGGTCACCAGATATCTGGGCTTTGGTGTTCTGGAAATGCTGCTTTTCACTGCAATAATGACTTATTTACTTTGATAGGTTTTGAGGGCAAAGGTAAGTAGCACATCATTCGGAAGACAGACTGCTGTTAGGAAAAGGCTGAGACTGTTTCGGTCTTTTCTGAGACGGTCTTGCTCTGTGCCCAGGCTGGAGGGCAGTGTCGTGACCGAGCTCACTGCAGCCTTGACCGCCCGGGCTCCACCCAAGGCTGAGTTTTCTCCTGCCTCAGCCTCCCAAGTAGCTAGAATTGCAGGCGCCTGCCACTACACCCGGCTAATTTTTTATATTTTTGGTAGAGACGAGGCTTTCACCATGTTGGCCAGGCTGGTCTTGAACTCCTGACCTCAGGTGATCCACCCACCTCGGCCTCCCACCAAGGCTGAGATTTTTAAACAATTCACTTAGGCATCTGCCCAAGAGAAATGAACACAGGCAACCATACAGGCGTGCTCTGGGCTCACTGCAGCCTCAAATGCCCCCGGCTCAGGTGATCCTCCTGCCTCAGGCTTCCAAGTAACTGAGACTACAGGCGCACGCCACTACACCCAGGTAATTTTTTTTTTTTTTTTTTTTTAGACGGAGTCTCACTCTGTCACCCAGGCTGGAGTGCAGTGGCGTGATCTCAGCTCACTGCAACCTCTGCCTCCCAGGTGCAAGCGATTCTTCTGCCTCAGCCTCCCCAGTAGCTGGGAGTACAGGCACACACCTCCATGCCTAATTTTTGGTAGAGATGGGGTTTCACGTGTTGGCCAGGCTGGTCTCGAACTCCTGACCTCAGGTGATCCACCTACCTCGGGCTCCCAAAGTGCTGGGATTACAGGCATGAGCCACCGCACCCGGCCCTACACCCAGGTAATTTTTATATTTTATTGAGAGGTGGTTTCTCCATGTTGCCCAGGCTGGTTTCCAAACCCCTGGGCTCAGGCCATCCTCTAGCCTCAGCCTCTCAAAAGTACGGAATTATAGGTGTGAGCCATCATGCCCAGCCTGATGTTCTTTTTATTAAGAGACAGGGTCTTGCTATATTGCCCAGGTTGGACTCCTGGGCTCAAGCGATCCTTCCACCTCATTCATTTTTTTTCTTTTTTTAGAGACAAGGTCTCACTCTGTCGCCCAGGCTGGAGCACATTGGTGTGATCATAGCCTACTGCAGCCTCAAACTCCTGGGACCAATCGATCCTCTTGCCTAGTCTCCTGAGTCGCTGTGACTACAGGGACATACCACCTCGTCTGGCTAAATTTTAAGTTTGTGTGTGTGTCTTTTGAGACAGTTTTGCTCTGTGGCCAGGCTGGAAGGCAGTGGTGCATTTTCAGCTCACTGCAACCTCTGCCTCCTGGGTTCAAGCAATTCTTTCGCAGCCTCCTGAATAACTGGGACTACAGGCGTGCACCACCATGGCCGGCTAATTTTTGTATTTTTAGTAGAGACGGGGTGGGTCGGGCGCGGTGGCTCAAGCCTGTAATCCCAGCACTTTGGGAGGCCGAGGCGGGTGGATCACGAGGTCAAGAGATCGAGACCATCCTGGTCAACACGTGAAACCCCGTCTCTACTAAAAATACAAAAAATTAGCTGGGCATGGTGGCGCGTGCCTGTAATCCCAGCTACTCAGGAGGCTGAGGCAGGAGAATTGCCTGAACCCAGGAGGCGGAGGTTGTGGTGAGCCGAGATCGCGCCATTGCACTCCAGCCTGGGTAACATGAGTGAAACCCCGTCTCCAAAAAAAAAAAAAAAAAAAGAGACGGGGTTTCACCATGTTGGCCAGGATGGTTTCCATCTCTCGCCTCTGTGATCTGCCCGCCTCGGCCTCCCAAAGTGCTGGGATTACAGGCATGAGTCACTGCAGTTGGCCGACTACATTAATAAGTATGTATATATTACCATCACAAGCAGCAGAAAAGACAGGGGTGTGGACACACCTGGGAAGAGAGAAGGGAAGGAGCTGCTGTACTGGTGGACAGGCAGGAAGCCGTCTGCTCAGCCACTGTCCCTATGCTGAGGCTGGCCGCCCCGCCCCCAACAGGTTGTCCCAGACCAGCGAGTACTCACCATGGGGTGATTCTGAGCTGTCTTCAGCAGTGACAAGGGAAGCTGAAAGGCAAATAAAGCTGCATGGTTTGTCTGTCTGACCAGCACCTGGGAGCTCTGGTCTCGAGTCCACCCCACGACTCATGGATGGTGCGGTGCGGGGAGCACAGGAGTGCGTGTCAATCACTCCCCGCCGGAAATGCCACTTCCTTACTCTGCCCAGCGCAGAACACACACCTGCCTCTTGGATTAGGAAGAAAAGCCTCACACACTCTCCCTCCTCCCATAGGTGGCCACCACTTGCTCTTGGTGCTGAACACTCTGGTCAATTTTTTTTTTTTTTTTGAGATCAAGTTTCGCTCTTGTTACCCAGGCTGGAGTGTGATGGCGCGATCTCGGCTCACCGCAACCTCCGCCTCCTGGGTTCAAGCGATTCTCCTGCCTCAGCCTCCTGGGTAGGTGGGATTACAGGCACGCGCCACCACACCTGGCTATTTTGTATTTTTAGTAGAGACGGGGTTTCTCCATGTTGGTCACGCTGGTTTCAAACTCCTGAATTCAGGTGATCCACCTGCCTCGGTCTCCCACCGTGCCTGGCCAATTTTTTTTTTTTGGGACAGAGTCTCGCTCTGTTGCCCAGGCTGGAGCGCAGTGGCACGATCACAGCTCACCGCAACCTCCACGTCTCTGGCTCAAGCAATTTTTCTGCCTCAGTCTCCCAAGCAGCTGGGACTACAGGCATGTGTCACCACACCCAGCTTATTTTTCTATTTTTAGAAGAGGCGGGGTTTTACCATGTTGGCCAAGCTAGTCTCAAACTCCTGGCCTCAGGTGGTCCACCCGCCTCAGCTTCCCAAAGTGCGGGCATTACGGGCATGAACCACGTGCCTGGCCTGCTGCCTGTATTTTAGGGTCAAACTGGTATCTCTGAGAGGCACCCACGCTGATGAGGTTATTGTGAGTATGGAGTTGAGGGCACCGCATCTTGGAGACTGAGGAACCTGCCCAGTACTATGGAGCCGGCAAGAAACAGCTGGCCTGGCCCTTTCTGTCTGAAGCAAGCACAAGCCCACGCCTTGCAGGGCAACCCCAACTGGCCCAAGGCGGACACTGCCATGCCCCATTGCAGGGGTCAGTCCCATCTGAGAAGGCCACATCTGAGCTGGTTTCATTTTTATTTTTTTTAGATGCAGTCTCGCTCTAAAAATACAAAATATAAGGCTGGGCGCAGTGGCTCACGCCTGTAATCCCAGCACTTTGGGAGGCCGAGGCGGGTGGATCACGAGGTCAAGAGATCGAGACCATCCTGGTCAACACGGTGAAACCCCGTCTCTACTAAAACTACAAAAAATTAGCTGGACATGGTGGCGCATGCCTGTAATCCCAGCTACTCAGGAGGCTGAGGCAGGAGAATTGCCTGAACCCAGGAGGCGGAGGTTGCGGTGAGCCGAGATCGCGCCATTGTACTCCAGCCTGGGTAACAAGAGCGAAACTCCGTCTCAAAAAAAAAAAAAAACAAAAAAAATTTAGCGTGTGCCTGTAGTCCCAGCGACTCCAGGGTGCTGAGGCGGGAGGATCGCTTGAGCCTGGGAGGCGAGCCTGCTGCCCAGGCTGGAGTGCAGTGGCACGATCTTGGCTCCCTGCAACCTCCACTTCCCAGGTTCAAGTGATCCTCCTGGCTCATCCTCCCGAGTAGCTGAGATTACAAGGGTGCGCCACCATGTCCGGCTAATTTTTGTTTTTCTTTGACACGGAGCTTCCCTCTTGCTGCCCAGGCTAGAATATAATGGCTCAATCTCGGCTCACAGTCACCTCTGTCCCCCTGGTTCAAGCGATTCTCCTGCCTCAGCCTCCCGAGTAGCTGGGATTACAGGCATGCACTGCCATGCATGGCTAATTTTGTACTTTTAGTTCAGACACGGTTTCTCCATGTTGGTCAGGCTGGTGTCGAACTCCCGACCTCAGGTGATCCACCCGCCTCAGCCTCCCAAAGTCCTGAGATTACAGGCTTGAGCCACCACGCCCGGCCTAATTTTTGTATTTTTTTTTTTTTTTT
>NW_022437113.1:769658-777557 GCF_009761245.1 Sapajus apella | reverse complement strand
GATCTTGGCTCACGGCAACCTCCGCCTCCCAGGTTCAAGCAATTCTCCTGCCTCAGCCTCCCGAGTAGCTGGGACTACAGGCACGCGCCACCATGCCCAGCTAATTTTTGTGTTTTTAGTAGAGACGGGGTTTCACCATGTGGGCCAGGATGGTCTCGATCTCTTGACCTTGTGATCCGCCCACCTCGGCCTCCCAAAGTGCTGGGATTACAGGTGAGAGCCACCATGCCCGGCAATTTTTCTATTTTTTAAGGGTTTCATTATGTTGGCCAGGTTGGTCTTGAAGTTCTGACCTCACGTAGTCCTCTCACTTTGGCGTCCAGCAGCGCTGGGATAACAGCAGGAGGCACTGCACCCAGTGTGAACTGGGTTTTCAAAAACAGGAAGTTACCAGGTAAGGTGAACTTTCAAGTTTTTTTTTTTTTTTTTTTGGTGGCGACAGGGTTTTGCTATATTGCCCAGGCTGGCCTTGAACTCTTGGCCTCAGGCAGTCCTCCCATCTCAAGCTCCCAAGTAACTGGAACTATAGGTATGTGCCACCACACCTGGTTTCGAGATTTTTTCCATCATTACTGAATGTCTTTATTATGTCAAATATGTAGTACTTCTATTACTGGGGGGAAAATCAACACTTTCATTTTGGAAACATAAAACTCAGCCCGTACACTGGGGGCTGCCTCAGGGCTGTGCCTGGGTGGGGGGCCCTATAGCATGTCTGTTCTAGTACCGCTGTAAGGAAGGTCCCAGCACCAAGGAGCCCTGATGACAAGACAGTGCCTCAAGGGACAGAGGCTTCACCCTGCCTTGTCCTGGTGACTCTGGAATTCCAGGTGGCCCTGACCCAGAAGCCTTTGCTGGGAGGCCCGCCCCAGCCACCACCGTGATGACAAGGTGGCTGCTTCTCCAGGGGGTGGGAACTTCAAGGCCTCTCCCTATGGAGGCCGGAAATGGCCTTCAGCCCCGGCGGGGTGGCTCCCCCATGAGAGGAAAGGGTTGGGGAGGGAATCCTACATCCCACAGCCCCTTCCTGAGAAGAGCGGCCCAGGGGAGGTTGGTGCCAGCAGGAAGCCAGGCCCAAGCCCACTTCCTGCACCGGCTTCCTGGAAGAGCCAGATAAGAGGGAAGAAGGGGCCACGTGGCCCTGGGGCGGCTGCTCGGAGAGGCAGGGAGGAGGGCTGTGGGCGGCTGGGCATGCGTCTGACTGGGTGGCACCAGCCACAAAGAAAACACGGGAGCCACAGATTGGCACGCAGGGCCCATGCCCAGGTGGCCCTTTACTGTGAAGAAGCCATGGGTTTTCCTCGGCAAGCCTGTTTTCTTTCTCCAGCCCGCAACAGGAATGAGACCTGGGATCTCTTCCCGGTTCACTGGGAAAGGGGCAGAGGTCAGGCTAGCCCTTAAAGGCCCTCTCTCACTATGCAGAAGAGGCGCTAGCGCCCACAACAGAAGGGACCTGCCCAAGGACAGAGGCAGACGCCCTCCTGTCAGGAGGTGGCCTGTAGACACACCTTCCATGCCAGTGACAGCTCCTCTCGGGCCACCACCTGGTCCCAGCTACTGACAGGGCAGCCCGGAGGGACCCACAGCCTCCTTGGCTGTCACCCGAGTCCCCTGTCCAAAAAACAGGAGAAAGAACATCTAAGACAAAAATAGGGCTGGTGGGTGGGCACCATGACTCTTGCCTGTAATCACAGCACTTGGGGAGGCCAAGGCGGGTGGATCACAAGGTCAAGAGATCAAGACCAGCCTGGCCAACATGGTGAAACCCCATCTCTACTAAAAATAGAAAAATCAGCTGGTGTGGTGGTGTGCGCCTGTAACCCCAACTACTCTAGAGGCTGAAGCAGGAGAATCGCTTGAACCCAGGAGGCGGAGGTTGCAGTGAGCCAAGATTGAACCACTGCACTCCAGCCTGGCGACAGGGCGAGACTCTACCTCAAACAAAACAAAACAAATAAGGTTGGCACAGACCCGCTCACAACACTCCCCAGGGGGGCTACAGAGCCTGGCCTGAGAGGCTCTGCCACACCCATTCCTGCCACCTGACCTTTGCTCCTGCTGCTGCCCCTGCCTGGGGTGACCTTCCCCAGACCTTCCTGTGGCTGCTGAAATCACGCCTTCGGCCAGGCACTTAATGGCCACCCTCTGCGGCATGGGTGTTTACTTCCATCATAGGATGCAGCCAGTCTTTAATTACCTTGTTTATTACCTGAGTCCCTCGCTAGACTGGAACACTCAAAGTGGGTGTGGACTTTGTCTAGCACCAAGCACAAGGCCAGGCACAGGAAAGGGACTGGGTAAACATTTGCTGAATAAATACACAAGAGAAACGCACATACCGCCCAGGGAGTCACACGGGGCAGGCAGAACACTCGGCCCACCCCACAGGGAAGGAAAGGAGTGGCACAGATGGGAAAAGTAACTTCCAGACACGGAGCTGCCTGACTCCCAGGCCCTCCACAGCTGCTGTGGCCTGGAGCCATGACCACACGTCTTGATTCCTCCTCCATCTTCACCTCCAAACCCTGTTGGAGAATGAGGTCAGAGGAAGGGGTGGATCCTCAAAAACTTAAAAGAATACATCAAAGGGCCAAGTGAGGCTGGGCACAGTGGCTTGCGGCTATAATCACAGGACTTTGGGAGGCTGAGGTGGGAGGATCACTTGAGCCGGTGAGGTTGAGGCTGCAGTGATGTGCCACTGCACTCCAGCCTGGACGACAGAGTGAGATCTCAGCTCAAAAGAGAAAAAGAAAAAAAAAAAGTTGGCAGAGCGCAGCGGCTCACATCTGCAATCTCAACACTTTGGGAGGCAGAAGCGGCAGATCACCTGCGGTCAGGGGTTCAAGACTAGCCTGGCCAACATGGTGAAACCCCATCTCTACCGAAAATACAAAAATTATCCAGGTGTGGTGGCGCGTGGCTGTAATCTCAGCTACTTGGGAGGCTGAGGCAGGTGAATTGCTCTCTCAGAGAGGTGGAGGTTGCAGTGAGCCGAGATTGTGCCACTGCACTTCAGCCTGGGCAACAGAGCGAGACTGTCTCAGAAAACAAATAAAATGAAACAGAAAAAGAAAAAAGTGCCAAGTGTGATGGGAGCGGCCCCATCACCTGGGTCAGGGAAGAGCACAAGAAAATTCAGAAAAGAGAATTCCTTTCTCTGTGCTTTCTTGGAACATCTGGAGTCTGGCTCTCAGGTTTAGACCCACGAGGACTAAACCCAGTGGCTCCTAATTCCGGAAGCTTTCCAGGACTGCCCTCCCTGGCTGCTAACCCAGGTCACTCCTAGCACTGCCCTGACCACAGGGAACTGGAAGTGTGTATCCCGTGATGCCTTGTCCATTCCTTTTTTTCCCCTGAGACGGAGTTTCACTCTTATTGCCCAAGCTGGAGTGCAATGGCACAATCTTGGCTCACTGCAACCTCCACTTCCTGGATTTAAGTGATTCTCCTGCCTCAGCCTCCGGAGTAGCTGGGATTATAGGCACGCGCCACCACTCCTGGCTAATTTTGTATTTTTTTTTTTTTTTTTTGAGACGGAGTTTCACTCTTGTTACCCAGGCTGGAGTGCAATGGCGCGATCTTGGCTCACCGCAACCTCCGCCTCCTGGGTTCAGGCAATTCTCCTGCCTCAGCCTCCTGAGTAGCTGGGATTACAGGCACGCACCACCATGCCCAGCTAATGTTTAGTATTTTTAGTAGAGACGGGGTTTCACCATGTTGACCAGGATGGTCTCGATCTCTTGACCTTGTGATCCACCCGCCTCGGCCTCCCAAAGTGCTGGGATTACAGGCTTGAGCCACCGCGCCCGGCCTAATTTTGTATTTTTAGTAGAGACCGGGTGTCTCCATGTTGGTCAGGCTGGTCTCAAACTCCCGACCTCAGGCGATCCACCCACCCCGGCCTCCCAAAGTGTTGGGATTGCATGAGCCACTTCACCCGGCCCACCTTGTCCATTCTTGGCCACTCCTCCAGGAAACGCCTGGACAGCCAGGACTTGGGGACTCTGGATGTTCAGAAGGTGGGGACGGGCTGAAATGAATGAGTTCATACTTTGCCCACGCACCGTTCTACACAGTGGGAATATAGAGGGAAGAAAAATGAAGATCCTGCTTCCACAAAACTCATCACAGGATGGATCCTTCCAACTCTGCCCTCTAGGAACACAGCAGAGAGGGATGGGCTCCCTTCTCTGAATTGCTGTACTTGAAACCGCCTTTGCAAAAATTGTAACTGAGGAAATTATGACAGCGAAAAGAGATCAGACCTAAGCGACTCCATCTTGCTTATAACCTTTAAGCTGTCCTTGCTCTTTCCTGGGCACAGGCCGAACTAACCTTGGGAAGAAATTTAGTCTATAGTTTGACTCTGAGACAAGATTGGTAATAGCTCTTTCCCGAAAACACCCTCTTCTTGCCTGGGGACCAGTCTGCCTTTGGAGGACTAACAAGCTGCAAGATTACAAATGATCGTTTAGGGGTCACGAAGCCTCTGGCTCAAGAGTCTGAACCTCCCCAGATTGCTCCTGGGAATAACATCACTATTATAAAATCTAAGATCAGTGCTTGAAATAGTTTTGCAGACCCCGTACTGGATGGATCAGCTGACACCACCCAGACGAGTAATCTGGCTCAACCAGTCCCGCAATCCCACCCACGACAGAATCCCACCCAGGAACAGAAGACAGCAAGAAAATCTCACTTCAACCTCCCCAGGACTCCCATCTCCAACCTCAGGAAGCTCCAGCCAATCAGCACCCCCCACTTCCTGAGCCCCTACTGCCAAATCATCTTTAAAAACTCGGATCCCCTAGGCGGGGTACAGTGGCTCACCCTGTAATCCCAGAACTTTCGGGAGGCTGAGGTGTGTGGATCACCTGAGTTCAGGGGTTCCAGACCAGCCTGGCCAACATGGTGAAACCCTGTCTCTACTAAAAATACAAAAAATTAGCCGCACATGGTGTGGCTGGTGCCTGTAGTCCCAGCTATTCAGGAGGCTGAGGCAGGAGAAATGCTTCAACTCAGGAGGCAGAGGTTGCAGTGAGCCAAGATCGTGCCACTGCACTCCAGCCTGGGCAACAAGAGTGAAACTCCAGTCTCCTGCAGAGCTGGCTCTGTGTGAATTTCTTTCTCCATTGCAATTCCCCTGTCTTGATAAATCGCCTCTGTCTAGGAAGCAGGCCAGGTGAACCCATTGGGTGGTTACACACTGACCCCAGGATTTAGGGAGCCCTCTCTCACTAATCCTCAGCTCTGATGCAGCCACCCCTGTGGGCCCCTCCTGGTTACTAAATCTCCCACTGTCTCACAGAGTCTGGAAGTCACATCCTCAACAAAGGCCTAGATTTCTCTCCCTGAAAAAAGAAGGGCCAGATGCTGATGGGCCAGGAAATTCCCAGCTCCGACTTCGTTTTCCGATCTGCACATTGAGGACACCGGCAATCTCTGGCCCAGATCCAGAACTTCCATAATCACAAACATCTGGCCCTGCAGAGACCTGGGCCTCAGTTTTTCCTTCTGTGTATTGGGAGGATGCACTTCATCCATCCCCGGCTCAAAATGCCCCCTTCCCCTGGAATGACATGCTCTGTGACCCAAGGAGAAGACCACACCCCAGCACCAGGCCTGCTTTTCAGCCAGAAAACAAGAGACCTAGGAGGCTGTGCTGCTAGCATTTTATGTATCTTGCAAGCTCTGAAATTTCTAAAGCTAAGTTTCACAACTCAGAGTGGCCCCCTACTTCCCAGCACTCTAAGTTTCAATCTGGGAGGTCAGACCGGGCCTGAAGCACTCGGGGCCCCTTTCCTGCCCAAAAACTCTCTGCTGCATTTGGCGGGCCCCCACCTTTTTTTACCTCAGTTTCCCCACCTGCAAAACGGGAAAAACTAAAGCGAGCCCGCCGTACTATGGATGCAAGTCCGTGCAACCCTAAATCTCACAGACGTCCTAGAGCCATCTGCAGCCTCCGGCCTCGGTTTCCCAGCCTCGTGCTGGGGGACGGGACTCGAGGCTCGGACTGTACGTTCACCTCGCGCCAACCCAACCCTCAGCGCCCGCCCGGAGGGCTCCCAACGACTGCGGCTCCCGCCTCCCGGTAAGACCCCGCCGATGCCCTGCCCTCACCATGGTGCCGGCGGGGACCGGGATCACCGGCCACTTCCGCCACCGCCGCCGCACACGCTCCCGGCGCTTGTCGCAGCGCCGCGCGCCACTAGGCTGAAAGAAAGTGGCAGACACGCGAGCCAGTCAGCACGGGGCTCGAAGGGCTGCCAACCAATCCACGCCGAGCATGGCGGGGCCCACTGGGCGAAAGGGGCGGGCGGGCCGTATTCCCGCCGGAGGAACGAGGAAGAGAGCCGTAAAGCGTCGCGGCTTGTACTGCAAAAGGGGGCGGAGCAACGCGGCCTGGCGGGGGGTGCATTGTGGGTAAGCGCATGCGCAGATGAAGCCGTCTGTCTCCTGGGCTCCACGCTGTGGGCAAAGCCAGTTAATGCCTTTCGTTTACAGTCGGGAGAGAGTGAGGCCTCGTGCTGATTGGGACGTCCCTGAGGTCGCCCTTCGGACTCCTAGTTTTCTAATTCTGTAATTATCCCGGGAACATAATTTAGTAGGTTGGAATCCTGACCACGCCCCTCGGAGCCTCAGTTTGCTCCCTGTAAAATGGGTTATAATAGTGTCTGCTCTGAAAGCTTGCTTGCTATGAGGATGAAATGAGTGAAACTGTGTAAAAAAAAAAAAGCACTTAAAACAGCGTCTGGCGATCGGGCGCGGTGGCTCACGCCTGTAATCCCAGCACTTTGGGAGACCGAGCTAGACGGATCACCTGAGGTCGCGAGTTCGAGACCAACCTGACCAACATGGAGAAGCCCCGTCTCTACTAAAAATACAAAGTTAACCGACCGTGGTGGCGCAGGCCTGTAATCCCAGCTACTCGGGAGGCTGAGGCCGGAGAGTCTCTTGAACCCAGGAGGCAGAGGATCGCACCATTGCACTCCAGCCTGAGCAGCAAACGAAACTCTGTCTCAAAACAAACAAAAACAGCGTCTGGCACGTAGTAAGTACTTAACAATATACTTGGTGCTTGCTTCTGCTCACAGAAATGAACAAAACACAAAATTTGTGGTCCTCAGGGAGATAGATAGTAAAGAAAATAAATAGGCAAATGCTGTTAGTTTTCTGGGGCCTGCTGTAACAAATGCCCGCGAACTGAGAGGTTTAAAACAACAGAACGTGATTTTCTCACAGTTTAGGGGACCAGAATTCTGAATTGAGGTCGTCAGCGGAGTTGGCTCCCTCTGGAGGCTCTGCGTGTCCTGCGCCTCTCTCCTGGGTTCTGCTGGCTACTGCCAGTCCTTGGAGTTCCTTGAGTTACACATGGAGCCTTCCGCTTTCTGTCTGCCTCTGTCTTCACTTGGCCTTCTCTGTGTGTGTCTCAGTCTCAAATGTTTCTCTCCTTTTTTTTTTTTTTGGACAGACAGGGTCTGGATATGTTGTTCAGACTAGTCTCAGACTCCTGGGTCAGGCGATCTTCCCTCCTCCCTGCTTCCCAAAGTGCTGGGATTACAGGTGTGAGCCACTGAGCCTAGCCTTTCCTTTTTCTTTTTCTTTCTTTCTTTCTTTTTTTTTTGAGACAGAGTTTTGTTCTTGTTGCCCACGCTTGAGTGCAATGGCACGATCTCGGCTCACTGCAACCTCCACCTCCCGGGTTCAAGCCATTCTCCTGCCTCAGCCTCCCGAGCAGCTGGGATTATAGGCATGCGATGCCATGCCTGGCTAATTTTTTGTATATTCAATAGAGACGGGGTTTCTCCATGTTGGCCAGGCTGGTCTCGAACTCCCGACCCCAGGTGATCCACCTGCCTTGGCCTCCCAAACTACTGGGATTACAGGCATGAGTCACCA
>NW_022437113.1:767692-769558 GCF_009761245.1 Sapajus apella | reverse complement strand
TGAGCCACCGCGCCCGGCCTCCTTTCTCTTATTAAGCTCACCCTAAATTCAGGATGATGCCATCTCAGGATCCTTAATTACATCTGCAAAGATCCTATTCTTTTTTTTTTTTTTTTGAGATGGAGTCGTTCTGTCACCCAGGCTGCAGTGCAGTGGCATGATCTTGGCCCACTGCAACCCCTGTCTTCCAGCTTCAAGGGATTCTCCGGCCTCAGCCACCCGAGTAGCTAGGATTACACACACATGCCACAATGCCCAGCTAATTTTTCTATTTTTAGAAGAGACGGGCTTTCACCATGTTGGCCAGACTGGCCTTGAACTACTAACCTCAGGTGATCCACCCACCTTGGCTTCCCAAAGTGCTGGGATTACTGGCGTGGGATTACGTAATATGGGATTACGCCCAGCCCCATATTTTAATGACTGATGCTATTTATTGACATGATTCATAATATCAAGACTGAAAGAAACCCAATGTGACCACATAATGGAGTAACACAGCTGTAAAAAGAAATGAAGACATCTTCATATACTACAATTGAACGGTGTCTGGATATATTAAGTGTAAAAAAAACCAAGGTAGAGAACAAGTTTTACAGTATGTCATTTTTTGTGTGCAAAAAAAAGAAATACATGCATGTGTATGTGTATATGTATTTGCATATATACGTATATATATAACCACGCCAAGCACATGAACTCAATTTGCTGGGTTTTTTTGATGGAGTCTTGCTCTGTTGCTAGGCTGGAGTGCGGTGGCACAATCTTGGCTCACTACAACCTCTGCCTCCCGGGTTCAAGCTATTCCCCTGCATCAGCCTCGTGAGTAGCTGGGACTACAGGTGCGTCCTACCGCGCCCAGCTGATTTTTTTGTATTTTAGTAGAGACGAGGTTTTACCATGTTGGCCAGGATGGTCTCGATCTCCTGACCTCATGATCTACCCATGTCGAGCATAAAGAAACATAAAGACTGGATGAGGTGGCCCACGGCTGTAACTGAAGCACTTTAGGAGACTGGGGGTGGGCGGATCACCTGAGGTCAGGGGTTTGAGACCAGCCTGGCCAACATGGTGAAACCCCGTCTCTATTAAAAACACAAAAATATTAGCCGGGCGTGGTGGCAGACGCCTGTCATCCCAGCTACTCAGAAGGCTGAAGCAGGAGAATCACTTAAACCCAGGAGGCAAAGGTTGCAGTGAGCCGAGATCGCACCACTGCACTCCAGACTGGGCAACAGAATGAGACTCCATCATAAAAAAGAAAGAAAGAAAGAAACAGGGCCTACGGGGTGTCCCAGCATCAACATGGCAATGAAAGTAGCAGCAAACCGCATTCTGGGTCATCCTTTCGGGCTTTTCTAGACTTTTCTACATGCAAAGTCTTTCTTCTTTTGCGCAACTTGCAAACTCCTATTCACCGTTGAAACCTCTGCTTGGTGTCCCCGTGTGGCAGACAGTGGTTACTGCAGTATTTTTTGTTTGCCTTCTCTCTCTCTCTCTTTCTCTTTCTCTCCTTTTTTTTTTTTTTTTTTTTTTGAGACGGAGTTTCACTCATGTTACCCAGGCTGGAGTGCAATGGCGCGATCTCGGCTCACCGCAACCTCCGCCTCCTGGGTTCAGGCAATTCTCCTGCCTCAGCCTCCTGAGTCGCTGGGATTACAGGCACGTGCCACCATGCCCAGCTAATTTTTTGTATTTTTAGTAGAGACGGGGTTTCACCATGTTGACCAGGATGGTCTCAATCTCTTGACCTCGTGATCCACCCGCCTCGGCCTCCCAAAGTGCTGGGATTACAGGCATGAGCCACCGCGCCCGGCCATCTTTCTTTCTCTTTCTTTCTCTTTCTTTCTTTCTTTCTTTCTTTCT
>NW_022437113.1:761874-767592 GCF_009761245.1 Sapajus apella | reverse complement strand
CTGCCTCAGCCTCCCAAGTAGCTGGGATTACAGGCGTGTGCCACCATGCCTGGCTAATTTTTGTGTTTTAGTAGAGACAGCCTTTCATCATGTTGGCCAGGATGGTCTCCATCTCCTGCCCTCATGATCCGCCTGCCTTGGCCTCCCAAAGTGCTGGGAATACAGGCATGAGCCACCGGGCCCAGCCCGTTTGCCCTTTCAATAGTAAGGGTGGACAATCAGAGTTCCTCATGCCCCTGGCTACAAGGATTGGTTAAAGGAAGAGTACGGAATTTACCAAGGCCAATGCCATTCTCCCTGGGGAAGGATACTGAGGGCTGAGAGGGAGAGGAGCTCTTTCCTGGGGAGTTATAGGGAAAGTCCAGCACCTCTTAGGCTCTGCCTTCTGGAAGAAGCTTTCTGCAGAAACAATCCAGCAGACACAAGAAGGTGGGGCTACTTGGTGGAAAGGGAAGCATGATTTGAGCCCCTGGATACAGCCGTACCTGAAGCCACAGCTGTGATGTTCCACTTATATGACCCCCAAGAAATTTTTTTTTTTTTTTTTTTTTGAGACGGAGTTTCACTCATGTTACCCAGGCTGGAGTGCAATGGCACGATCTCGGCTCACCGCAACCTCCGTCTCCTGGGTTCAGGCAATTCTCCTGCCTCAGCCTCCTGAGTAGCTGGGATTACAGGCACGCACCACCATGCCCAGCTAATTTTTTGTATTTTTAGTAGAGACGGGGTTTCACCATGTTGACCAGGATGGTCTCGATCTCTTGACCTCGTGATCCACCCGCCTCGGCCTCCCAAAGTGCTGGGATTACAGGCTTGAGCCACCGCGCCCGGCCAGAAATATTTTTAAATTGCTTCATCCACTTGGAATTTGCAGTCTGTTCTTGGCGAAAGAGCCAATACTAGGCTGGGTGCAGTGGCTCACGCCTGTAATCCCAGCACTTTGGGAGGCCGAGACAGGTGGATCACGAGATCAGAAGTTCAAGACCAGCCTGACCAACATGGTGAAACCCTGTCTCTACTAAAAATACAAAAATTAGCCAGGCATGGTGGCGGGCGCCTGTAGTCCCAGCTACTCAGGAGGCTGAGGCAGGAGAATCGCTTAACCCAGGAGGCGGAGGTTGCAGTGAGCCGAGATGGCACCACTGCACTCCAGCCTGGGCGACAGAGTGAGATCCCATCTCAAAAAAAAAAAAAAAAGAGCCAGTACGAATGCACACCTGCTCTGTGAACTCTTCCCTGCCTGCCCTGCTAAAAAATTCATCATTCCTTCTCTTATTCTTTGAACTTTAGTACCCTCCACTGATTTCTATCATTGCCTGGTTTATGCCATTTTGTAATTGCTAGTATCATCTCTCCTGACTTTGACTTGTGGGAGCAAGGACCTCAGAGGTTTTCCTGGGCCTCTATGGGGCTGTTAGGACAGTTTACCCTCCCCTGTCATCCTGAATGCATGACCTGGTCGGGGGTGGGGGAGCGGCAATCAGAAGGCTTCCCTGGCTGGCTGAGCATGACGGCTCGTGCCTGTAATTCCATCACTTTGGGAGGCTGGCAGGTGGATCACCTGAGCCCATAGAGTTCGAGACCAGCCTGGGCAACATAGCAACACCTCATCTCTACAAAAAAAATAATTAGCTGGGCATGCTGGCAGTGCCTGTAATTCCAACTCCTTGGGGGACTGAGGTGGGAAGATGGCTTGAGCCTGGGGTTTCAAGGCTGCAGTGAGCCGTGATTGTGCTACACTCTACCCTGGGCAACAGAGCAAGATCCAATCTCAAAAAAAAAAAAAAAAAAGAAAAGGGGGGCCAGATGTAGTGATTGATGTCTGTAATCCCAGCACTCTGGGAGGCAGAGGAGGGCAGATTATGAGGTCAAGAGATCGAGACCATCCTGGCCAATATCATGAAACCCTGTCTTTACTAAAAACACAAAAATTAACCAGGTGTGGTGGTGCCCGCCTGCAGTCCCAACTACCCGGGAGGCTGAGGCAAGAGAGTCACTTGAACCCAGGAGGCGGAGGTTGCAGTGAGCTGAGATCCTGCCGCTGCCCTCCAGCCTGGGTGACAAAAGCAAAACTCTGTCTCAAAAAATAATAATAAGAGAGGAGAGAAGCCAGAAACCCAGACGCCCTCACAGTTCACACTTCTCTGGTCAAGGCAGTGACCATGTCCCTCTCCCATCCACAGAACCAGGAACTTCACAAGGCCCCCTACTGATCTGTGGCCGCCTGAGCTGAAACAAAATATCATTGTACCTTGCCCAGTGCATTCCTGGGGTGCAGGGAACCAAAGAACAGAGGTGAATTTGCCCCTGTCCTTGGCCGCCTTCATATCCCAGAGTCGGAAGAAGCAGAGGTTCCTCAAATAGGGGTTTTTTTTTTTTTTTTTGAGACGGAGTTTCGCTCTTGTTACCCAGGCTGGAGTGCAATGGCGCAATCTCAGCTCACCGCAACCTCCGCCTCCTGGGTTCAGGCAATTCTCCTGCCTCAGCCTCCTGAGTGGCTGGGATTACAGGCACGCACCACCATGCCCAGCTAATGTTTTGTATTTTTAGTAGAGACGGGGTTTCACCATTTTGACCAAGATGGTCTCGATCTCTTGACCTTGTGATCCACCCGCCTCGGCCTCCCAAAGTGCTGGGATTACAGGCGTGAGCCACCGCGCCCGGCTCAAATAGGGTTTTTTTGTTTGTTTGTTTGTTTGAGGTGGAGTCTCACTCTGTCACCCAGGCTGGAGTGCAATGGTGCGATCTCCACTCACTGCAACCTGTGTCTCCCTGTCTCCCTGATTCCAGCGATTCTCCTGCCTTAGCCTCCTGAGTAGCTGGGATTACAGGCATGCGCCACCACGCCTGGCTAATTTTGTATTTTAGGTAGCAACGGGTTTCTCCATGTTGGTCAGGGTGATCCCGAACTCCTGACCTCAGGTGATCCGCCTCCCTCAAACTCCCAAAGTTCTGGGATTACAGGTGTGAGCCACTGCGCCCCACCATGGGGTTTTTTTTTTTTTTTTTTTTTTGAGATGGAGTCTCACTGTGTTGCCCAAGCTGGAATGCAGTGGTGCGATCTCGGCTCACTGCAATCTCTGCCTCCCTGGTCCAAGCAATTCTTGTGTCTCAGTCTCCCAAGTAGCTAGGATTACTGGTGCACACTACCATATCTGGCTAATTTTTGTATTTTTAGTAGAGATGGGGTTTCACCATGTTGGCCAGGCTGGTCTTGAACTCCTGACCTCAAGTGATCTGCCCACCTCAGCCTCCCAAAGTGCTGGGATTACAGGCGTGAGCCACTGTGCCTGGCCTCAAGTGGGGTCTTGAAAATTCCTCCACTGCCTACCTGCACCCAGTGGCCTGGTGGAAGTTCCTTAGATGGACACGGAGACCGCGGGATCCAGTCCCGCCTTCATTCTGCACACATCTCTGCCTCTGGGCATTAATTGTGTACCTACTGCATGCTGGCACAGACTAAAGGGAAAGAATACCCAGCGTTTACTTGGGGCAAAAAGCAGGAGAGGCAGGGGTGGGGAGTGGAGCAGTAAACAGACCTTCCAAGGGGCGGGCCAGTCTGGACATGGGAGCAGGGGCCAAAGGCAGTGGCCAACCACAAAAACGACATCTGTGAGCCTTGTCTTTTGAGGTAAGTTCTCACAGATTGCCCAGGCTGGAGTGCAGTGGCAAGATCGTACCACAGCCTGGCGCAGTGGCTCACACCTGTAATCCTAGTACTTTGGGAAGCCAAGGCGTGTGGATCACTTGAGGCCAAGAGTTCGAGACCAGCCTGGCCAACATGGTGAAACCCTGTTTCAACTAAAAATACAAAAATTAGCTAGGCATGGTGGTGCATGCTTGTAATCCTAGCTACTCGGTAGGCTGAGGCAGGAGAATCGCTTGGAAACCCAAGAGGTGGAGGTTGTAGTGAGCCAAGATCACACCACTGCACTGTAGCCTGGGCAGCAGAGCAAGACTCTGTCTCAAAAAAAAAAAAAAAAAAAGGAGCGTAGCTCACTTTGAACTCCTGGATTCTCATGGTCCTCCTGCTTCAGCCTCCTGAGAAGCTGGGACCTGATGCACTCACCACCACCCCTGGGTGATTTTAAAATGTTTTGTAGAGGCTGGGCATGGTGGCTCACACCTGTAATCCCAACACTTTGGGAGGCCGAGATGGGTGGATCACCTGAGATCAGGAGTTCGACACCAGCCTGACCAACATTGTGAAACCCCGTCTGTACTAAAAATACAAAAAATTAGCTGGGCGTGGTGGTGGGCACCTATAATCCCAGCTACTCAGGAGGCTGAGGCAGGAGAATCGCTTGAACCCGGGAGGTGGAGATTGTGGTGAGCTGAGATCGCGTCATTGCACTCCAGCCTGGGCAACAAGAGCAAAACTCCATCTTAACTTTTTTTTGTAGAGATAGGGTTGCTCAGTCTGGTCTCAAACTCTTGGGCTCAAGCGATCCTCCTGCCTCCACCTCCCGAGTATGAGCCTCTTCTTCTAGCTGAGCTCCCCAAAGGCCTCACCCTCTCCAGACACGACCTGGAGAAAATGGACACATTCCTCCTTTAAGAATGCGTGTCTGGGCCAGTCGCCGTGGCTCATGCCTGTAGTCCCAGCACTTTGGGAGGCTGAGGCGGGTAGATCATCTGTGGTCAGGAGGTACATTGTGAAACCCCGTCTCTACTAAAAATACAAAAATTAGCCGGGCATGTTGGCGCACAACTGTAATCTCAGCTACTCAGAGGCTGAGGCAGGAGAATCGCTTGAACCTGGGAGGCGGAGGTGGCCGTGAGCTGAGACATGCCACTGCACTCCAGCCTGGGGGACAAGAGCGAGACTTTGCTTCAAAAAATAATAATAATATGCGTGACTGCCCAGACGTCTCTTTCTCTACCATGGCCATGAGGCCCCTGCAGTCCCTAAACTGGGCTTGGTTTAACTGGACAGAGTCTAACGGACAGAGCCCTAACGCAGAGCCCAGACCCGTGTGGCCTCCTTCAGCTCCAAATCTCCTTCCGTTCCAAGGCCACTCCTACCAGCAGCTGGCAAAGCCCAGAGAGGCCTGGAGCCCCCAGGGCGCAGGATCTGAGCACTAGGTGCAGTCCTTGAGTCCTGCCCTCCCCGACCTGGCTCCTTAGGGCTTGGGTTCAGGGTGGCCTTAGTCCTCAGAAGCTCCCCAAACCTTCCAGGGCTGTGGGGGTGGGAGGCCAGAGAAAAACGTAGCTTCTGCCCAGCGCAGCGAAGCACATCCATGGTCCCAGCTACTTGGGAGACTGGGGCGGGAGGATCGCTTCTGCCCAGGAGTTCTGGGCTGTAGTTCGCTGTGCTGATTGGGTGTCCACGTTAAGTGTGGCATCAATATGGTGACCTCCCGGCAGTGGGGGACCACCAGGTTGCCCAAGGAGGAGTGAGCCAGCCTAGGTCGGAAACGGAGCAGGTCAAAACTCCAGTGCTGGCCGGGTGCGGTGGCTTAAGCCTGTAATCCCAGCACTTTGGGAGGCCGAGGCGGGTGGATCACGAGGTCAAGAGATCGAGACCATCCTGGTCAGCATGGTGAAACCCTGTCTCTACTAAAAATACAAAAAATTAGCTGGGCATGGCGGTGCGTGCCTGTAATCCCAGCTACTCGGGAGGCTGAGGCAGGAGAATTGCCTGAACCCAGGAGGCGGAGGTTGCGGTGAGCCGAGATCGCGCCATTGCACTCCAGCCTGGGTTCAGGCAATTCTCCT
>NW_022437113.1:756768-761774 GCF_009761245.1 Sapajus apella | reverse complement strand
AAAAAAAAAAAAAAAAAAAAAAAAGATAAATTTTAAAAATGGAGCTTCTTTTGCATGCCAACATCCAGATAGACAGGTGTTGCTCTATTTAGTGTTTTTAAAAAATTTTGTTTGTCGACCGGGCGCGGTGGCTCAAGCCTGTAATCCCAGCACTTTGGGAGGCCGAGGCGGGTGGATCAGGAGGTCAAGAGATTGAGACCATCCTGGTCAGCATCGGGTGAAACCCCGTCTCTACTAAAAAAAATACAAAAAATTAGCTGGGCATGGTGGTGTGTGCCTGTAATCCCAGCTACTCAGGAGGCTGAGGCAGGAGAATTGCCTGAACCCGGGAGGCGGAGGTTGCGGTGAGCCGACGTCGCGCCATTGCACTCCAGCCTGGGTAACAAGAGCGAAACTCCGTTTCAAAAAAAAAAAAAAAAAAAAATTTTGTTTGTCTATTTTTGTTTTTGAGACGGAGTCTCGCCCTGTTGCCAGGCTGGAGTGCAGTGGCATGATCTCAGCTCACTGCAACCTCCGCCTCGTGAGTTCAAGCAATTCTGCCTCAGCCTCCCAAGTGGCTGGGACTACAGGCACATGTCACCATGCCCTGCTAATTTTTGTATTTTGAGTAACGATGGGGTTTCACCATGTTGGCCAAGATGGTCAAGATGGTCTCGATCTCTGGACCTCGTGATCTGCCTGCCTCTGCTTCCCAAACAGGTGTGAGCCACCTAGCCCAGTTTTTTTTTTTTTTTTTTTTTTTTTTTTTTTTTTTAGATGGGTGTTGCTCTGTTGCTGTGGTTGATCTCAAACTCCTGACCTTAAGCAGTCCTCCCACCTCACTTTCCCAAAGTGCTGGGATTACAGCAGGGATCCACAGCCCGTGGGCTGAGGACTGATACCAGTCTGTGCCCTGTTAGGAACACAGCAGCGGGTGAGCAGTGGGCAAGTGAGTGAAGCTTCATTTGTATTTACAGCCACTGCCCATCATTCCCCAAGACCACCTGCGCTCCGCCGGCTGTCAGATCCACAGCGGCAGCTTTAGCTTCTGGTACAAGCCTGAACCCTATTGTAAACTGCACATGCGGGGGAACTAGGTTTTGTGCTCCTTATGAGAATCTAATGCCTGATGATGAGGTGGATCAGTTTCATCCTGAAACCATCTTCATCCCTGCAACCCCCAGTGCATGGAAAAATTGTCTTCCACAAAACCAGTGTCTGCTGCCAAAGGGTTGGGGACCGCTGGATTATAGGCATGAGCCTCTTGGTCAGGCTCCACAGTATTTATTAATTATTATTATTATTTGTGATGGCTCACGCCTGTAATCCCAGAACTTTGGGAGGCTGAGGCAGATGGATCACGAAGTCAGGAGATCGAGACCATCCTGGTCAACATGGTGAAACAGCATCTCTACTAAAAATACAAAAATCTGCCAGGGGTAATGGCGCGCGCCTGCAATCCCACCTACTCAGGAGGCTGAGTCAGGAGAAACGCTTGAACCTGGGAGGTGGAGGTTGTAGTGAGCCAAGATGGTGCCACTGCACTCCAGCCTGGTGACAGAGGGAGACTCTCTCTCAAAAAAAAAAAAAAAAAACAGAGAGGGGGTTTTGCGGGTCTGGTCTAGAACTCCTGGCCCCAAGCAATCCACCTGCTTCAGCCTCTCAAAGTGCTGGGATTGCAGGTGTGAGCCACTGCACCCAGCCAGAGTCATCCAATTCATAGAGACAGGAAGTAGGATGTTGGGTGCCGGGGGCTGGGGGCTGGGGCAGGGGAAGAGGGCGGGGCGTTCAGTAGGCATAGTGTTTGTGTGGGAGGAACAGGTTCTGGAGGTGGATGGTGGTGACGGCTGCACGACACTGTGAGTGTACCCAACGCCACCCGAGTGTGCGCTGACAAATGGTCAAGATGGTACATTCGATGTTACCTACATTTTTTTTTTTTTTTTGAGACGGAGTTCACTCTTTGTTGTCCAGGCTGGAACACAGTGGCGCGATCTCCGCTCACTGCAACCTCCGCGTCCCAGGTTCAAGCGATTCTCCTCTGTCTCAGCCTCCCGAGTCGCTGGGATTACAGGCACCTGCCACCACACCCGCCGAATTTTTTTCTTTGTTTGTTTTTTTTTGTATTTTTAGTAGAGACGGGGTTTCACCATGTTGGCCAGGATGGTCTTGAACTCCTAACCTTGTAATCTGCCTGCCTCGGCCTCCCAAAGCCCTGGGATGACAGGCATGAGCCACCGTGCCATTATGTACATTTTAATACAAACAACAACAACAACAAAACAAACAAAATCAAACAAAAGACCGGGCACAGTGGCTCACACCTGTAATCCCAGCGCTTTGGGAGGCTGAGGAGGTCAAGAGATTGAGACCATCCTGGCCAACACGGTGAAACCCCATCTCTACTACAAAATATACAAATAAGCTGGGTGTCGTGGCATGCGCCTGTAGTCCCAGCTGCTTGAGAGGCTGAAGTAGGACAATTGCTTGAACCCAGGAGGTAGAGGTTGCAGTGAGCCGAGATTGTGCCGTTGCACTCCAGCCGGGGCGACAGAGCAAGACTCCATCTCAAACAAAACAAAACAAAAAAGAGAAAAGAAATGAAAATGAAATGTAAGAGAAAGAGACACATGCAAACATATTTGCAAATGCATAAATATCTCTGGAAGGAAAAGTGATCTCCGACTTCCAGGTTCAAGTGATCCTTCTGCCTCAGCCTCCGGAATAGCTGGGACTACAGGTGTGCACCACTCTGCTCGGCTAATTTTTGTATTTTTAGTAGAGATAGGATTTCACCATGTTGCCCAGGCTGGTCTCAAACTCCTGGGCTCAAGAGATCTGCCTGCATCGGCCTCTCAAAGTGCTAGGATTACAGGTGTGAGCCACTGCACCCAGCCCACACCCAGTTTTTAAAATTTTTTTGAGACAGTCTCACTGTCACCCAAGTTGGAGTGCAGTGGCGCAATCTCAGCTCCCTCCACTTCACAAGTTCAAGCGATTCTCATGTCTCAGCTTTCTGAGTAGCTGTCCACAGGCACATGCCACCATGCCTGGCTAATTTTTTTGTATTTTTAGTAGAGAAGGGATTTCCCCCGGCTGGTCCTGAACTCCTGGCCTCAAGTGATCCTCCTGCCTCAGCTTCCCAAAGCAATGGGATTACAGTATGAGCCACCGTGCCTGGCCCACACCCAATTTGAATCTTTTTTTTTTTTTCAGATGGAATCTCGCTCTGTCACCAGGCTGGAGCACAATGGCGCGATCTCGGCCTGGGAGATGGACTGCAGTGAGCCAAGATTGTGCCACTTCACTCCAACCTGGGTGACAGAACAAGAGTCTGTCTCAAAAAAAGAAAAAAAAAAAGTTCCTCCATGCTAGGCATGGTGGCACAAGCCTGTAGTCACAGTCACTTGGGAGGCTGGGGTGGGAGGATGGCTTGAGTCCAGGAGGTGGAGGCTGCAGTGAGCTGTGATTGCGCCACCGTGCTCCAGCCTTTGACGCAAAGAAAGATCATATCTCAAAACAAACAAACAAAACATGGCCAGGCACGATTAGGGCTACCAGTGAACATTAGCCTTGATGCCAGTCACTGGGGCAGCGGGGCATGACTCAGTTTCCCCCATCACCGCTGGCTCTGCAGGATTTGTTCCTCCCAGCGCAATTGAGGAAACTAAAATCTGCTGTCACTTCCCTCTCTCCATATCCATGACTTCTAGCAACGCACGTGCTCCACCCCAGGCACGTATGACACGTTGGGGTTACAGAACCTGACTTCAGGTGAGTGGGGTTTGTTTTGTTTTGTTTTTTGTTGCTGTTGTTTTTGGAGACGAAGTTTCGCTCACCCGGGCTGGAGTGCAGTGGCGTGATCTCAGCTCACTGCAACCTCCACCTCCGCCTCCCGGGTTCAAGCAAGTCTCCTGCCTCAGTCTCCCGAGTAGCTGGGACTACAGGCGCATGCCACCACACCTGGCTAATTTTTGTATTTTTAGTAGAGATGGAGTTTCACCAGGTTGGCCAGGCTGGTCTCGAACTCCTAGCCTCAGGTGATCCGCCTGCCTCAGCCTCCCAAAGTGCTTGGAAGCGTGAGCCACCACACCCGGCCAGGTGAGTGTTTTGATCGGCTCTCTTCTCCCACTTCACTTGGACCTCATTCCCATGGCCAGCTCAGATGCCTCTCTGATGTTCTGTATTCTACCTGAAGCTGCCAAAGACCAAAATAGCCACTGAGCATGTGACCTGATGACTAGGCTTCCGAACAGGGAGCAGGGGCAGTCCAGAGAACTCTCCCCTTGGCATTGGAGGGATTTGGGGGTGGAGCCAGTAAAGACCATAGTATCAGCCAGGCGCGGTGGCTCACGCCTGTAAACCCAGCACTTTGGGAGGCCGAGGTGGGTCGATCCCAAGGTTAGGAGTTTAAGACCAGCCTGGCCAAGATGGTGAAACCCCGTCTCTTTTTTTTTTTTTTTTTAAGAGACTGGGTCTCGCTATGTTGCCCAGGCTGGAGTGCAGTGGCTGTTCACAGGTGCGATCCCACTACTGATCAGCACGGGAGTTTTACATGTGTAATCCCAGCACTTTGGGAGGCTGAGGGGGGCGGATCACAAGGTCAGGGGTTTGAGGCGAGCCTGGCCAACATGGTGAAACCCCGTCTCTACTAAAAATACAAAAATTAGCCGTCTGTGGTGGTGCTCGCGTGTACTCCCAGCTACTCGGGAGGCTGAAGCAGGAGAATCACTTGAAATCAGGAGGCAGAGGTTGCGGTGAGCCGAGATCACGCCACTGCACTCCAGCCTGGCCGACAAGAATGAAACTACTTCTTAAATAAATAATTTCTGCCTGATAACCTCCCATGACACGAGTTTATCTGTGTAACAAACCTTTACAAATACCCCAGAATGTAAAAGTTAAAAAAAATTAAAACAATTAAAAATGATTTCTGGCCAGGCGTGCTGGTTCACACTTGTAATCCCAGCATTTTGGGAGGCCAGTGTGGGTGGATTGCTTGAGCTCAGGAGTTCGAGACCAGCCTG
>NW_022437113.1:749125-756368 GCF_009761245.1 Sapajus apella | reverse complement strand
ATTTTTTGTATTTTTAGTAGAGACGGGGTTTCACCGTGTTGACCAGGATGGTCTCGATCTCTTGACCTCGTGATCCACCCGCCTCGGCCTCCCAAAGTGCTGGGATTACAGGCTTGAGCCACCGCGCCCGGCTAGAAAAGTTTTAAGTTGTTAGCCACTCGGGTTTTAGTTTAGATTGTGAGCTCTGGCTCCAGCCAATGGAGATCAGACACAGCAGGAAGGACGACCCCAAATATGTAAGGAATATTAAATTTATGTGTATTCCTTTGTTCTTTGTACTCTCCTGGCAAGATGGCTAGTGAGAGTATACTATTTCCAACACTGGGCAACATAGTGAAACCCCCATCTCTACAAAAAATACAAAAATTAGCTGGGTGTGGTGGCACACACCTGTAGTCCCAGCTACTCAAGAGGCTGAGGTGGGAGGATCAGTTGAGCCCTGAAGGTCAAGGCTGCAGTGAGGTATGATTGTGCCACTGCACTCCAGCCTGGGCAACAGAGTGAGACCTTGTCTTCAAAAAAAAAAGAGAGAGAGGAAATGATTTCTGAGCTTCATTGCTATGAAGAAGACGGAACCAGGGAATGAGATAAAACCTCGGGCGTAGGGCAGCAGTGGGATCATTTCACCCAGGGAGGGCCAGAAGGAACCCTCAGAGGAGGTAATAGATTAGCAGGGAGGTGACAGCCAGAGAACGCCCCAAGGAGAAAGTGACAGTTCAGCTGTCGGAGGAGGTGACAGCCAGGGAGAGGAGGAGGGCCCCCGGGAGGAGGCGACACTGGGACACTGGAGCTGAGGCCTGAAGGCGGCCAGCCTCGCAGGTACCTGCGGGGCGTGTTCCGGCAGATGGAGCAGCAGGTGCAATCGCCCTTCCCTGTTAGCCTCCTAGGACTCCGGGCCTGCAGAGAGCCTTCTGGCACCACACAAATGTGGTTGCCGTGTTTTTCCCTTTTTATTCCGTCCTCCCCTACCCCCGCCAACTCCCTGGCCTGAATGCCGCTCCTGTGACCCTTCGAGGCGAGTGACCTCGAGTGACCTCGGGAAAGTGGCACTCTGTGCCTCAGTTTCCTTATCTGGAAAACCGGCCTTGCTCGCGGAGGCTCCCCTCCCTAATTCTGGGCAGTATGCCTGCATAAGGTAAGCCCTCAATAAACTCTTGCAGAATAAAGGACCGGCTTGTTCCCAGCGCCTGGCTCAGTGCGTGTAAGCCGCTACACCCTACGGCATAAGCTGTTCCCATTTTACAGACAGGGAAACGGAGTCTGGGGAGGACGAAGGCTCAGTGTCGGGGGCGGGGCTAGGCGTTGGGGGCGGGGCGCAGGGCGCGCACGCTGCGTCTCCGGCCCGGGGGCGCGCACGCCGAGCGCCTGCTGGGGGCGTGGTCGGGGGCGTGACCGGGGCGTGGCCTCACGGGGCCAGGAGGCTATAGGGGCCGCAGCTGCCGCGCCAGTCGGAAAAGGAGCCGGTCGAGGCGCATACCGATCCCGCCATGGAGCAGCCGAGGAAGGCGGTGGTGGTGACAGGTACGCAGGCTGACAGGGGCTGTAGCGGCAGCAGCCGGGGGCAGGGGCGGGGCCGGGAGGGGCAGGTGCTGGAAGTCCTCCCAGATTTGGAAGGTGTCATCGCCCGCGGGAGCCCCGCGCAGCCTAGGCTTCCTGGAAAGTGGAGGAGAAGGAGCCTCGGGGGTCCCAGGGTCGGGAGTCAGGGCAGTCAGGCGCGGGGGTTGGGGGGCCGGACGAGTGCCCCGCGCGGCACAGGCCCTCCTGGCGTCCTTCCCTCCCAGGTGGGGACAGTGACCCACTTGGCACCTGCGTGTTCTGCCTGGCCCGCCGGCTGGACCGGACCCCTCCTCCCTGCCCTTTCCGAGGTCCAGCCTGTCCCCCCCCACCCCCCCGTCAAATCCCGGCCCCAGGGGACAAAGGCCAATTTGCGGGCAGAAAGTGTCCCGGTGACAAATGAACCTCCCAGTCACTGCTGGCTGTGCCCCGCGCTCGTGGGGGCTGCTCCCCCAAGGCAGGGGCAGGTGGGGGTCCGGGGACCTCAGGCACCCGGGCTCTCCCAGCTGTCCCAGGGACTGTCTTCAGCGGAAAGCTTTTGTGTTTTGTGCCGGGGCTGTTTGTTGGTGAGTCAGGGCCCCCGCTGTCACCGACTCCCCCCACCCCCAAACCAACTGTTCCTCCTCCCTGAGACTCCGCCTCGGGGCCACGTGGGGCGCGAACTTCCGCTGGCGCCTCAGCATCGAGGAGTGCGGTGGGGGGTCAGGGTGAGAAATCCAGCGAAGGTGCACACAGGTGTTTCGTGGCTATTGAAGGGAGGTTGGGGCTGATGCTGGGGTCTCTCGGGGAAGAAGGAAGAAACCAGGCACCCGCTTAACAGGTGTGTATAACTGGGAGGAGGGTCACTGCCCCACCCCCTCCAGCCTTCCTTCATCTGGTTATTTATTCCAGCACGTTTTGCATTAGCTGATTACACCTTCATTGTCTCCATTGTGGAGAAAGGGAAACTTAAGGCTCACAGAGGTCATGCACCTTGCACGGTGCTGGGCTGGAACTCAGACTTCGGCTGTACACAAGGATAGGGTCAGGAGGTCCCCTCAGCCACAGCCCCTACCTGCTATCCCAGGCTACAGTATCTCTGCATAGCCTTCATATCCGTGGGATCCCTGGCCCAGATGAACCGTACTTTTTAGGCAGTATGACTCGGTGATTAGAGGCTGAAGCCACGGACTCTCCTGAGTCTGAATTTTTTTTTTTTTTTTTTTTTTTTTCAGACCGAGATTCAATCTTGTCACCCAGGCTGGAGTGCAGTGGCCCAATCTTGACTCACTGCAATCTCTGCCTCCCAGGTTCAAGCAATTCTCCTGCCTCAGCCTCCCAAGTAGCTGAGATTACAGGTGCCTGCCACCACACCCAGCTAATTTTTGCATTTTTAGTGGAGACAGGGGTTTCAGCACGTTGGCCAAACTGGTCTCGAACTCTTAACTTCAAGTGATCCTCCTGCCTCGGCCTCCCAAAGTGCTGGGATTACAGGCGTGAGCCACTGCACCCAGCCCCAGGTCTGGATTTGAATCCCAGCTCTTTCACCTTCTTGCTGTGTGACCTTGGGCAGCTAGCTCCACGTATCTGTGCCTCAGTCCCTGCTCCTGGAAACTGGGCCCAGGAAACAGCCTTGCCTGAAAGGGGATGTGGCCAGGCTGAGTCAGATCACTTAGCACACAGCCTTGACGACTGTCGTGTTTTGGAAAGGGGGCCTGGAATTTGAGCTTGCAGGGAGGAGGGTGACAAGCTGCTACCTAGACAGCCTGGCCTGGGAAGAACCCGCACACGTCCCCCGAGGGCTCATTCCTCATCCGGTGCCAATTCAGGACATTTTGGACAGTGACACAATAATTGTAGGTTGGGTTGAGGGGAAGAGAGAAAGCGGTGACAGGATGGGGACAGCCTTTTTGGAGGCAGAAGAGACTGCTGGCCCCTGGTTGGGCATGAGGGGCAGGCAGAGGTGACAGTGGAAGGGACTCAGGGACTTCAGAGCAGACAGGTGCAGGATGGCAGCTCTGACAGGCCTCCAGGTGCTCCCAGAACTCAGGACCAGGCCCCGATGTTGTCCCTGGCTGTTACGCCCGGAAGCTCCTTTCTTTCTTCTCCAGGTGGCAGTAGGGCCAGGCCAGGGGCAGACGGGAAAGGACCACTCGTGGGTAATATATTGCTTTTCCTGTTTTTTCAGGATTTGGGCCTTTTGGGGAACACACCGTGAATGCCAGTTGGATTGCAGTTCAGGTAACTTAGATCCTGAATGGGGAGTCAGGCTTGGAGCTGGGCACCCACCCCCCAGAAAGTTATGGCACCCAAGAGAGTCTCTTCTTCTTCTTTTTTTTTTTTTTTTTTTTTTTTTTTGGTGAGAAAGTCTCTTCTTAAAAAAAAAAAAATTTTTTTTTGAGACGAAGTCTCACTCCGTCACCCAGGCTAGAGTGCAGTGGCGCAGTCTCAGCTCACCGAAACCTCCGCCTCCTGGGTTCAAGTGATTCTCCCACCTCAGCCTCCAGAGTGGCTGGGATTACAGGTGTCCACCACCACGCCCAGCTAATTTTTGTCATTTTAGTAGAGACAGGGTTTTGCCATGTTGGCCAGGCTGGTCTCGAACTCCTGACCTCAAGTGATCCGCCTGCCTCGGCCTCCCAAAGCACTGGAATTACAGGTGTGAGCCACCGTGGGCAGCCAGCTCTTACAAAACAATGTCAGATCCATATATCCTCCCTGGAGCGTATGTATGTGGAGCACTTGTTTGCAGCCCAGTGCTCTGAATTCTCCCAATAATCCCTGAGAAATAGGTGCAGTTACTCTTGCGACCACTTAACAGAAGAGGAAACTGAGGCCCAGAGGAGAAGACGGGAGTTCTCTGAGGTCACACAGCCAAGAAGTGGGAGTGGCATTGCTTCAGAAGTGCCTCAGGCCCCGGCCAGAGGCTACAGGTGTGGGGCTGCAGGGCCAGGTGTGGATAGGAGCACAGCTGGTTTCCAGGACACAGCTGTTTATGTGGTACCGGCTTCTACTTTATCTATGAATTATCCAACTCTAGGATTTTTTTTTTTTTTTTCTTTTTTGAGACATAGTTTCCCTCTTGTTACCCAGGCTGGAGTGCAATGGCGCTATCCCGGCTCACCGCAACCTCCGCCTCCTGGGTTCAGGCAATTCTCCTGCCTCAGCCTCCTGAGTAGCTGGGATTACAGGCACACGTCACCATGCCCAGCTAATGTTTTGTATTTTTAGTAGAGATAGGGTTTCACCATGTTGACCAGGATGGTCTCGATCTCTTGACCTCGTGATCCACCCACCTCGGCCTCCCAAGGTGCTGGGATTATAGGCTTGAGCCACCGCGCCTGGCCATTTTTTTTTTTTTTTTCCCGAGACAGAGTCTCACTCTGTCACCCAGGCTCTAGAGTGCAGTGGCACAATCTCAGCTCACTACAACCTCCGCCTCCTGGGTTAAAGCAATTCTCCCTGCCTCAGCCTTCTGAGTAGCTGGGATTACAGGTGCCTGCCACCATGCCCGGCTAATTTTTGTATTTCTAGTAGAGACGGGGTTTCACCCTGCTGGCCAGGCTGGTCTTGAGCCCCTGACCTCGTGATCCACCTGCTCGGCCTCCCAAAGTGCTGGGATTATAGGCATGAGCTACCTCACCCGGCCAGCGTCACTCTCCTTTTTAACAAAAATCTTTTCCATCGACTTAGAGTCAAACCGTGACTTAGGTTGGTTTCTGAACAGCCAACGTGAGAATTCTCTGGTATGTTTTAGCAGATGATTCATGGTTTAGGAAGGACCTGGCGGGGATATGTGGGGCGGGGTGGCAGGGGGATGTGTCTTGACCTTGTAGGAGGGAGTACAGTGAACCTCGATGTCACCTCCCAGCAGCTGGGGGAAGAAAAGATGGCATATTAGGGGCCGAGGGGGCTGTCATTCCTGGTGCCCTGAACAAGACACCAGTCTGCAAAGCCTTTCTAGTTTCTTTTCCAGATGGAATGTTTCGTAGGGACAGGCTGGGAAGCAATGCGCAGAGGGAAAGAGGGAAATGTCTTCTTATAGGAATCAGAACAGCAGAAACCAGAGCCTAACCGTTCACGCTAGCGCGTTTGCTGCCTGCCTGACAGTAACCTCTGTTCCCACTCCAGAGTCCTAGATTTGGAGCAAAGTCTAAGTTGAAACCTCAGCGTGGCAGTCCCCAGCTGTACCCCCCATTTTTAAATCACCCCTTCACTCCCCAGCTTCAGACCTCAAAGTTTTGGCTGTTTTCATTTTACTTTCTTTTTTTTTTTTTTTTTTTTTTTTTTCCTTTTCTGCCCACTTTGTGAACGGGACAGAGGGACGGGGTCCCGGGACCCTGTAGATGGGAGCGTGTCCGAGGCCCTGCCTGCTCACCCGCTCCCCGGAGAGCCAGACAAAAAGAAACAGCGTGTTTCTGAGGACTTGTGTGTCAGGCTTTGTGCGAATTTCAGACAGGAGCCTTCACGGGGCTGAGTGGACACAAAGCGGGTGTCTGAATTCCTGGGCCCCAGACACTATGATCTGCATCTAAATAGAAGAAAAATCAATTAAACAATCTTTGGAAATCCCTCTGAGCTTCGGGGTTTCTCGGATGCTGAAGGATGGCAGGTTTTTATCCTGTGGTCCAAGAGGAAATAGCCCTTCTCCTTGGTTCTCCTCTTCCCAGACCTGCAAGTTTCCACTTTTTGTTTTTTTCTTGGGTTTTTTTTTTTTTTTTTTGAGGTGTAGTTTCGTTCTTGTTGCCCAGCCTGGAGTGCAGTGGCGTGGTCTCGACTCACTGCAACCTCCACCTCTGGGTTCAAGCGATTCTTCTAACTCGGTCTCCCTGGCAGCTGGGATTACAGGTGCACACCACCACGCCCGGCTGATTTTTGTATTTTTTTGTAGAGACAGGGTTTTGCCATGTTGGCCAGGCTGGTCTTGAACTCCTGACCTCAGGTGATCCGCCTGCCTCGGCCTCCCAAAGTGCTGGGATTACAAGCATGAGCCACCACGCCTGGCCCCACTTTTTGCTTTCTTCCTGAAGCTTAGGATGCAAGATTCCCCACTATTCCCCTGCTAAAAAGATGCCAACTTTCTCAGATCCAATTGTTTCATTTAAACAAAAAAGTTTAACATACATACACCCAGGGCACTCATCAGTGAAATTTTAGGCCTGGCACGATGGCTCACACCTGTAATCCCAGCACTTTGGGAGGCTGAGGTGGGAGGATCACTTGAGGCCAGGAGTTCGAGACCAGCCTGACCAACATGGCGAGACCCCATCTCTACAAAAAAATACAAAAATTAGCCGGGCGTGGTATCGCACGTCTGTAGTTCCAGCTACTTGGGAGGCTGAGGTGGGAGGATCAGCTAAGCCTGGGGGGACGAGGCTGCAGTGAGCCCTCATAGTGTCACTGTACTGCAGCCTGAGACAGAGGTAGACTCTGTCTCAATTAAAAAAAAAAAAAAGAAATTTGGCCAGATGTGGTGGCCCACACCTGTAATCCCAGCACTTTGGGAGGCCGAGGCAGGGGTATTGCTTGAGGTCCGTTCAAGACCAGCCTAGCCAATATGACAAAACTCCATCTCTACTAAAAATACAAAAATTAGCCAGAAATCGCTTGAACCCGGGAGGCGGAGGTTGGGGTGAGCTGACATCGTGCCACTGCACTGCAGCCTGGGTGACAAAGCAAGACTCTGTCTCAAAAAAAAAAAAAAAAAAAA
>NW_022437113.1:742498-749025 GCF_009761245.1 Sapajus apella | reverse complement strand
TTTGAGACGGAGTTTCGCTCTTGTTGCCCAGGCTGGAGTGCAATGGCACGATCTCGGCTCACTGCAACCTCCGCCTCCTGGGTTCAGGCAATTCTCCTGCCCCAGCCTCCTGAGTAGCTGGGATTACAGGCACGCGCCACCATGCCCAGCTAATGTTTTTTGTATTTTTAGTAGAGACGGGGTTTCACCATGTTGACCAGGATAGTCTCGATCTCTTGACCTCGTGATCCACCCGCCTCCGCCTCCCACAGTGCTGGGATTACAGGCTTGAGCCACTGCGCCCAGCCCAGGAATTTTACATATGTGCATCCCCAAGGCCAGGTCAAGATCTGGAACATTCCTGGTTCTTCCCGAGTTCACAGAAGCCCCAGACAGCCTCTTCCCAAGCCCTCCAGATGTGAACCCCTGCAGACTTTTTCATGCCACTGGGTGAGTTTCACCTGTTCTGGAAGTTGGCGGGAACAAGTGGCTTCTGGGTCCCCAGCCCTGGGAGACCCGCCCAGGAGTTCCTCCTTCCTTCTGTCTTGGCCTGGATTTGCCTGTTAAAAAGGTGTCACTGTTGAATGGGTTGAATCCACTTCTCAAAACAATGTGCCCTGGGGTGTTCTTGGTGTAATGCAGGCCACCGTGGCCAGGTGTCACCTCCACCTGAAGATGGGTGTTTTGTTCTGCACTGTGGGTGGCAATGGCTTCCTGCTGTGACCCATTTTTTCAGAAGCTCCTCCTCCCCTAGGGACCCCTAAGTACTTCTCTGTCTCTCCTCTCTGGGTCTCCCTCTGTCTCTTTCCCCTCTTCTCTCTGTCTATCTCTGTTCATCTCTGTGTCTCTTCATCTCTCCATCTCTCCCTGTCTCTCCTCTGTCACTTTCACCTCCTCTCTCTGTGTGTCTGTTTCTCTCTCTCTCGTCTCCTTGTCTGTTTTTGCCTCTCTCTTTGGGTTTCTCTGTTCCTTCCCACTTTGTCCCTTTTCTCTCTCTCTCTCTCTCTCTCTCTCTCTCTCTCTCTCTCTCTCAACAGGGTCTCACTCTGTTGTCCAGGCTGGAGTTCAGTGTTGTGATCTCAGCTTACCTCAGCCTTGGCCTTCCGGGCTCAGGCGATCCTCCCGCCTCAGCCTCCCAGTTAGCTGGGACTACAGGCATGCACCACCAGGCCCAGCTAATTTTTTTTGTAGAGATGGGGTGTGGCCATGTTGCCCAGGCTGGTCTCAAACTCCTGGGCTCAAGCCATCCTCCTGTCTCAGCCTCCCAAGGTGCTGGGATTACAGGCGTGAGCCTCCGTGCCCAGGCCTCTCTGTCTCTCTCTGTCTCTCTCTGTCTCACTCGCTCTCTCTCTGCATCTCTCTATCTCTTCCCCTTTCTCTATCTTTGTTTCTCTCTGTGTGTCTCTTACTCTCTGTCTCCTTGTCTTTTTCTCTCTGAATCTGTCTCTTTTCCCTTCTCTTTCTCTCCATTCTGTTTCTGACTCCATCTCTCTCTCTTTCTTTTTTTTTCTTTTTATTTTTTTGAGATGAGATGGGGTCTCTCTCTGTCGCCCACGCTGGAGTACAGTGGTGTAATCTCAGTTCACTGCAACCTCCACTTCCCGGGTTCAAGTGATTCTCCTGCCTCAGCCTCCGGAGTAGCTGGGACTACAGGTGTGCGCCACCACACCCAGCTAATTTTTGTATTTTTAGTAGAGATGGGGTTTTGCGATCAGGCTGGTCTCGAACTCCCGACCTCAGGTGATCCACCCGCCTCGGCCTCCCAAAGTGCTGGGATTACAGGCATCAGCCACCGCGCCTGGCCTGTCTCTGTCTCTCCAGATCTTTTCTCTTTGTGCCCTGAGTGAAGTCATGCCACAACATAGACCAGACTGTTTCCCACCTGCAGCGTTCAGGAGGTGGGAGGAGAGTTGGGGTACAGACGGGAACCCCCGTTTGTCTTTCCTGGGATGGTGGCTGCCCCCCGCACCCCAAGCAGGAGGACCCACGTGTCTCGTGTGTCCCATCTCCCCCGCCTCTCAGGGTGGACTGGGGCACTGGCTGCTTCTCTGTCTTCTGAGGAGGCGCAGGTGGGTGTTAAGCCGGGGAGCCCCGGGACTCGGGGCCATCTGGGGCGTCTCCTCCCAAGCTGGGTGAGGAGGACCCGGGTCACTGAGCTTGGTGACATCATGGGACAATTGCTGCCACAGTGAGTCTAGACAGACCTGCTAAGGATATTACCAGGGAACAAAGAGGGTCTTTGTCATGGGGTCAGGGGAATCGGTCAGACGCGGCTGCGCGGCGGGGTCCTGTCAGGTAGTTGGGGGCTAGACAATGGGGCGTCTGCCCGAGCCCCGTCCTTTCACGGTATTTCCTCGGGTGGTGTGCAAGGCCGGCTGTGCTCCCGGCAAAGTGATGTGGGACTTGGGGTGCCCTGCCCCCCCTTCTCCCGGAGAAGAACTGTCCAGCCCTGTTGGAACAGAACGTATTCAGAGGCTAAGGCTTCAGCCAGATTATCAGCCCTGCACTTCTATCTAGTGCCAGATACCCTGTACGGCAGGCGGCTTCCCGCCGTTACCCTGCTTAAAATTGAGGGATACTTTACATCAAACAGTGTAGACAGAACTTAAGTTTCCCCATCACTTTGGTGAAAAACTTTTTTTGTTTTGAGATGGGGTCTTGCTCTGTTGCCCAGGCTGGAGTGGAGTGGCGCCATCATAGCTCACTGCAGCCTCGACCTCCCGGACTCCAGTGATCCTCCTGCCTCAGCCTCCCAAGTAGCTGGGACTGCAGGCATGTGCCACCGTGTCTGGCTAATATTTTTTTTTCTCGAGGTGGAGTCTTGCTCTGTCGCCCAGGCTGGAGTGCAGTGGCGTGATCCTGGCTCACTGCAACCTCCACCTCCTGGGTTCAAGCGATCCTCCTGCCTCAGACTCCCGAGTAACTGGGATTACAGGCATTCGCCACCACACCCAGCTAATTGTATTTTTAGTAGAGATGGGGTTTCACTATGTTGGTCAGGCTGATCTTGAACTCCTGACCTTGCTATCTGTCTGCCTCGGTCTTTCAAAGTGCTGGGATTACAGGTGTGAGCCACCGCACCTGTCATCCCTGTTTATTTTTATTTATTTTTTAAATTTTTTATTTCTTCTTCTTATTTTTAAAGATGGGATTTCACCATATTGGTCAGGCTGGTCTTGAACTTCTGACTTTAGGTGATCCGCTCACCTCAGCTTCCCAAAGTGCCAGGATTACAGGCATGAGCCACCGTGCCCGGGCTCCCTGTTGATTTTTTTTTTTTTTTTTTTTTTTTTTGAGTCGGAGTTTCGCTTTTGTTACCCAGGCTGGAGTGCAATGGCGCGATCTCGGCTCACTGCAACCTCCGCCTCCTGGGTTCAGGTAATTCTCCTGCCTCAACCTCCTGAGTAGCTGGGATTACAGGCACGCGCCACCATGCCCAGCTAATGTTTTTTTATTTTTAGTAGAGACGGGGTTTCACCATGTTGACCAGGGTGGTCTCGATCTCTTGACCTCGTGATCCACCCGCCTCGGCCTCCCAAAGTGCTGGGATTACAGGCGTGAGCCACCGCGCCCGGCTCCCTGTTGATTTTTAAAGTAACACATCTCGGGAGACTCAAGACATTACCTTGTGCCTCCTAGAGAAAAGACAGAAAAGAGGCAGGTCTGTTGATACGGGACTATGGGTTGTTTTATTTTTTGATTTTGTAAAACATCGACATGGTTCAAAAGTCAAAATCATGTGATGAGATTTTTGCAGAGAAGTCTCCCTCCCCTCCCCATCCCCGCTCCCATTTCTTCTTTGCCCAAAGGTCGCGCAGTCTCGCCATGGGTCATGCCTGGATATCCCTCCAGCTTGGTCCAGGCAGAGATTACTCATTCTTTTTTTTTGAGTCGGAGTTTCGCTCTTGTTACCCAGGCTGGAGTGCAATGGCACGATCTCGGCTCACCGCAACCTCCGCCTCCTGGGTTCAGGCAATTCTCCTGCCTCAGCCTCCTGAGTAGCTGGGATTACAGGCACGCGCCACCATGCCCAGCTAATGTTTTGTATATTTAATAGAGACGGGGTTTCACCATGTTGACCAGGATGGTCTCGATCTCTTGACGTCGTGATCCACCCGCCTCGGCCTCCCAAAGTGCTGGGATCATTCTTTTAAATATTTTAATTCTCTTTTCAGTTTTGATGAAATCCGGTTTATCGATTTCTTTCTTTTATTGTCTGTGCTTTTCGTGTCATTTGGTGTGTATGGGCTTTTTGGTTTTCTCTCAAGGTGGGGTCTCACTGTGTTGCCCAGGTTGACCTCGAACTCCTGGCCTCAAGTGGTCTGCCCCAGTAGCTGGGATTACAGGCACGAGCCACTGCGCCTGGCTGCTGATTTGTTTGTTTGTTTTGAGACAGAGCGAGACTCTGGCTGGAGTGCTGTGGTGTGATCTCAGCTCACTGCAACCTCTACCTTTCAAGTTCAAGCGATTCTCCTGCCTCAGCCTCCCAAGTAGGGACTACAGGCACGTACCACCACGCCTGGCTAATTTTTTGTGTGTTTTTAGTAGAGACAGAGTTTTACCACGTTGGCCAGGCTGGTCTCGAACTCCTGACCTCCTGATACACCTGCCTGGGCCTCCCAGGGTGCTGAGATTACAGGAGTGAGCCACCGCACCCAGGGCCGTAAATGTTTTTTTAAAACTTTGCTTTTGCTCTCTCCGCTGCGTGCCTCCAAGATGACAAAGAAAAGAAGGAACAAAGGTCGTGCCAAAAAGGGCCGCACCCACGTTCAGCCTACTCGCTGCATGAACTGTGCCCATGCGAGCCCAAGGACAAGGCCATTAAGAAATTCGTTGCCGGGCGCGGTGGCTCACGCCTGTAATCCCAGCACTTTGGGAGGCCGAGGCGGGTGGATCACGAGGTCAAGAGATCGAGACCATCCTGGTCAACATGGTGAAACCCCGTCTCTACTAAAAATACAAAAAATTAGCTGGGCATGGTGGCGCGTGCCTGTAATCCCAGCTACTCAGGAGGTTGAGGCAGGAGAATTGCCTGAACCCAGGAGGCGGAGGTTGCGGTGAGCCGAGTTCGCGCCATTGCACTCCAGCCTGGGTAACATGAGTGAAACTCCGTCTCAAAAAAAAAAAAAGAAAAAGAAATTCGTTGTTTGGCCGGGCACGGTGGCGCATGCTTGTAATCCCAGCACTTTGGGAGGCTGAGATGGGAGGATCACAAAGTCAGGAGTTCGAGACCAGCCTGACCAATATGGTGAAACTCCATCTCTACTAAATATAAAAATGAGCCAGGCATGGTGGCATGCACCTGTAATCCCAACTACTCAGGAGGCTGAGGCAGAAGAATTGCTTGAACCCAGGAGGTGGAGATTGCAGTGAGCTGACATTGCACCACTGCACTCCAGCCTGGGCGTCTCAAAAAAAAAGAACAAAAGACTTAAAAAAGGCAAAACAAAGAAATTCGTCGTTTGAAACATCGTGGAGGCCACAGCGGTCAGGGACATTTCTGAAGCGAGCATCTTCGACGCCTGTGTGCTTCCCAAGCTGTGTGTGAAGCTATGTCACTGTGTGAGTTGTGCAATTCACAGCAAAGTAGTCAGGCATCGATCTCGTGGAGCCCGCAAGCACCAAACACCCCCACCCCGATTTAGACCTGTGGGTGCAGCCCCACGACCCCCACCAAAACCCATGTAACGAGCTGAGTCCTTAAAAGACTGAAGACAACTATTCTCTGGAGAAAAATAAAATGGAAATTGTACTTAAAAAAAAAAAAACAAAAAACAAAAAACACTTTACTTTTGGCCAGGCGCAGTGGCTCACGCCTGTGATCCCAGCACTTTGGGAGGCTGAGGTGGGCAGATCACAAGATCAGGAGATCGAGACCAGCCTGGCCAACATGGTGAAACCTCGTCTCTACTGACAATACAAAAATTAGCCGGGTGTGTGGTGAGACAAGGCCTGGCCCCGTCGCCCAGGCTGCAGCACAGGGGCACAATCTCAGCTCACTGCATGTAGCCTCCGCCTCCCTGGCCGAAGCCTGGGACACTGTGCCTGCCCAAATTAATGATTTTGAAGTACATAATTATACGTCATGAAGGACACTGTGTTGTGCAACCATCATTTCTAATTCCAGAACATTCTGTCCCCCGAAAAGGAGACCCTGTCCCCATCAGCAGTCACTCCCCACTCCTCTCCCCCAGCCCCTGGCAGCCACTCTTCTGCTTCCTGTGTCTAGGGATTTGGCTGTTCTGGACATTTCAGATCAATGGAATTACACACCGTGTGGCCTTTTCGTGTCTGGCTTCTATCACTCAGCGTCATGTTTTCGGAATTCATCCACATCGTAGCAGGGATCAGTGCTTCGTTCCTTTTCATGGCTGAATCATAGTCCATCAGATGGATGGACCATATTTCATTTATCCATCTTCGATGGGCATTTGGGCTGTTTCTGCCTTTTGGCTCTTGTGAATACTGGAGAGCCTTCTTTTTTTTTTTTTTTTTTTTTTTAGTCGGAGTTTCACTCTTGTTGCCCAGGCTGGAGTGCAATGGCACGA
>NW_022437113.1:721021-742398 GCF_009761245.1 Sapajus apella | reverse complement strand
TGAGCCACTGCACCTGGCCTGAGACTGTTATTCCCATTTTACAGATGAGGAAGCTGAGGCTCAGAGAGCTTAAGTGGCTTGCCCAAGGTCACACAGGCAGGATTGAGTCCAAGGAGCCTGGGATTTAACCCCAGGGGCCATAGAGTCATGTCACCTTGATGCAGAGAGACTTGGAGGCAAGTGGGTGGGGAAGGAAATGAAGGGCTTTGGGCTAAATGAACACACACCCCTTCCCACTCTGCAGAATGAGTCAGCAGAGCGGCCTGTTTGTTTCACCCCCAGGGAGCGCATTGTCCCCAGAGCTGTCATCCCGTGCCACGACACCCCCCCTCTCCTCTCTTCCAGGAGCTGGAAAAGCTAGGCCTGGGTGACAGTGTGGACCTGCATGTGTACGAGATTCCGGTTGAGTACAAGACAGTCCAGAGACTCATCCCCGCCCTGTGGGAGAAGCACAGTCCGCAGGTGAGTGGTGCCAAGGGGCGGCACTTCATCAGGACTGACAGGTTGGCACCATTCATGTGGAGGACTTCCGTGGCTTTGTCCCTGATCGGATCACGTGACCAGTGCCACAGCCTTGTCTTCAAAAGGGCTATTCAGGCCGGGCGTGGTGGCTCACACCTGTACTCCCAGTTGGGAGGTGGGTGATCACCTGAGCTCAGGAGTCCTCGACCACCCTGGGCAACAAGATGAAACCCTGTCTCTACTAAAAATACAAAAAATTAGCTAGATATGATGGTGGGTGCCTGTAGTCCCAGCCACTCGGGAGGCTGAGGCAGGAGAATCGCTTGAACCCAGGAGGTGGAGGTTGCAGTGAGCCAAGATCGTGCCACTGCACTCCAGCTCGGGCTACAGAGCGAGACTCTGTCTCAAAAACAAAAGAAAAGAAAACAAAAAAACCCAAAGGGCTATCCAGGCCAAGTGTGGTGGCTCACACCTATAATCTCAGCACTTTGGGAGGCCGAGGCAGAAGGATTGCTTGAGTCCAGGAGTTTGAGACCCACCTGGGCAGTGCAGTGAGACCCCATCTCTACAAAAAAATTTAAAAATTAGACATTATGGTACATGCTTAGAGTCCCAGCTACTTGGAAGGCTGAGGCAGGAGGATTGCTTGAGCCCAGGAGTTTAAGACTGCAGTAAGCCAAGATTTTTGTGCCACTGCACTCCAGCCTGGGCAACAGAGCAAGATCCCATCTTTTAAAAAAACAAACAAGGCCAGGCACGGTGGCTCATGCCTGTAATCCCGACACTTTGGAATCCCAAGGTGGGCGAATCACCTGAGGTCAGGAGATCGAGACCATCCTGGTCAACATGGTGAAACCCCGCCTCTACTAAAAATACAAAATTAGCTGGGTGTAGTGGCACGCGCCTGTAATCCCCAATTACTCAGGAGGCTGAGGCAGGAGAATCACTTGAACCCAGGAGGTGGAGGTTGTGGTGAGCCGTGATTGCGCCATTGCACTCCAGCCTGGGTGACAGAGCAAGACTCCATTTCAAACAAACAAGTAAACAAACAAAACACTGCCTTGGCATTTAACAGCTGCATAGTAGCTTATTATTTATTGAACTAACTCCCCCTGGATGGCTAGTCAGCTTGTTTCCAGTATTTGATTTCAATAACAAGAAGCACTGCCATGAACACCCTTGCATGTTTTAAATTCTTGCCTGTCTTACGTGGCGTACCTTTTTGCAAGAGTGACTGCAGGGTCTATTCCAGCAGCAAGAGGTCAGAAACAACACAACCCCAGGCAGAGCCCAGTGAGGATGCTGCCTTTTCCTTGGCCTTAGGAGGACCCCCTCCGAGTCCCATGGGCAGGCCGTGTTAAGTCCTGCCTGTCTGTGTGCAGCTGGTGGTGCACGTGGGGGTGTCAGGCATGGCGACCACAGTCACACTGGAGAAATGCGGACACAACAAGGGCTACAAGGGTCTGGACAACTGCCGCTTCTGCCCTGGCTCCCAGTGCTGCGTGGAGGACGGGCCTGAAAGCATTGACTCCATCATCGACATGGACGCCGTGTGCAAGCGAGTCACCACGTCGGGCCTGGGTGTGTCGGTGACCATCTCACAGGATGCTGGCAGGTAGGGCCCTGTGGGGCGGGCGCGAGTAGGGATTTCCCTCCTCCACCCACTGAGCCAGGTGTAGAACGAGCCAAGTGTGTGGATCTTGGCCTCTCTGGTCCAAGTACTTAGTATATGAGGCACAGAGCCAAGTAGTTGTATGTAGCGCATGCCGTCGGTTCTGCTCCTGTGACGCATGGATCTGCTCACTTCTCCCCACCATCAGGGTCCCCACCGAGGCCCCCAGCGTCTCCCACCTGGACACTGCCCCAGCCGCCACCACAGTCTTCCTCCCTGCTGCCTCCATCCCAGTCCAAGCAGTTTCTGTGTTAATTTACTGGAGCTGCTGTAACAAATAACCACGAACTGGCTTCACATAACAGAAATGTATTGTCTAACAGCCTTGGAAGTCAGAGGTCCGAGGTCAAGGTTGTGGCAGGGCTGGCTCCTTCTGGAGGTGCTGAGGGTGAGTCTGTCCCAGGCCTGTCTCCTGCAGCTGGTGGCTGCCAGCATCCTTGGCATTTTTTTTTTTTTTTTTTTTTGAGATGGAGCTTCACTCTTGTTACCCAGGCTGGAGTGCAATGGCGCGATCTCGGCTCACCGCAACCTCCACCTCCTGGGTTCAGGCAATTCTCCTGCCTCAGCCTCCTCAGTAGCTGGGATTACAGGCACGCGCCACCATGCCCAGCTAATGTTTTTTGTATTTTTAGTAGAGACAGGGTTTCACCATGTTGACCAGGATGGTCTCGATCTCTTGACCTCGTGATCCACCCGCCTCGGCCTCCCAAAGTGCTGGGATTACAGGCTTGAGCCACCGCGCCCGGCCTTTTTTTTTTTTGAGATGGAGTTTCTCTCTTGTTGCCCAGGCTGGAGTGCAATGGCACAATCTCGGCTCACTGCAACCTCCACCTCCTGGGTTCAAGCAATTCTCCTGCCTCAGCCTCCCAAGTATCTGGGATTATAGGCATGCACCACCACGCCCAGCTAATTTTGTATTTTTAGTAGAGATGGGGTTTCTCCATGTTGGCCAGACTGGTCTCAAACTCCTGACCTCAGGTGATCCACCTACCTCAGCCTCCCAGAGTGCTGGGATTGCAGGCCTGAGCCACCACACCTGGCCCAAATAAGGTCACATTCTGAGGCCTCAGGTGAACATGAATTTTGAGGGCAGATGATTCAACCTACTACAAAAGGTCTTCTGTAAATTTAAATCAGGGTCAGGTGCAGTGGCTCATGCCTATAATCCCAGCATTTTGGGAGGCCAAGGCAGGTGGATTACTTGAACCCAGGAGTTCGAGACCAGCCTGGGCAACATAACGAGCCCCCATCTCAACAACAAATTAAAAAATGGCAGGCTGGGGCGGGAGGATTGCTGGAGCTGGGCGTTTGAGGCTGCAGTGAGCTGTGATGGCGACACCGCACTCCAGCCTGGGCGACAGAGTGAGACCCTGTTGACTTTAAATAAATAAATGCACGTGTCCCTTTCTCAGACCTTCGCTGTGACTCCCACTGCAAGTGGAGTAAGATCCCAACCCTGGCCTGGCCTTTGGCCTTCCTCTCCGCCCGGCTCTGCCTCTACTCACTCTGCGTCCATTGCAACCCAGACACACAAACCAGCCTCCTGCTGCCCCTCAAACCACCGAGCTCAGGGCCTTTGCATGCCCTATGGCCTCTGCCCAAAATGCCTTCCTCTGAGAACTCCTCTTTCCAGGCTTTTTTTTCTTCTCTGTCACCCAGGCTGGAGGGCAGCGGCCCGATCTTGGCTCACTGAAACCTCTGCCTCCACGTTCAAGGGATTCTCCTGCCTCAGCCTCACAAGTAGCTGGGATTACAGGTGTGCGCCACCATGCCCGGCTAATTCTTGTGTTTTTAGTAGAGATGGGCTGGTCTTGAACTCCCGACCTCAAGTGATCCAGCTGCCTCGGCCTCTCAAAGTGCCGGGATTACAGGCGTGAGCCACCGCGCCCAGCCCACTTTTCCAGTCTTGACTCCAACATCAGTCACCTCCTCGTGACTTTTAGGCCTCTCCAACTCCCCAGACGAAGTTATGTGCCCCCAGCACCGACTTCCTCACGTCTCCCTAATCCGTGTACTTGTCCAACTGAAAGGCGGCTACTGATCTATGCAGTTGATTGGCTGACAGAAGGACTGCCTGGATTTATGGATAGGATTTTTGCTTTTGGAGACAGGGTCTCGCTCTGTTGCCCAGGCTGGAGTGCAGTGGTATAATCACGACTCGCTGTAGCCTCGACCTCCTGGGTTTAAGTAATCCCCCCACCTCAGCCTCCCAAGTAGCTGGAACTACAGGTGCACACCACCACATCCAACTATTTTTTTTTTTTTGAAATGGAGTCTCATTCTGTCACCCAGGCTGGAGTGCAGTGGTGTGATCTCGGCTCACCGCAACCTCCGCCTCCTGGGTTCAAGCGATTCTCCTGCCTCAGCCCCCCGAGTGAGTAGCTGGGACTACAGATGCCTGCCACCGCACCCAGCTAATTTTTTGTATTTTTAGCAGAGACGGGATTTCACTGTGTTAGCAAGGATGGTCTTGATCTCCTGACCTTGTGATCTGCCCACCTTGGCCTCCTAACATGCAGGATTGCAGACGTGAGCCACCGCACCCAGCCCCCCAGCCCATTTTTTATATTTTTTTGTAGAGACAGAATCTCGCTACATTACCCAGGCAGGTCTTGAATTCCTGAGCTCAAGTGATCCTGCCTCGGCCTCCCAAAGTGCTGGGATTATAGGCAAAAGCCACCACTTACCACTGAGTTCTTTTTAAAACTAACTTTTTTTCTCTTTTTTAATTGAAAAACAATTTTTATTGTGTCTATTATTTATTTGTTTGTTTAAGACAGGGTCTCGTTCCGTAGCCCAGGCTAGAGTGCAGTGGCAAAATCACAGCTCAGTGCAGCCTTGAACTTTTGTGCCCGGATGATCCTCCCACCTCAGCCTCCCAGGTAGCACGACCAAACCCAGCTAATTTTTTTTTTTTTTGTAGAGATAGGGTTTCACCATGTTGGCCAGGCTGGTCTCAAATTCCTGACCTCAGGTGGTCTGCCTGCCTCAGTGTCCCAAAATGCTGTGATTACAGGCATGAGCCACCACGCCCAGCCTAATTTTTTTTCATTACATTTTAGGTTTTGGGGTACATGTGAAGAACATGCAAGATTGTTGCATAGGTACACATGTGGCAGCGTGATTTGCTGCCTTCCTCCCCTTCACCTATATCTGGCATTTCTCCCCATGCTATCTCTCCCCAACTCCCCACCCCCCGCTGTCCCTCCCCTATTTCCCCCTGACAGACCCCAGTGTGTGATGCTCCCCTCCCTGTGTCCATGTGTTCTCATTGTTCAACACCCGCCTATGAGTGAGAACATGCGGTGTTTGATCTTCTGCTCTTCTGTCAGTTTGCTGAGAATGATGGTTTCCAGGTTCATCCATGTCCCTACAAAGGACCCAAACTCATCGTTTTTGATGGCTGCATAATATTCCATGGTGTATATGTGCCATATTTTCCCTGTCCAGTCTATCATTGATGGGCATTTGGGTTGGTTCCAGGTCTTTGCTATTGTAAACAGAGCTGCAATGAACATTCGTGTGCACGTGTCCTTATAGTAGAATGATTTATAATCCTTCGGATATATACTCAGTAATGGGATTGCTGGGTCAAATGGAATTTCTATTTCTAGGTCCTTGAGGAATCGCCACACTGTCTTCCACAATGGTCTAACTAGTTTACACTCCCACCAACAGTGTAAAAGTGTTCCTATTTCTCCACATCCTTTCCAGCATCTGTTGTCTCCAGATTTTTTAATGATCGCCATTCTAACTGGCGTGAGATGGTATCTCAATGTAGTTTTGATTTGCATTTCTCTGATGAACAGTGATGATGAGCATTTTTTCATATGTTTGTTGGCCTCATGTATGTCTTCTTTTGTAAAGTATCTGTTCATATCCTTCGCCCACTTTTGAATGGGCTTGTTAGTTTTTTTCTTGTAAATCTGTTTTAGTTCTTTGTAGATTCTGGATATCAGCCCTTTGTCAGATGGGTAAACTGCAAACATTTTTTCCCATTCTGTTGGTTGCCGATTGACTCTAATGACTGTTTCTTTTGCTGCGCAGAAGCTGTGGAGTTTGATTAGGTCCCATTTGTCTATTTCGGCTTTTGTTGCCAATGCTTTTGGTGTTTTGGTCATGAAGTCCTTGCCTACACCTATGTCCTGAATGGTTTTGCCTAGATTTTCTTCTAGGGTTTTTATGGTGTTAGGTCTTATGTTTAAGTCTTTAATCCATCTGGAGTTAATTGTAGTGTAAGGTGTCAGGAAGGGGTCCAGTTTCTGCTTTCTGCACATGGCTAGCCACTTTTCCCAACATCATTTATTAAACAGGGAATCCTTTCCCCATTGCTTTTGTTAGGTTTGTCAAAGATCAGATGGTTGTAGATGTGTGGTTTTGCCTCCGAGGCCTCTGTTCTGTTCCATTGGTCTGTATCTCTGTTTTGGTACCAGTACCATGCTGTTTTGATTACTGTAGCCTTGTAGTATAGTTTGAAGTCCGGTAGTGTGATGTCTCCAGCTTTGTTCTTTTTGCTTAGAATTGACTTGGCTATCTGGGCTCTCTTTTGGTTCCATATGAAGTTTAAGGTGTTTTTTTCCAGTTCTGTGAAGAAGGTCATTGGTAGCTTGATGAGTATAGTGTTGAATCTGTAAATTACTTTGGGCAGTATGGCCATTTTCACGATATTGATTCTTCCTAACCATGATCATGGAATGTTTCTCCATCTGTTTGTGTCCTCTCTTATTTCATTGAGCAGTGGTTTGTAGTTCTCCTTGAAGAGGTCCTTTATGTTCTTTGTTAGTTGTATTCCTAGGTATTTTATTCTCTTTGTAGCAATTGTGAATGGCAGTTCGTTCTTGATTTGGCTCTGTTTTTAAGTCTGTTATTGGTGTATAGGAATGCCTGTGATTTTTGCACATTGATTTTGTATCCTGAGACTTTGCTGAAGTTGCTTATCAGTTTCAGGAGATTTTGGGCTGAGTTGCTTTTTTTTTTTTTAACTGCATCTAGCTTTGTCACCCAGGCTGGAGTGGAGTGGCTCGATCTCGGCTCACCGCAACCTCTGCCTCCTGGATTCAAGTGAGTCTCCTGCCTCAGCCTCCCAAGTAGCTGGGATTATAGGCACCCATCACCATGTCCAGCTAATTTTTGTATTTTTAGGAGAGACAGGGTTTCACCGTGTTGGCCAGGCTGGTGTCAAACTCCTCAGCTCAACTGATACGCCCACCTTGACCTCCCAAGTTGCTAGAATTACAGGCGTGAGCCTCTACACCCAGCCCAACTTTTTTTGTAGTTTTCATAGAGACTGGGTGTTGCCATGTTGCCCAGGCTGGTCTCAAGCTCCTGGACTCAAGGGGTACTTCCCACCTCAGCCTCCTAAAGTGCTGGGACTACAGGTATGAGCCACCATACCCAGCTTCCATTAGTCTCTTTATAAAATTAAGTTTTAGGCTGGGTGCGGTGGCTCACACCTGTAATCCCAGCACTTTGGGAAGCCAAGACCGGCGGATCACCTGAGGTCGAAAGTTCGAGACTAGCCTGACCAACACGGAGAAACCCCGTCTCTACTAAAAATACAAGAAATTAGCCAGGTGTGGTGGTGTGTGCCTGTAATCCCAGCTACTTAGGAGGCCGAGGCAGGAGAATTCCTTGTACCTGGCAGGTGGAGGTTGCAGTGAGCCAAGATCGCACCATTGCACTCCAGCCTGGTCAACGAGAGCGAAACTCCATCTCAAAACAAAAAATTAATTTTTAATCACAGGTAATTCTAGAACGTATCCTCATGTGTCTGAGAAAATTTTTCATTCCCTCTCTTTTCCCATAGTGGTCCCTCTGATAAGTCAGACACAAAACCGTGAAGCTTTTCCCACTGACACGTTTCTGTACATACACACATCACTTGGTATGGTGGATTACGGTTTTGTCTTATTTTGCTTTGCTTTTACATGGATGGAGTCACACGGTGAGAGTCACACTTTACTGAGAATTCTCTTCCTCAGTTTTCTCTTGTGAGCGTTCGGCACGTATCTGGCGAGTTCTCCATTTTTTTTCTAGCTGTACCGCATTTCTTGTAAATGGCTTCATAGGATTCCACGGTGCGGATAAGCCAGAGTTTACTAAGTGACGCCCCGTCAATGGGCTTTAGGTTGCTTTGTGTTTTCCTGCTTTTATACATAATACGGTGGGGAGCAGCCCCGTTTGTACTTTCTTGTACCCTTGTGCAGAGGGTTCCTGAGGGTAGATCTAAAAACTGGAAATAGGCCAGGTGCGGTGGCTCACGCCTGTAATCCCAGCACTTGGTGAGGCCGAGCTGGGCGGATCACTCGAAGTCAAGAGTTCCAGACCAGCCTGGCCAACATGGTGAAACCCCGTCTCTACTAAAAATACAAAAATTAGCCTGACATGGTGGTGGGCACCTGTAATCCCAGCTACTCAGGAGGCTGAGGCAGGAGAATTGTGAGCTGAGATTGCGCCACTGCACTCCAGCCTGGGTGACAGAGTAAGACTCTGTATCAAAAAAAAAAAAAAAGAAAGAAAAACGCAAAAAACCTGGGTATGGTGGTGCACACCTGTATCCCAGCTCCTCAGGCGGCTGAGGTGGGAGGATCGCTGGAGGCCAGGAGTTTGAAGCTACAGGGAGCTGTGATTGTGCCAATGCACTGCAGACTGGGTGACAGAGCGAGACCCTGTCCCAATAAACAAACAAACAATGGAAATACCAGGCTGTAAAGTCTGGATGATTATAATTTTACTAGCCTGTCAAATTGCCTTCCACATGGGGCCAACCAGCGTGCATTCCCACCAGCAATAGCTCACTCTGCCCATTTCCCCACATGTGCCACAGCACTGGGAGTTATCAGGTTTTTTGGGTTTTTTTTTTTTTTTTTTTTTTTTTTTTAGACGGAGTTTCGCTCTTGTTACCCAGGCTGGAGTGCAATGGCGCGATCTCGGCTCACCGCAACCTCCGCCTCCTGGGTTCAGGCAATTCTCCTGCCTCAGCCTCCTGAGTAGCTGGGATTACAGGCACGCGCCACCATGCCCAGCTAATGTTTTGTATTTTTAGTAGAGATGGGGTTTCACCGTGTTGACCAGGATGGTCTCGATCTCTTGACCTCGTGATCCACCCGCCTCGGCCTCCCAAAGTGCTGGGATTACAGGCTTGAGCCACCGCGCCCGGCTTTTTTGTTTTTTAAAGAGACAGCGTCTCACTTTCTCGCCCAGGCTGAGTGCAGTAGTACAATCATGGCTCACTGCAGCCTCAATCTCCTGGGCTCAAGCAATCCTCCCGCCTCAGCCTCCTGGGCAGCTGGGACTACAGGCACGCACCACCACCCCTGGCGATATTTTTCATCTTCGCCAACCTGGGAAGGGAGGAGAGCGTTATTCCATCTTGTGGGTTGCTGGTGAGGCTGGGGTCTTTCCTGGGTTTGGATGGGGCTGTCACCTTGGTCTGTGGATTGCCCCTCTGACCCCATTTTGGTCTCTTTCTCACCCGCCACACCCTGCGGCTTAGATATCTCTGCGACTTTACCTACTACACCTCTCTGTACCAGAGCCACGGTCGATCAGCCTTCGTCCACGTGCCCCCGCTGGGGAAGCCGTACAACGCCGACCAGCTGGGCAGGGCGCTGAGAGCCATCATCGAGGAGATGCTGGACCTTCTGGAGCAGTCAGAGGGCAGCATCAGCTACTGCCACAAACACTGAGGGACGCTCAGGTCTCCTAAGACCCCCTCCTGCTGGGGACCCCACGAGGGGATGTCCACCCTCTGGGGCGTGGCCAGGAAGAGACAAACTCCTCGGCTGGGGGATCCGATCTGGAAGAGATTCTAATGCGCCCACCTCCTCTTCCTCCTTCTCTACAAAAGCTCCAGTCGATTTGAGGGAAGCAGCCGAAGATTTTTTTTCTCCATTTTCCTCCCTGCATCTGGAGACACAGCTGCCTTGGCCGGGGAGGCCAGCCTGAGGGGTCCAGATGCCCAGAGAGGATCTCTGCTGGCTCCACGTGCTATGATCCCACGGCCGGGCCACAAGTTCTCACCTGCTTTCCTGTCCATTGGCGAAGGAATTTCAGAATTCACTTTACACACATGACTGGCTTTTCCGAAATTTAAAAGCCTCTTGAAGAGTCCTTGACCTTGAACTGTGCTCAACAGCCTGGCCCTTTCTGGGGCCACCTTGGGAAAGAGTATGATTTTTTTTTTCTTTCTTTCTTCTCTCTTTCTTTCTTTCTTTTTTTTTTTTTTTTTTTTAAAAAAAAAAGTTACTCTGTGCCAGTTTGGGCACAGAGTAACTGATATTCCCTTTGGTTGAAATGCAGCCTTTTTAGCCAACAAGTGTCTTTTCTCCACCCTCAGGGCGAGGCCACTTTTGTCTCCTGCCCTGAAAATTGGACTTAAGGTACCATGTTGGCCGGGCACAGTGGCTCACGCCTGTAATCCCAGCACTTTGGGAGGCCAAGGTGGGTGGATCACTTGAGGTCAGGACTTCAAGACCTGCCTGGCTAACACAGTGAAACCCCATCTCCACTAAAAATACAAAAAGTAGCCAGGCATGGTGGCTCGTGCCTGTAGTCCCAGCTACTCAGGAGGCTGAGACTTGAGAATCGCTTGAACCCTGGAGGCGGAGGTGCAGTGAGCTGAGATCGCACCGCTGCACTCCAGCCTGGGCCGCAGAGTGAGACTCCATCTCAGAAAAACAACATATGGACTTAAGATGCCATATGTTTGTTTTAGGGACAAAAATGAGTGCTCCTTGGTTAAGGCGTAGGGTCTGTGGCCAGGCAACGGGTGGGACTGTGGCCCCAGGTGTGGCCACGAGGGGGCGTGGTCCTTTCAACACCGAGCTGTGAGCTGTTGCCATGCAGACTGGGCCACCTGCGGGAAGGCGGATTTTGTCTGCTTTTGACTTTTCTTTTTTAATACGTAAAACTCCACAGCAGTAGAAAACCCACCATCTGGCCTGGAGCTTCAAGATCTTAGTGCCACGACAAGTTTGTTATTCTCCTTAGCGGGGATTGGGGGGGACTCAAAACGGAGGCGTGGGAGCTGGAGTTTGCAGAGTTTGGCATGTCCCAGCATGTCTGAGCAAGAGGAATTCCGGGCGGCTGGGGTTTTTATGTAGCTTGGTTTTGGACACTCGCCCAGGAGTCAGGAGGCAGGAGTCAATTTTTCTCTCACTTCCTGGTAACCTTGAACTTACCAGGCAGGGAGGACAGTCACGTTCCCCAGGTGCTCTAAGTTCAGCCAGATCTTGACATCCATCAGAGAGATAGGATGACCCCCACGGTGAAACCAATTGCGTGAAATGCACGTTCTGGAAATCACTTTCTATTTTGGTGGGGGAAATGTGGCTGTACTGTTTTCCCGAGTGTGGCACAGTGGAATCTGATGTTGCTTTCCTACCATCTAGGTGTGTGTGTGTGTGTGTGAGATAGTGTCTTACTCTGTTGACCAGGCTGGAGTACAGTAGTGTGATCACGGTTCACTGCAGCCTCAACCTCCTGGGCTCAAATGATCCTCCCATCTCAGCCTCCTGAGTAGCCGAGACCACAGGCATGCACCACGACACCTGGCTAATTTTTAAGTTTTTTATACAGACAGGGTTTCGCCGTGTTGCCCAGTCTGGTCTCGAACTCCTGGACTCAAAGCGATCCTCCCTTCCTGACCTCCCAAAGTGCTGGGATTACAGGCATGAGCCACTGTGCCCAGACCAGTTCTTTTTTAAAACAGCTGAGAGTTCTGTTTTGTTTTCTTGAGCATTCACCTTCCTTGTCTAGTTCGGATGCTGGCTGTGGTTCCTGCCTCTGCTGCTCTTCTATAGCGTTTGGGAACTGGGTTGATGGATTTCTGTGAAACACGTTTTCCAAGTGCTGGGCTTTCTCTGGAGGGGGAGGTGGATGCTGGCAGGTGCCTTGCCATGGGCACCTGGCATCAGGTATGGATGGTGGCCAGCAGGTGGAAGTGAGTAAGGACTCTTGTTCCCTCCATGCCAGCCTTCTTTTTGCTGGAAATGCCCCCTCCACGTCCCTGGTAGCTCTCTGTCCGGAGAAATCTGGAGTGTGGCAGACATCACTGCCTCTGTCCCCCCAGCATCTGTGAAGGGAAGTTCAGGACCAGCCTGGGCAATGCAGCAAGAGACCCCACATCTACCAAAACATACAAAACTTAGCCAGACGTGGTGGTACATGCCTGTGGTCCCAGATACCTGGGAGGCTGAGGCAGGAGGATCATGTGGCCTCTTTTGGATGTGGGAACAACTCAAGACCCCTAGAGGTCTCATGGAGAATAACTTCAGGCTTCCTCTTGCTCTGTTCCTCAAAGGTCTGGTCTGTGGGCCCCTGAAGAGAAAACGGGTCTAGCCAAGACGGGGGCAAAATGTGGAGGGGGTGTGCCAGGCCTGAACTGAGCTAAGCACCTGCCCCGGCTCCACACTTATCTTTCTTTTGTCTTCATTTCACCTCTGTGTTTAAAGCACTGTGTGACTTAGCTCCTTAGAGATATAATTTACTGTCTGCTCATTGTCAAGTGTGTGTGTGTCATCTTCACGTTCTTGCAGCGGTTTAACATTTCCTCATTGTTAATTTTTTGTTTTGTTTTATTTTATAAAGACGGGGTTTCACCATGGTGGCCAGCCTGGTCTTGAACTCCTGACCTCAGGTGATCCACCCGCCTTGGCCTCCAAAGTTCTTGGATTACAGGAATGAGCCACCATGCCCAGTCTAATTTTTTTTTTTTTTTTTTTAAGACAGAATCTCGCACTGTCACCTAGGCTGGAGTGCAGTTGTGCGATCTCTGCTCACTGCAACCTCTGCCTCACAGGTTCACACAATTCTGCCTCAGCCTCCTGAGTAGGTGGGATTACAGGTGCCACCACCACACCTGGCTAATTTTTGTATTTTTAGTAGAGACAGGGTTTTACTATGTTGGCCAGGCTGGCCTCAAACTCCTGATCTGGTGATCTGCCCACCTCAGCCTCCCAAAGTGCTGAGATTACAGGCACATGCCACCACACCTGGCTCAGTTTTTTAATAATTTTTTTTTTTAGTGGAACTCATCTATGCACTCTATGATGTGTTTTTCCACCTTTGTGGGATCTCATCTTAAAATATCCTCATGTGGGCTAGATGTGGTTCCTCACACCTGTAATCCTAGCACTTTGGGAGATTGAGGCAGGAGGATCCCTTGAGCCCAGGAGTTCAAGACCAGCCTGGACAATAGAGCGAGAGACCCCATATCTACCAAAACATACAAAAAATTAGCCAGATGTGGCGGTGCATGCCTGTGGTCCCAGATACTCAGGAGGCTGAGGCAGGAGGATCACCTGTGCCTGGGAGGTTGAAGCTTCAGTGATGAGCCATGATCACACCAGTGTACTCCAGCCTGGGTGACAGAGCAAGACCCTGTCTTAAAAAAAAAAAAAAAAAGGTCAGGCATGGTGGCTCACACCTGTAATCCCAGCACTTTGGGAGGCCGAGGCGGGTGGATCACGAGGTCAAGAGATCGAGACCATCCTGGTCAACATGGTGAAACCCCGTCTCTACTAAAAATACAAAAAATCAGCTGGGCATGGTGGCACGTGCCTGTAATCCCAGCTACTCAGGAGGCTGAGGCAGGAGAATTGCCTGAATCCGGGAGGCGGAGGTTGCGGTGAGCCGAGATCGCGCCATTGCACTCCAGCCTAGGTAACAAGAGCGAAACTCCGTCTCAAAAAAAAAAATACAAAAGTTAGCTGGGTGTGGTGGCACGCACCTGTAATCCCAGCTACTTGGGAGGCTGAGGCAGAAGAATTGATTGAACCCTGGAGGTGGAGCCTGCCATGAGCCGAGATGGCACCACTGCACTCCAGCCTGGTGACAAGAGCAAGACTCCGTATCCCATAAGAAAAAAAAAATCCTCGTGCAAGAAGGTAGGGACCAAGTCCCATTTCCTCACCCCTGTCATTTTCAGAGCCTCGGGTGGGGGCGGCAGGTGGCACAGAAAGGGTCTGCAGAGTGAGCGGGACTTGGCAGGTGTTGGGGGGCGGAATGGACGTGTGAGTGTCGGTGGTGGGAGGACGGGCTGAGGGCTGTGATGGGAAGGCTGGGGGAGGGTGACAAGTGATTGTGGGGGCTTCCCTGATGAGCCCTCATGGAGGGTGCAGAGGTGGGGGCGGGGCGCAGGGACAGTGATCGGGGCATCTGGTACCCTGAGCAGCTTGATGGTGGCATCTCTTCTAAGATGCCCAAGACTGCGGACTTTTATTCCTTTATTGGGCCCCTAGCACCCCACCCCATCCCAAAGAAGGTCAGTGACCTGTATGTAGAGACGTAGCTTGAAAAATAAGGTGGAGTGGAAAGGACAGAAAAGCAGCAGCAGGAATTCCAGGTGGATGGGCTGAGCTTGGGGCCCACCTGCTCCAGTCAAGGGCTGGAGCAGGCCTAAGGCCACTCGGAAAGGCTGGGCAGGGGCAGGGGATGGGGGCCAGAATCACAGCTTCCCATTCAGAGCCACATCTTTGGAGGAGATGTTCTGGATGGCAGTAGTTTCTCGGCAAGGGAGGATATCCTGGAGATGGTTCTGTCTGTAATCCCAGCGTTTTGGGAGGCTGAGGTGGGAGGATTGCTTGAGTCCAGGAGTTCTAGACCAGCCCTGGGCAACAAGGCAAGACCCCATCTCTACAGAAATTTAAAAAAAAAAAAAAAGCCAGGTGTGTTGAGCACCTGCAGTCCCAGCTACTTGGGAGGCTGTTTTGGGAGGCTCCTCTGAGCCCGGGATGTGGAGGCTGCAGTGAGCTGTGATTGCACCACTGCATTCCAGCCTGGGCAGCAAAGCAAGACCCTGTCTCAAAATGGAGAGAGAGAAAGAACAAGGGCCAGGCGCGGCGGCTTGTGCCTGTTATTCCAGCATTTGGGAGGCCAAGACAGGCTATCACTTGAGGCCAGGAGTTTGAGACCAGCCTCACCAACATGGCAAAACTCCGTCACTACTAAAAATACAAAAGCTGGCCGGGCGCGGTGGCTCACGCCTGTAATCCCAGCACTTTGGGAGGCCGAGGCGGGTGGATCACGAAGTCAAGAGATCGAGACCATCCTGGTCAACATGGTGAAACCCCGTCTCTACTAAAAATAAAAAAATTAGCTGGGCATGGTGGCGCGTGCCTGTAATCCCAGCAACTCAGGAGGCTGAGGCAGGAGAATTGCCTGAACCCAGGAGGCGGAGGTTGCAGTGAGCCGAGATTGCGCCATTGCACTCCAGCCTGGGTAACAAGAGTGACACTCTGTCTCAAAAAAAAAAAAAAAAAAAAAAATACAAAAGCTAACTGGGAGTGGTGGTGTGCACCTGTAATCCCAGCTACTCCGGAGGCTGAGGCAGGAAAATCACTTGAACTTGGGAGGCGGAGGTTGCGGTGAGCTGAGATCACACCACTGTGCTCCAGCCTGGGGCAACGTAGCAAGACCCCATCTCAGAAAAAAAAAAAAAAAAGGGAATTCCCCTCTCTGCTCTTCTGCTCATTGCTGGCATAGAAACACCTAGAACAGAAAGTATTCACACTGGGGCAGAAGGGAGAGCTGGAAAACTAGATCCAAGATGCCTTTTAGTCTTGGACGTTTGTGCCGGAAGCGAGACCAGCTGGTGTGTTTACACCCGCACGCCCGTGCCCGGGGGAGGTGACCGGGTGGAGGGTGGCAGCTCGTGGAAATCTGCCCCTCACAGCAGCCCCCCTTTTGGCTGCCACTGTCTAGACTGTTGGCCTTTGACCTCCTCACTTTTTGTGGCATCTGAACCTAGAAGTGCCCTTTGGAGAGAGCCGGACAAAGCCCTATTCTCCGTGGCCCCAGCCTCTAATCCCAGGCGTCTGGGAGCGCCATGATCCTGCAGCCGGCGTGGGGTGCTGATGATGGTCGAGGAGGCAGGTTCTTTGCCAGGTTGCCCCGAGTGGCCGCCCGTCCTCAGCGTCCTGACTTGCGGGAGCAGGAGAGGCCTTTGTTTTAATGACCTGGATTAAATTTCCCTTCCCTGGGCACAAGTGCCTCATAAGGGCCCAGGGCTGCTGGCTGGGAGGGAAAGCGTCTCTGTTTTTGGAGTGAGGAGGAAGGCCGAGGGCTGGGGTTCCACTTAGACCCTCGGCAGAATGGCTGCTGGAGGGGCAGGCACTGCCCAGCACCCACATCTGGAAAGCTAATTCCTGGGTGGACACTGAACATACCCGCTGAGAGACTGTCACCTGTTTCCAGGATGGTTGTCACCAGCTGAGTGGCAGGGGACTCCCAGGCCTTGAGGGACCTAGTCCCGCCCCAAACTGCTCCCCCTCCCCCAAATTCCCTTTCTCTTCCTCCTCTGTCTCCCCCCAGTTACCCACAGAAGTGCCTGCCTCTCCAGCGCTCACAGCACACAAAAAGGGGACAGGAACGGGTCACTGGGCGGTGGCGGTGGCTTCTCTCTACCCAGACCAGCGTCTCACAAAGGCCATTCACAGAGGTGGGGGCTGGGGGGGCTTTTGTGTCCTGACACTTTGTCTCAAGGAAATCCCACAGAGGGATTTGAATTAGGCTTTCTGCTCACCAAGGACTGTGGCATCTGAGCCTGGCTGAGGGCCTGCAACCCCCCGCCCCGCCCCAGCGTTTGGAAGCCAAGTTCACTCTCTGTCTGCCCAGGGAAGCACCAGCTGGTTTCTGGAGGCTCCTCCAACATCTCAGGTTTTTATCTTGTCTTAAATTTCTCTCTAGGAAAAAACCCTTCCCTGCCAAAGGTGACTGTGATTTCTGTCCCCAGAGGAGGGCCCGGTCCCTCCAGCCTCAGCATGGCTTCTCCCTGACCCCTTGACCCCTCCCCCACCCCCCCGGAACTTTTGCGAGTGCCTTGTCCGAAACTCCTGTGTCCCAGACCCCACAGGCAGAAAAGGATCTTCCAGACTCTGCCTGGGGCCGGGCTCTAGGAGACCCCAAATTTGACACCACAGAAAGCAAATAAAACAGTTGAAATATACATACATTTCCTGTGCGTCCTTGAGTGAGACCGGCGTTCGCCCGGGTTCCTGGGGGCAGAGGGGACTCTGTGTCACTAGGTTTCCATCCTCAGTAGTGCTGGCTCTACCAAGGGCAGCTGGTGACCGTGTGCTGAGTGAGTGAGGACGACTGGTCTTCCTCAGCATCAGGGGCCCGGCCGGGCGCGGTGGCTCACACCTAGAATCCCAGCACTTTGGGAGGCTGAGGTAGGAGGATCACTTGAGGTCAGGAGTTCAAGACCAGCCTGGGTAACATGGTGAAACACCCCCCACCCCGTCTCTACTAAAAACACAAAAATTAACCAGGTGTGATGGTGCATGCCTGGAGTCCTAGCTACTCGGGTGGCTGAGGCAGGAGAATCGCTTGAACCTGGGAGGCGGAGATTGCAGTGAGTAGAGATTGCGCCACTGCACTCCTGCCTGGGCGACAGAGTGAGACTGTGTCTCAAAACAAAACGAAAAACAAAACCAGGGCCTTTGTTCCAATACACAGAGTGGTTGAGGAACTTGCCTGTGGTAACACAGCCGCTTCGATTTGAGCAATGACCTGTGTCAACGTCCAGTGCATACAAAATCCCCATCGTGGCTGGGCGTGGTGGCACACGCCTGTAATCCCAGCACTTTGGGAGGCCGAGGCGAGTGGATCACCTGAGCTCAGGAATTCAAGACCAGCCTGGCCAACATGGTGAAACCCCATCTCTACTAAAAATACACAAAGTAGCCGGGCGTGGTGGTGGGCGCCTGTAAATCAGCTACTCAGGAGGCTGAGGCAGGAGAATCACTTGAACCCGGGAGGCGGAGGTTGCCGTGAGCTGAGATCACACCACTGCACTCCAGCCTGGACAACAGAGCAAGACTCAGTCTCAAAAAAACAAAAACAAAATCCCCGTCACCCTGACAGGGGATGCCATGCCATTCCACCTTTATAGACAGGGAAACTGAGGCTCCGCCAGTTGAAGCCCCTTGTCCCCTGTGTCACGGCCAGGGAGAGAACGGGTGGGAATGTGAACTCAGGCCGGCTTCTCTGGAGCGGAGCGCATTGAAGAACACGACCGTGACATGTTCATCCCCTACGTCCGTCCTTGGCAGGAACGAACACACACTGGTCGCCGGCTTTCTGAGAATAAACCTTTGACGCCAAAGAGACTTGGACAAGAAGGTATCCTGGGGCAAGTGGATCCCGTGGGTTGGAGGAACTTCCTTGGAGTCACCGAGGACTGAGGGTTCTTGCACCCCCCCAGTGAAGGTATTCATGGCTGGGTGTTCTTTCCATGGGGTCCGCTGTTTTATTATTGGTATTATTATTAAACATAGAGGCAGGGTCTTGCCATATTGCCCAGGCTGGTCTGAACTCCTGGGCTCAGGCTACCTGCCTCGGTCTCCCAAATTCCAATCTCTGGAATTCCAGGCATGAGCCACCACACCTGGCTGTTTGCTGTCTTGAGCCTTAGTTTACCCATTCCTCGTGGGGCTTTTGTGGGAATTCAAGGAGACTGTGCTTTCACAGCACTTCACTTGAAGCGACCTGGTGCCCTGTCACTGCTCAATAAATACCATGATCAGCCTGGTGTGGGCTCACACCTGGAATCCCAGCACTTTGGGAGGCCAAGGCAGGCAGATCAGCTGAGGTCGGGAGTTTGAGACTAGCTTGACCCACATGGAGAAACCTCGTCTCTCCTAAACATACAAAATTAGCTGGGCGTGGTGGAGGATGCCTGTAGTCCCAGCTACTCGGGAGGCTGAGGCAGGAGAATCGCTTGAACCCAGGAGGCGGAGGTTGCAGTGAGCCAAGATGGCACCACTGCACTCCAGCCTGGACCACAAGAGTGAGATTCTGTCTCAAAAAAAAACTAAAACAACAAAAAACCGCCGGGCGCGGTGGCTCAAGCCTGTAATCCCAGCACTTTGGGAGGCTGAGGCGGGTGGATCACGAGGTCAAGAGATCGAGACCATCCTGGTCAACATGGTGAAACCCCGTCTCTACTAAAACTACAAAAAATTAGCTGGGCATGGTGGCGCGTGCCTGTAATCCCAGCTACTCAGGAGGCTGAGGCAGGAGAATTGCCTGAACCCAGGGGGCGGAGGTTGCGGTGAGCCAAGATCGTGCCATTGCACTCCAGCCTGGGTAACAAGAGCGAAACTCCGTCTCAAAAAAAAAAAAACGGAAAGGCAGAGAAAGATACAGCCATAGTGTTGAGACAATTATTGCAGGAGGGAGCATGCGACAGCCCTGGGTAGGGGTGAGGGGGGCAAAGGTCGGCACCAGAAATCCCCACCGAGTTCCTTCCCTCGCCCATCTTCCACCTCCCTGCCCTCTCTTTAGGGTTCTGGCTCCCTGCCTCCAAGTAATTGCCAATTTTTACAAGGAGTGACTGAGAGCTGCCCGGACATGTCCAGGTCCCCCAGAAGCAGAGAGAGGTGGGTTGGGCTGTCACCTCTCCCTTCCCTGTAGGTGCTGATAAGGGCGTGGGGAGGCAGAGACAGAGATAGAGACAGTGAGAGACAGGCAGAATTGGACAGAGAGCCAGGGAGAGAGAGACACAGAGAACAAGGGGAAACTTCAGATACTTTGTTTAGGGTGAAGGCACAGCGGGCCGAGGATGAGGATTTGGGATGTTGGGGCACTCAGGGGCTGTGTAACTCAGGCACGGAGCTGCGCTGTTCTGAGCCTCAGTTTACCCCTGTGTCCCAGCGCAGACCTCCATTCCCCCGTCAACAGGGCTGCGTGTCCCAGCTCAGCCAGAGCCTGGCATGCAGTGGGTGCTTCATAAATGCACACTGCGGTCAGCAGAATTATTACAGGAGGGAGTGTGGGAGCTGGGCTGCTAATCCGGAGCGTGAGGCGGGAGGCCCAGGGTCAGCCGGCCAGTGGGTCCGGGCAGCGAGCACGTGGGGGAAGCCTCAGCTGATCGCTTCCTGCCCAGTTTATGGCAGGAACCCACACAGCCGGTCCCAAGGCTGAGCCCACCATTTCCGCCCCCCACGGTCCCAGCCCTGCTGAGTCATGGTCAGCTGCTCGAGCACCAGAGCACCGATGGGGGGAGAGGAAGGAAGGCGGGGAGATGAAGGCATGAGGGGGAGGGGAGGGCACCTGACCGAGGCCAGAGGCCCGGTAAGGACAGAAGGTCCTGGCTGGGAGGAGCAGGCAGGAGAGCAGAGTCTCGGCTTTAACTGGCCTGCAACATAAAGCCTGCCCTCCACAAGGACAAGATGAAAACTCGGGGGTTTCGGGGGACAGCAAATAAGACTCTATCACAATTTCAAACTTTTGGATGTTGATACATCCGTCAAGAAATTGGAAACATCAGCGAATAGATGTGTGGATCAGTCAAAAAAAAAAAAAGAAATTGGAAAGAGGCCTGGCACGGTGGCCGATGCCCGTCACCCCAGCACTTTGGGAGATCAGGGTGGGAGGATCGGTTGAGGCTGGGAGTTCAAGACCAGCCTGGGCAACATGGTGAGGCCCCGCCTCTACAAAAAATTTTAAAAATTAGCTGGACATGATGGTGTATGCCTGTAGTCTCAGCTACTCTGGAGTTTAAGGCAAGAGGATCATTTGAACCCAAGAGGGTGAGGCTGGAGTGAGCTGTGATGGCGCCACTGCACTCCAGCCTGGGCGACAGAGCCAGAGCCTGTCTCCAGCAAAAAAGGAAAAGAGGCTGGGCGCGGTGGCTCAGGCCTGTAATCCCAGCATTTTGGGAGGCCAAGGCAGGAGGATCACGAGGTCAAGAGATCGAGACCATCCTGGTCAACATGGTGAAACCCCGTCTCTACTAAAATACAAAAATTAGCTGGGCATGGTGGCACGTGCCTGTAGTCCCAGCTACTTCAGAGGCTGAGGCGGGAGAATTGCTTGAAGCCAGGAGGCGAAGGTTGCAGTGAGCCGAGATCACGCCACTGCACTCCAGCCTGGGGCCTGGCAAAACAGCGAGACCCTGTCTAAAAAAAAAAAAACGAAAAGAAAGAAATTTAAGGCCGGGCACGGTGGCTCACGCTTGTAATCCCAGCACTTTGGGAGGCTGAGGCGGGTGGATCACGAGGTCAAGAGATCGAGACCATCCTGGTCAACATGGTGAAACCCTGTCTCTACTAAAACTACAAAACATTAGCTGGGCATGGTGGCGCGTGCCTGTAATCCCAGCTACTCAGGAGGCTGAGGCAGGAGAATTGCCTGAACCCAGGAGGCGGAGGTTGCGGTGAGCCGAGATCGTGCCATTGCACTCCAGCCTGGGTAACAAGAGCGAAACTCCGTCTCAAAAAAAAAAAAAAAAAAGGAA
>NW_022437113.1:710698-720921 GCF_009761245.1 Sapajus apella | reverse complement strand
GCTACGCCTTTAACAGACCAAGGAGAAGCATCGGGAACATCTGACGACCACACAGACACCATTAGACCAAAGGAAAAAAACACCAGAGAGGGCTGGGCATGGTGGCTCACGCCTATAATCCCAGCACTTTGGGAGGCCGAGGCAGCCAGATCACCTGAGGTCAGGAGTTCGAGACCAGCCTGGCCAACATGGTGAAATCCCATGTCTACTAAAAATACAAAAATAAGCCAGGCGTGGTGGCGGGCATCTGTAATCCCAGCTACTCAGGAGGCTGAGGCAGGAGACTCATGTGAACCTGGGAGGCGGAGGTTGCAGTGAGCCTAAATCATGCCATTGCGTCTGTCTGCCTCAGCCTCCGAGCACTAAAAGAACAAGAATTTCTACTCTTAGAGTTCTGGAAGCCAGAAGTCTGAAATCAAGGTGTCACAGCAGGACTGGTTCCTCCTGGAGGCTGTTGGGATCAGAACATGATACCCCAAAGTACGGCTCCTTGGCAAAAACTCTGTGGTTTTTGTTTTTAGAGATAGGGTTTTGCTCTGTCACCCAGGCTGGGGTGCAGTGGCACAATGATAGCTCACTGCAGCCTCCACCTCCTGGGCTCAAGCAATCCTCCCACCTCAGCCTCCCAAGTACTGGGACTAAAGGCATGCGCCATCACCCCGGACCCATCATTATGTTTTTTGTTTTTTTTTTTTTTCATCGTGTTGCCCAGGCCGCCCTCCAACTTTCTTTTTGTTTTTTGTTTTTGGGACAGCGTTTTGCTCTTATTGCCCAGGCTGGAGTGCAGTGGCTTGATCTCAGCTCACCGTAACCTCTGCCTCCCAGGTTCAAGTGATTCTCCGGCCTCAGCCTCCTGAGCAGCTGGGATTACAGGCACATGTCACCACGCCTGGCTAATTTTGTATTTTTATTAGAGACAGGGTTTCTCCATGTTGGTCAGCCTGGTCTCGAACTCCTGACCTCAGGTGATCCGCCCGCCTCAGCCTCCCAAAGTGCTGGGATTACAGGCGTGAGCCACCACGCCCGGCTGTTCTCAAAGTTCTGAGCTCAAGCAATCTGTCTTGCCTCAGCCTCCCAAGGAGCTGGAATTAAGAAGCACGAGCCACCACGCCCGGCTAATTTTTGTATTTTCAGTAGAGAGAGAGTTTCGCCGTGTTGGCCAGGCTGGTCTTGAACTCCTGACCTCAAGTGACCAACCCACCTCAGCCTCCCAAAGTGCTGGCATTACAGGCATGAGCCACTGTGCCCAGCAAAGACAGTTATTTTAAAGCATTTGTCTAGTGAGTGTGATGTCTGGGCTTCCTTAGAGATGGTTTCTGTCTGTTCATTTTGTTCCTTTCAATGAGCCACACTTTCCTGTTTCTTTCTATGCCCTGTGATGTTTTTGTTGTTGAAAAGTGAACATTTGAATATTCTAAAATATGGTAACTCCAGAAATCAGATCCTCCACCTTCCTGAGGGTTTTCTGGGTTTTGCTCCTGTTTCTAATTGCGGGAGGCAGTAGTCATCTCTTTGTTTAGATTCTTTTCCAACCTTTTTTTTTTTTTTGCAAGAAATGTATTCCCTGTCATGCATGCTCACTGAAGTCTCTCTGTTCCTTTAGCTCAGGTGCAGCTCATGTTTTGCTGGAGATTTCCTTGAAATGACAGAGCTAAAAAAAAAAAAAGAAAAAAGAAAGAAAGAAAAAGAAAAAGCCAAAAAAAATTACCTCTTCCAGTCTTGTCTTTTATTTATTTATTATTATTATTTTTTTTAAGATGGGGTTTCACCATGATGGCCAGGCTGGTCTCGAACTCCTGACCTCAGGTGATCCACCCACCTCAGCCTCCCAAAGTGCTAGGATTACAGGCGTGAGCCACTGCGCCCGGCCCTCTTCCAGTCTTTCAAGATGAGTTCTGGGCTGAGACACTCCTTCCACACTTCACCAGGGCTGCCCTGAGTCTGGCCACCAGCCCGTGGTGAAAGCTTATGAGCTCAGATCTTTCCTGAGCATGAGTCTTACCCTGGATGGGTGCACAGATTTCTAAATCCTTCCCGAGTACGTGGGTTCTTCTGAATGTCCGCATTTCCCAAGGAGCCCTCCCCAGTTTTTCTTCTCAGGCTTTAGGTGGTTTGTGTTTTTTGTTTTTTTTTTTGAGATGTTGCCCAGGCTGGAGTGCAATGGCGTAATCTCAGCTCACTGCAGGCTCTGCCTCAGCCTCCCAAGTAGCTAAGACTGCAAACGCTTACCACCACGACCAGCTAATTTTATTTTTTTGTATTTTTAGTAGAGACAGGGTTTAACCATGTGGGCCAGGCTGGTCTCCAACTCCTGACCTCAAATGATCCACTTGCTTTGGCCTCCAAAAGTGCTGGGATTACAAGCGTGAGCCACCACGCCTGGCCCGTTTGTTTTTGTTTTGTTTTTGACATGAAGTCATGTCGCCCAGGCTGGAGTGCAATGGTGCGATCTCAGCTCCCTGCAACCTCCGCCTGCCGCGTTCAAGGGATTCTCCTGCCTCAGCCTCCTGAGTAGCTGGGATTACAGGCACGTGCCACCATACACAGCTAATGTTTTTCTATCTTTAGTAGAGGCGGGATTTCACTGTGTTAGCCAGCATGGTCTCGATCTCCTGACCTTGTGATCCACCCACCTCAGCCTCCCAAAATGCTGGGATTACAAGCGTGAGACACCATGCCCAGCATTTTTTTTTTTTTTTTTTTTAAGACAGGGTCTTGCTCTGTCTCCCAGGCTGGAGTGCAATGGTGTGATCTCAGCTCACTGCAACCTCCACCTCCCGGGTTCAAGTGATTCTCCTGCCTCAGCCTCCTGAGTAGCTCGGACTACAGGCATGCACCACCACGCCCGGCTACTTTTTGTATTTTTAGTAGAGGTGGGGGTTTCACCATTTTGGTCAGGCTGGTCTTGAACTCCTGACCTCGTGATCCACCCACCTCGACCTCCCAAAGTGCTGAGATTACAGGCGTGAGCCACCGCGCCCGGCCGGGAATGATGTTTCTTTAGGTGCGTGCTGGATAGGTGGGTGTTTGTGATTTCCTTATTAACGCTTTTGTGTATGCCTGAAAGATTTCACAATACAATTGAGAGGAAAGGTTTGGCATTTCCCCAGCAAGTTAAATACAGGGTTACTCTGTGATCCAGTCATTCCACTCCTCAGTATAGAGCCAAGTGAAATGAGAACAGGTGTTTAAACAAAAACATGTACACCCACTTTTACAGCAGGATTCTTCCTCAAGCCGAAACTACAACACAGATAGTGTAAGATTCCGTTTCTATGCAATGTTCAGAGTAGGTAAATCTATAAAGACAGAAATTCAGCTTGACCCACATGGTGAAACCGTCTCTACTAAAAATACAAAATTAGCCCAGTGCGATGGCACATGCCTGTAATCCCAGCCACTTGGGAGGCTGAGGCAGGAGAATCGCTTGAACCCGGGAGGTGGAGCTTGCCGTGAGCCGAGATCGCGCCACTGCACTCCAGCCTGGGCAACAAGAGCAAAACTTCCTCTCAAAAAAAAAAATTTTTTTAGAAATAGGGTCTCCCTGCCAGGTGGGGTGGCTCACACCTGTAACCCCAGCACTTTGGGAGGCCGAGATGGGTGGATCACTTGAGGTCAAGAGTTCAAAACCAGCCTGGCCAACATGATGAAACCCAGTCTCTACTAAAAGTATGAAAATTAGCCAGGCATGGTGGCACACACTTGTAATCCCAGCTACTCGGGAGGCTGAGGCAGGAGAATCACTTGAACCTGGGAGGCGGAGGTTGTAGTGAGCCAAGATCGTACCAATGCATTCCAGCCTGGGCAACAGAGCCAGACTCTGTCTCAAAGAAGAAAAAAAAGAGAGGGAGTCTCACTATCTTGCCCAGACTGGTCTCCAACTCCTGGCCTCAAGTGATCCTCCTGCTTTGGCCTCCCAAAGTGCTGGAATTACGTGTCTGAGCCACTGCATTCAGCCAGGGTGTCCCTTTTCTGAGACTGCATTCTTTCCACGTTGCCCAGGTCCTGCAGGAGAACCATAGGCCCCACACTGTGCTGGTGAAAATCTCATCTCATGGCCTGTTAGGGTGGCCATATCCCCTCATTTCTTTCTTTCTTTTTTTTGAGACGGAGTTTCACTCTTATTGCCCAGGCTGGGGTGCAATGGTGCGATCTCGGCTCACTGCAACCTCCACCTCCCAGGTTCAAGCAATTCTCCTGCCTCAGTCTCCTGAATAGTTGGGATTACAGGCATGTGCCACCAAACCTAGCTAATTTTTTGTGTTTTTAGTAGAGACGGGGTTTCTCCATGTTGGTCAGGCTGGTCTCCAACTCCTGACCGCAGGTGATCCTCCCGCCTCAGCCTCCCAAAGTGCTGGGATTACAGGCGTGAGCCACCGCGCCCGGCCATATCCCTTTATTTTAGAGGCTCTGAGGGAGATGCAACAGGCTCGGGGGCTGGCTCCTTTTGAGGCTCTAACCCCAGCCCTGCTGGCTTCTGGCTGTGTGGCCAGGACAAGCCCACCTCTCTGGCCTCAGTTTGTCATCTGTGAAATGGATGTAACGTATCCACCTCATCAGGTTGTATAAAGATGAGGCCAGATGCAGTGGCTCACGCCTGTAATCCCAATACTTTAGGAGGCTGAGGCAGGAGGATCACTTGAGCCCAGGAGTTCATGGCAAGCCTGGGCCGCATAGCGACACCTCATCTCTACCAACAAACTAAAAACTTAGCTGGCCATAGTGGTGGCACGGCCCTGTCATCCCAGCTACTCAGGAGGCTGCGGTGGGAAGATCCCTTGAGCACTGAAGGTCAAACCTGTAGTGAGCTATGATCACGCCACTGCACTCTAGCCTGAGTGACAGACTGTGTCTTTAAAAAAAAATTGTATCTTAAGCACCTGACGCAAACACCTGACCCAGACACCTGACCCAAACAGCTGCTCAAAAAATATTTCCCTAGTCACAGTTCATTTTCTCTTGTTTATGACAGAATACCTGATGCTGGGCATTTATAAAGAAGAGGAATTTCACTGGGTGCAGTGGCTCACGCCTGGAACGTCACCACTTTGGGAGGTCGAGGCAGGAGGATCCCTTGAGCCCAGGAGTTTGAGGCTGCCGTGAGCTGATCGTGCCATTGCACTCCTGCCTGGGCAAGAGAGTCAAATTCTGTTCCCCTAATCCTTCCAGAAAAGAAACAAAGCAAAGGAGTTTGTTTCCTACAGTTATTGAGGCTGACACAGAGCGTCACAGGGCAAGGAAGCCGAATATACTAGCTAAGATCTCTCTTCCTATGTATTTATTTTGTCACGAAGTCTCGCTCTGTCACCCAGGCTGGAGTGCAGTGGTGCAATCTTGGCTCATGGCAGGTTCAAGCGATTCTCCTGCCTCAGTCTCCTGATTAGCTGGGACTACAGGTGCGCCACCACACCCGGCCAATTTTTGTATTTTTAGTAGAGACGGGATTTCAGCAAATTGGCCAGGCTGGTCTTGAACTCTTGACCTCAAGTGATCCTCCCACCTTGACCTCCCAAAGTGCTGGGATTACAGGCACGAGCCACCGCGCCTGGCCTTTATTTACTTATTTTTGTCTATTTTGAGATGGAATCTCACTCTGTCACGCAGGCTGGAGGGCAGTGGTGCAATCTTGGCTCTCTGCAACCTCCACCTCCCGGGTTCCACGATTCTCCTTCCTCAGTCTCCCAAGTATCTGGGATTACAGGCATCACCGCCCCTGGCTAATTTTTGTATTTTCAGTACAGGCGAGGTTTTGCCATGTTGGCCAGGCTGGTATTGAACTCCTGACCTCAAGTGATCCTCCCACCTTGACCTCCCAAAGCACTAGGATTACAGGCGAGAGCCACCGAGCCCAGCCTTTCTCTTCTTATAAAGCCACCCGTCCCACTTGATGATATTCTGTCTCATCTGTGCACCCGTGAATGGTTCAACGACCATTCGTGACCCAGTCACCTCTTACAGGCCCCACCTCTCGACGCTGCCACATTGGAGGTTATGTTTCAGCAGCAGTTTTGGAGAAGCAAATGTTGAATGAATCGTGGCACCTGTCTTTGATTTCTTGGTGTCACAGCACACTACAGAGGTCCCCATCCTCCTCCCTGTTCCCTCCCCGCCCTCACTGATGCCTGCTGTGGTTGTCCCAGGGGGCTTCACCGCCCTCTGTGGACCACATCTTCCCAGCACAGTCCGCGGTCTCCGTGTGTTGGGGTACTCGGGCACAGAGAACGGTGTCCCTGGGCCGGCACCTTGCTCAGCAGCTGTAGTGAGTTGAATCTGGCCCCTCAAAACTTATGTCCAAGTCGGCCAGGTGCAGCAGCTCACAGCACTTTGGGAGGCTGAGGCAGGTGGATCACAAGGTCAGGAGTTCAAGACCAGCCTCGCCAAGATAGTGAAACCCCATCTCTACTACAAATACAAAAATTAGTCAGGTGTGGTGGTGGACGCCTATAATCCCAGCTACCTGGGAGGCTGAGGCAAGAGAATTGCTTGAACCCAGGAGGTGGAGGTTGCAGTGAGCTGAGATTGCGCCACTGCACTCCAGCCGGGGTGACAGAGCAAGACTCCATCTCAGAAAAAAATAAAACTAAAAAAAGCCTGGTCACAGTGGCTCACGCCTGTAATCCCAACACTTTGGGAGGCCAAGGCGGCCGGATCACCTGAGTTCGGGAGTTCGAGATCAGCCTGACCAACATGGAGAAACCCTGCCTCTACTAAAAAGCCGGGCGTGGTGGTGCGCGCCTGTAATTTCAGCTACTTGGGAGGCTGAGGCAGGAGAATCACTTGAACCTGGGAGGCTGCAGTGAGCAGAGACTGCGCCACCGCACCCCAGCCTGGGCAACAAGAGTGAAACTACCTCCGTCTGAAAAATAAGAAAGAGCGGACTCATGGCCGGGCACAGTGGCTCATGCCTATAATTCCAACACTTTGGGAGGCTCACTAAGGCAGGAGGATCGTTTGAGTTCAGCCATTTGAGACCAGCCTGGGCAACATAGTGAGACCCCCATCTCTCTATACAAACAAAAACAGAAAACACAAAGAACCCGGTTGGCCGTGAAACCCTCTAGATGGCACGGGCACACGCCGACCTTTGAGGACTGTCACGAACATGAGACAGCACTTCTCCCTGTCCTCGGGACCTGCAGGAAACTTTTAAATAATCCACTTTTGTACTTCTTCCAAACCTCCTGCTTGTGACCCTGTTTACCTTACATCACAAGCAACAATCGATAAAAGTAGGTTGTCAAAAGCGCCGTGTGTTTGGCAGCGCCGAGAGCTGGGGGAAGGTAGTCGGGGCGCGGGGGAGGTGGACATTTTGGGAGACTGGGGCCCTGCCAGGTGGAGGGACTGGCCTGACCTCTGGCCCCTGCGCTGTTTATCTCCACCGTGACTCCACCTCCCGGGACCCACGGAAGCTGTCAGTGGGAACACAGGATCCGATCCGCTGAGCTCATCTCTGGCCACCTGCCTGCATCCGCTCCACTCTCTCTCCTCTCGGCTTGGCCACGAGGCTGGCTATGAGGTCACTGGTTAAAGATTTGGGGAAGCAGAGCCAGGGGAGTGGCCGGATGCGGTGGCTCACATCATCATCTCAGGATCCCGGCACTGTGAGAGGCCAAGGAGGGAGGATGCTTGAGCTCAGGAGTTCAAGACCAGCCTGGACAACATAGCAAGACCCCATCTCTACAAAAAGTAAAATTACCCAGTTGTGGTGGCACACGCCTCTAGTCCCAGCTACTTGGGAGGCTGAGGTGGGAGGATCCCTCTAGCCCAGGAGGTCGAGGCTGCAGTGAGTGGATGACAGAGCCAGACCCTGTCTCTAAAACAAACAAAAACAGAAACAAAAAGTCCACTACTTACTCGTCCTGCTTCTCAAGTGACGGATACCCACAGAACCCGCAGCTCCCCTTTGGAATGTGCTTGGTGGAATACTATACAGCAAGGAAAAAGGATGGAGCATCACTCAGAAACATTGTGTGAAAGATACTGGCAGAGGAGAGGATGTGCTGACTCATTCCCATTCCCATCATGTAGGAAAACAGACAAACTCATCCCTAATGATTGAGACCAGCTCACCTCTTATCCAGGGCTGGGGAGTATGATGGGAAGAAGCCCTGGAGATTCCTGGGGCTGGGAATGTTCTAGATTCTCATCTTCAAAGTAGTTTCAAGAGTAGATCATATGTAAAATGTCATTGAGGCTGAGTGCAGTGGCTTGTGCCTATAATTCCAGCGCTTTGGGAGGCTGAGGTGGGAGGATCCCTTGAGGCCAGGAGTTTGAGACCAGCATGGGCAACATAGTGAGACCCCATTTCTATTAGAAAAATATTAGCCAGGCATGGAGAGTGCACAACTGTAGTCTCAGCTACTTGGGAGGCTGAGACAGGAGGATCACTGGAACCCAGGAGTTTAAGGCTGTGGTGAATTATGATTGCACCACTGCACTCCAGCCTGGGCCACAGAGGAAGACACTGTCTCAAAAAAAAAAAAAAAAAAAAAAATGTTAGGCCAGGCTCGGTGGCTCACACCTGTAATCCCAGCACTTTGGGAGGCCGAGGTGGACAGATCATGAGGTCAGGAGATCATCCTGGCCAACATGGTGAAACCCCGTCTCTACTCAAAGTACAAAAATTAGCCAGGCATGGTGTCGAATACCTATAATCCCAGCTACTCAGGAGGCTGAGGCAGGAGAATCGCTTGGACCTAGGAGGTGGAGGTTGCAGTGAGCCGAGACAGTACCATTACACTCCAGCTTGGGCAACCAGAGTGAGACTCCGTCTCAAAAAAAAAAAAAAAAGTTCTTATTTTGGGGTTGAGAGCAGTGGCTCATGCCTATAATCCCAGTACTTTGGGAGGCCGAGGCAGGCAGATCACTTGAGGTCAGGAGTTCGAGACCAGCCTGGCCAACATAACAGAGTGAGACCTGGTCTCTACGACAAATACAAAAATTAGCCAGGCATGGTGGCGCGCGCCTGTAATCCCAGCTACTAGGGAGGCTGAATCAGCAGAAGAATTGCTTGAACCTGGGAGGCAAAGGTTGCAATGAGCTGAGATCGCACCACTGCATTCCAGCCTGGGCAACAGCTCGAGATTCCATCTAAATAAATAAATTGATTTAAAAGAGAAATCCCCTAGGACAGGGCTGAGGCTGAGACCCTGAGGGCTGGAGGCTTGGCTGGGCTGGCACGGCAGTGGGTACGTGCTGGGGTGGGGAGAGGCCTGGAGACCCTATGGCTCCAGTGGGGGCCTTGCTGTGTGACCCCAGTGAGTCCTGTGTCTCTTCCCACCCATGCCTGTCGCATGCAGACACACCCACACACCCACTATCTGCCCGACACAGCAGAAAGGTGGAGCAGGCACAGGGACTGGCACCTGGGGCACCCCTGCCCCTCCACCGTCTGGTGGCTGGACCTCACACCAGCCTACCCTGCTCTACACCCCCAGCTCCGGCCGGGGGCGGTGGCTCACATATGTAATCCCAGCACTTTGAGAGGCCAAGGCGGGAGGATCACGAGGTCAGGAGATCGAGACCAGTCTGGCCACCATGGCGAAACCCCGTCTTTACTAAAAGTACAAAAATTAGCTGGGCGTGGTGGCGCACACCTGTAGTCCCAGCTACTCAGGAGGCTGAGACAGGAGAATCGTTTGAACCCAGGAGGCGGAGGTTGCAGTGAGCCGAGATCGCGCCACTGCGCTCCAGCCTCGAGACTCCGTCTGAAAAACAAAAAAAAAGAAAAAACCCAGCTCCTCAGTTCTGTGCAACCTCCTCTCTGGGCCAGACAAGGGCAAATTCATCCCTGCCCAGAGGAACCGCCGGTCTTGGTTCGGCAGAGCTGGGTACAGACACTTCCAGTGCGGTGGGTTGCAGCTGTGACAGGTCTGTTGCTCCATGCACTCCGTATGTCAGCAGCTGAGAAACCGCGTTGCAACATGGAAAACGGTTTAATCTAGCTGGCGCAGTGGCTCACGCCTGTAATCCCAGCACTGTAAGAGGCTGAGGCGGGCGGATCACCTGAGGTCAGGAGTTCGAGACCAGCCTGGCTAACAAGGTGAAACCCCATCTCTACTAAAAATACAAAAATTAGCCAAGTGTGATGGCGCATACCTATAATCCCAGCTACTAGGGAGGCTGAGGCAGGAGAATCAATTGAACCCCGGAGGCGGAGGTTGCAGTGAGCTGAGATGGTGCCACTGCACTCCAGCCTGGGTGACAGAGCAAGACTCTGTCTC
>NW_022437113.1:702409-710298 GCF_009761245.1 Sapajus apella | reverse complement strand
TTTGTATTTTTAGTGGAGACGGGGTTTCACCATGCTGGCCAGGCTGGACTTGAACTCCTGGCCTCTAGCGATCCACCCGCCTCAGCTTTCCAAAGTTCTGGGATTACAGGTGTGCGCCACCCTGGGCTTCAGTTTATTTTTTTAGAGACAAGGTCTTCCTCTGTTGTTCAGACTCGGGTACGGCGGTTCCATCTCCCCTCACTGCAGCCTGGATCACCAGGGCTCAATGAATCCTCCCACCTGAGCCTCCGGAGCAGCTGGGACTTACAGGGCCACACCACTGTGCCAGGTTAATTTTGTTTATTTTGTATAGAGATGAGGTTTCACTATGTTACCCAGGCTGGTCTCGAATTCCTAGATTCAAGCAGTCCTCCTGCCTCGGCCTCCTAAAGTGCTGGGATTACCCGCATGAGCCACTAGGCCAGACACCTTAATTTTTTTTTTTTTTTTTTTAAAGATGGGGTTTCACCACGATGGCCAGGCTGGTCTTGAACTCCTGACCTCAGGTGATCCACCCACCTCGGCCTCCCAAAGTGCTGGGATTACAGTCATGAGCCACCGCGCCTGGCCTGGGGCTAGAGTTTTTAAGGTTTTGGAGTGAGCAGAAGTGCGGAGTTCATTGCTTGGTGAAAGAGTGAAGAAGGTGAAGTCACAGACAGGAAGAAACTGTGTTCTCATGTGGATTCCATTCCTCTGTGGGGTCTCCACACTGGTGGGCTCCAGTGGTTAAGCTGGAATTCGGGATTTCAAAAACAACTTAAGCAATTCGTAAACAAAAGTCTTATGATTCTAAGGTCGGAAATCCCATCTCTAGCAAATCATCAGTGTCAAGTGCTACAAGGAACTTTCAGTCATAAGGAAGTGTGTCAAAGTGCAGCCTGATTAATGCTTAATTACAACGAAATTTCTGTCCAGAATTCTTTTTTTTTTTTTTTTAGAGACAAAATACTGCCATCATGCCCAGACTTGTCTTGAACTCCTGGGCTCCAGCAATCCACCCACCTTGGCCTCCCAAAGTGCTGAGATTATTGGCATAAGCCACCATGCCTGGCTCCCAGAATTATTCATCCTGTAAGCATAGCTTCAAGGTGAGCTCTGAGCCAGATGGGAGGATGGGGTTTGGGAGCTTAACCTGTAGGCTGCTTAGCCTGGAAAGCAATGTCAGAGAAGACTTTCTGGAAGAGGGGCTTTTTGAGTAGTGTTTTGAAGAGTAAGTAGGAGTTCTCTGGATGAGGATGAGTAACTACAATAATACCGACTTTATCAAACACCTCCTATGTGTCTGGCCCTGTGCCTTCACACCTCATCTGACTACCTCTCCAGTGAGATTCTCTCTCCCTGCTTTCCTGGTGAGGAAACAGGCATGGCAAAGAGGAATGATGTGTCAAGGTTGCCCTTCCTGGCTCCATCTAGCCCTTTCTCCTCTGCTCCCTTTGTTTTTCGCCATCTTTAGCCTTTGATCCCAACCAAAAAGAGAAGAGAAGAAATCTCATGGGCATAGACAGCCCCCTCTTAAACTCCTGCCTGGAATTTTTCACATGGTAACAATGTCTTTTTTTCTCAACAAGACTCCCAGGCTGGAATGGTGTCCTCATTTCAAGGAAGAGGATAAAGAGGGTCAGAGAGGTGCCCTAGCTTCGCTAGAAGCACCCCCACCCAAAGATCCTCCCGCCAAATACATCCCCCGACCCCGCCCAGCTGTGGTCAATGGAGTGTTTACTCTGCAGGCAGGGGCAGGAGGGCGGGACCGAGCAGGCGGGGGCGGACAAAGTCCGGGGACTATAAAGGCCGGTCCAGCAGCATCTGATCAGTCACAGCTCAGAGCTGCAACCAGCTCAGCCATGCCCGGGCAAGAACCCAGGACACTGACTGGCTCTCAGATGCTCCTGGTGTTGCTGGTACTCTCGTGGCCGCCGCATGGGGGCGCCCTGTCTCTGGCCAAGAGGAGCCGCGCAAGTGTCCCGGGACCCTCAGACTTGCACTCCGAAGACTTCAGATCCCGAGAGTTGCGGAAACGCTACGAGGACCTGCTGACCAGGCTGCGGGCCAACCAGAGCTGGGAAGATTCGAACGGAGACTTCGTCCCGGCCCCTGCTGTCCGGATACTCACGCCACAAGGTAAGCGAAATCTTGGAGCTCCTCTCCTACCCCCGAGCATCACGCATATCTAACCAGTGGTTCCTTGTCTTGAGATGCCCAAACCCACCTTTGAACCTCAGTTGCCCCCCCATGCCCTGGGTAGAAACATCCTGGACCCCCTTAGGTCTGATGGGGTACCCGATGCCTGATCTGCACCCACAACGTGGGAGGTTATAACCCATCCCTAGATTGAAAATGGGGAAACTGAGGCACACGGATGCCGGGGACCCTCCTGAAGGTGCATGGTGCCTGGGAAACTCAGGGTCGGGGTCGGGTGTGAGGTGTGGAGTATGGGGTGTGGGCATGGTCCCTGCCCTGGGCTGGGTCCAGAAATCCAGGAAAAAGGATGGGGGAGTGGTGCATGGATAGAGGTTTGTGATGGGCAGAGCCAGTTGGCACGGTTCTGAATCTGATGCAATTGCTTGTCAAGGCACTGCTGAAGTCACGTGCATCAAGTGTCTTGTTAAGGGAGAGGAGACTATTTTCCCCATCTCTGTACCTTCCACAGAGGCTCCAGGGTTGCAGGGCACCGGATGAGGTGTGGGCTGTGCTGGGACCCAGGAGGGGGTCAGGTAGAGGGGTGCCCTCTTAGCCCGCCCTAAACCATCTGTGCTGTGTGACTCCAAGCAAACCTCTCACCCTTGCTAGGCCTAGCACCTAGCTTAGGGCACCCTTAAACCCGTCTCCCCAGTCTCCCTGACACTTGTACCAGCCCGAGGGGCTATGATTCTTAGAGGCCTGGTAGTCTGGAATGGGATGGGCTTGGTACTCTTCATTTCTCGAGATTACGCGTGTAATCCCAGCACTTTGGGAGACCGAGGTGGGAGCATCGCTTGAGGCCAGGACATTAAGACCAGCCTGGGCAATATGGTGAGACCCCATCTCTAACAAAAAAAGCTTAAAAAAATTAGTCGGATGTGATAGTGCATGCCTATAGTCTCAGTTATTTAGGAGGCTGAGGCAGGAGGATCACTTGAACCCAGGAGACCGAGGCTGCACTGAGCCATGAGCGTGCCACTGCACTCCAGCCTGGGCAACAGCAAGGCCATAATTAATAAATAAATAAGTGAAGTAAGTGAGCTTTTGACTGCCAGAAGAAAAGCAGTCCATGGCTGGAATCTCAGACTGTCTAAATATCAGATATACATTAATTCCTTCAAGTATTTACTGAGCATCTATTGTGTACCAAAAGCTGAGTCTAAGTAGGGAATATGAATGATTCACAACGAGATAAAACAGGGTGCTTCCAATTTTAGTCAGGCTGGAAGGGAGAGGAGGAGCCAGCTGTGCTGAGATTCAGGAGGAGAAATGCTTTTTTTCCCGAGAGGGAGTCTTCCTCTGTTGCCCAGACTGGAGTGCAGTGGCGCGATCTCAGCTCACTGCAACCTGCGCCGCCCGCGTTCATGCGGTTCTCCTGCATCAACTTCCCGAGTGGCTGAGATCACAGGCGCCAGCCACGACACCCGGCTAATTTCTTGCTATTTTTAGTAGAAGCCGGGGTGTCACCATATTGGCCAGGCTGGTTTTGAACTCCTGACCTCAAGTCCTCCGCCCTCATCGGCCTCCCAAAGTGCTGGGATTACAGGCGTGAGCCACCGCGCCCGGCGGGGAAAAATGCTCTTGGTAGGGGAAATAACTTGTGCAAAGGCGCCGTGGTGGGATCCAGCTCGACCTGTGGGTGACCAGCTCCTCTGTCTTCCCACAGTGCGCCTGGGGTCTGGCGGCCACCTGCACCTGCGCATCCCCCGGGCCGCCCTGCCCGAGGGGCTCCCCGAGGCCTCCCAGCTTCAGCAGGCTCTGTTCCGGCTGTCCCCGACGACTTCAAGGTCGTGGGACGTGACGCGCCCGCTGCGGCGTCAGCTCAGACTTGCAAGACCCCAGGCGCCCGCGCTGCACCTGCGACTGTCGCCGCCGCCGCCGTCGGACCAGCTGCAGGCAGCGTCTCGGTCCGCACGGCCCCAGTTGGAGCTGCACTTGCGGGCGCGCGCCGCCAGGGGGCGCCGCAGAGCGCGTGCGCGCGACGGGGACCACTGTCCGCTCGGGCCCGGGCGCTGCTGCCGCCTGCACACGGTCCGCGCGTCGCTGGAAGACCTGGGCTGGGCCGACTGGGTGCTGTCGCCGCGGGAGGTGCAGGTGAGCATGTGCATCGGCGCGTGCCCGAGCCAGTTCCGGGCGGCCAACATGCACGCGCAGATCAAGACGAGCCTGCACCGCCTGAAGCCCGACGCGGTGCCGGCGCCCTGCTGCGTGCCCGCCAGCTACAGTCCCATGGTGCTCCTGCAGAAGACGGACAGCGGGGTGTCGCTCCAGACCTACGACGACCTCTTAGCCAAAGACTGCCACTGCGCATGAGCAGCCCTGGTCCGCCACCCGGCACCTGCGGGGGGCGCGGCCTCGGTGGTCCCGGCCGGTGGAATGGGCTCGAGGGTCCTGGGACACCCGATTCCCGCCCAAACAGCTGTATTTATATAAGTCTGTTATTTATTATTAATTTATTGGGGTGATATTCCTGGGAACTGGGGGGGGCTGGTCTGATGGCACTGTGTATTTATTTAAAACTGGTGATAAAGCTGTCTGAACCGTTTCCTGTGGTGTCCAGGATAAGGGAAGGTGACCTTGGGAAGATCCTCCTCTCCCGGGCCTCAGTTTCTCCAGGGGACCTGGGATGGGGTGAGTGGAAAGGCTCAAGGCATGAGTGGGAAGGTGTTCTCGGGGATGCCAGGACACCTGTGAGCTCCAAGAGCAGCCTTGGGCATTCCCGACCCTCTGTCTCTGTTTCTCCATCTCCCTGCTTCTGTTTATTTCTTTTCTTTCTTTTTTTTTTTTTTAGACTCTGTTACCCAGGCGGGCGTGCACTGGCACAATCACGGCTCACTGCAGCCTCAACCTCCCGGGCTCGATCGATCCTCCCACCTCAGCCACCTGAGGAGCTGGGACTACGGGCACCGGCCACCACGCCCGGGGAATTTCTGTACTTTTTGTAGACACTGGGTTTCGCCATGTTGCCCAGGCTGGTGTTTCTGTTTCTGAAACAGCTGAGACCCGACTTCAGCTTCCCTCCATCCCTCCATCTTTCCTCATTCCTCAGAACTTCCCTTTTTAGGGGCTGAGGCAGAGATATCTGTCTCTGTCTCTATCACCATCCTGTTACATCTTGCCACATGGGAGTCACCTTTCCATACAGGCAGCTCACGGCCAAGTCTATCTGCCATCAAGTGCCTTGTTTTGCAGCACTGTCTCCAACCTGAGGGGTGAGTTCATCACCCCTCCTGTTTGTGGCACTTCCATGTTAGCGACACCTCATTCTTTCATATATAAAGAGCAGGGAGAAACAAATAAGTTGTGAAGAATATTTTCATACACAACACATCTCCCAGGTTACATATACTTCCTGTTTAGGATCTTGGAATTCCAAGGTGTGCTGACTCCAGCCCCCTCCCCACACCAAACTGCCTGTCCACCCTGAGTCTGAGAGGAATGGTGATGGGTGTTTTGGGGGACAGAGTACCCACTTCCAGCAGTGAGGTGTATCTGCTGGAATGCCACCACCCAGAGGCCACCCTGAATGACCGCAGGTGCCCCTTAACATATTCAGTGAGTATACCCACCTTACGCCAGGCCCTGGGCACAGCAGTGAGAAGACACACAAGAACCACCCCATGTTTTGAAGCTCGGCTGAGTGAGCAGCCCAGGAGTTGGAGACTGCAGTGAGCCATGACAGTGCTACTGCAGTCCAGCCTGGGCAACAGAGTGAGACCCCGTGTCTTGGAAGAAGAAGTTTCAGAGTGAGAAAAAGTGGAGGCGGGTGGCATTCTGGGTGAAAGGGCTGGTGCAGGAAAAGGAAAGCTTCCGGAGGGCGGTGGTGTGGTCGGGAGGAGGCTCAGGGGAGCAGACAGGAAAGGGCCGTGAGGTGGGCGGGGCTGGATCACAAAGGACCCCAACACCAGGCTGAGGGTCCGGGACAATAGGGTGCCACCGAGGATGTGGAAGCAGGGCAGGGGCAAGGTCTGATTCATGAGTTGTAAGATGGAAGTTAATGACGGCTGGGAGTCATTCACTCTGCCTGAGAAGAAACCACGGACAGCTTCTCAGGGGAGGTGGCATTGCACCAGGGCCTTAAAGAACTTTCTCAAAATATTAGAGCTAAAGATATATATATATATATATGTATATATATAATGGGGCCGGGCGCGGTGGCTCACGCCTGTAATCCCAGCACTTTGGGAGGCCAAGGTGGGCAGATCACTTGAGGTCAGGAGCTCGAGACCATCCTGGTCAACATGACAAAACTCTGTCTTTACTGAAAATACAAGAATTAGCTGTGTGTGGTGGCAGGTGCCTGTAGTCCCAGCTACTCAGTACGCTGAGGCAGGAGAATTGCTTGAACCTGGGAGGTGGAGGAGGCGGTGAGCTGAGGTTGCGCCACCGCACTGCAGCCTGGGAGACAAGAGCAAAACTCCGTCTCAAAAAGAAAAGAAAAAGAAAGAAAAAAGAAAAGGGAAGGAAGAAAGTAAGGAAGGGAGGGCGGGAGGAAGGGTGGGAGGGAGGGAGGGAGGGAGGGAGGAAGGAAGGGTGGGAGGGGAAGATCCAGGCATGGTGGTTCACACTGAAGAAGGAAAAGAACGGCAAGAAAGCAGGAAGGAGGGAAGGAAAGAAAGAAAGAAAAGGAGGAGGAAGGAAAAAGAAAGAGAAAAAAAGGAAGGAAGAAGGAAAGAAAGAGGCTGGGCACGGTAGCTCACACCTGCAATCCCAGCATTTTGGGAGACTGAGGCAGGTGGATTGTCTGAGGTCAGGAGTTCAAGGCCAGCCTGGCCAACATGATGAAACCCCGTCTCTACTAAAAATACAAAAATTCGCCAGGTAGAGTGGTGGGCGCTGTAATCCCAGCTACTTGGGGAGGCCGAGGCAGGAAAATCACTTGAACCCAGGAGGCAGAGGTTGCAGTGAGCCAAGATTGCACCACGGCACTCCAGCCTGGGTGACACAGTGAGACTCTCTCAGGAAAAAAAAAAAAAAAAAAAAAAAAGAGGGATGGGGTGGGGAGCAATTTGGGAGTCTCGGATGGAGACTTGGTCTTGGAGCTCACAAATCCTCACCTTGAGGGACCCATTCACCCTGAGCCAGCAGCCTCACCAACCTCAAAGCATTTATTGAGCACGGCCGGCGCAGCCACAGGAGGGTGACGACAGGGTTTGCGCAGTGACCCTCCTGTCCCCTTGTTGGGGGTCTCTCCTCCTCCTCTAGGAGCCGAGGGGGCTGAGGAGTGGTGTGGGGGATGGGGAGGGAGTGGCAGAGCCCCCCTGGGGCCTCAAAGATAGTCCTTTCCTGTCCTCATTCTTCAGATGGGGAAACTGAGGTCAGAGAGGAGTTGGAATGCCCTGAGTCACCCGGCAAGGACTGGAGCGGGTCTGGGTGGAGGCTGGGACAACTTGGGCTCAGCGCCCAGGGATCACGTACTCCTCGTCATCGACTGGGGCCCGGCCCAGTGACTGCAGGTTGCAGTAGACAGGCTGGGAGGCCAGGTTGATGTCCTCGTAGTTCATGTAAAAGTCACTGTCCTCTGAAGGGTGAGCCCTGTGGGGACAGACAGACAAGGGTAGGTGGGGAAGGAGGAGGACTCCGGGGGCAGGCATATGAGTTTCGAGAAAGTTCAGAGTGGGCCAGGTCCCGTGGCTCACACCTGTAATACAGCACTTTGGGAGGCTGAGGTGGGTGGATCACCTGAGGTCAGGAGTTCCAGACCAGCCTGG
>NW_022437113.1:698889-702309 GCF_009761245.1 Sapajus apella | reverse complement strand
CTCGGCCTCCCAAAGTGCTGGGATTACAGGCGTGAGCCACCGCGCCCGGCCCTCTTTTTTTTTTTTTTAAACGAAGTCTTGCTCTGTCACCCAGGCTGGGGCACAGTGGCACGATCTCACCGCAACCTCCGCCACCCAGGTTCAAGCAATTCTCCTGCCTCAGCCTCCTGAGTAGCTGGGATTACAGGCATGCGCCACCACGCCTGGCTAAGTTCTGTATTTTCAGTAGAGATGGGGTTTCACCATGTTGGCCAGGCTGCTCTTGAACTTCTGACCTTGTGATCCACCCGCCTCAGCCTCTCAAAGTGCTGAGATTACAGGCGTGAGCCACCAGCGCCCATCTGAAACCCTGTCTTTACCAAAAATACAAAAATTAGCCAGGCATGGTGGCACGCTTGAACCCAGGAGGGAGAGGTTGCAGTGAGCTGAGATTGCGCCACTGCACTCGAGCCTGGGCGACAGAGCAAGACTCTGTCTCAGAAGGAAAAAAAAAGAAAGTTTCAGAGTGGCTGAGTCCACCCCGAATATTTACATAGGGGAAACTGAGGCACAGGGTAGTCTTCTGACTCCCAGCCAACCCCACCCCTGAGGAAGCTGGGGGAGGGAAGTGATTTAGGGAAGGTTCTGGGGATTAACACTGTGGTCAGAGGACCCTGAACCCTTTTTCCTTCCTTAAAAACGAGATAGCAGCCAGGCACAGTGACTCATGCCTGTAATCCCAGCATTTCGGCAGGCTAAGGCAGGAGGACCCCCTGAGGCCAGGAGTTTGAGACCAGCCTGGGCAACATGGTGAGACCCCTCGTCTCTCCAAAAATAAAAGCATTACCCAGGTGTGGTGGCGTGCGCCTGGAGTCCCAGCTACTCGGGAGGCTGAGGTGGGAGAATCGCTTGAGCGCAGGAGGTGGAGGCTGCAGTGAGCTGAGATCACGCCACTGCACTCCAGCCTGGGTGACAGAGGGAGACCCCATCTCAAAAAAACAAAAATTGAGGTAGCTGTTCATTATTACATTAAAATCTAAATTGTTGTTTCCTCTTGAAAAATCGGAAGCTCTGGCCACGTTGGTCACATGGTCACAAGAGGCTGCAGTACACTGTCTGTTCCTTCAGATGGGAAACATTTTCGACACCGAAGCAACTGACTGCAGCCCTCATATATAACGGTAAGTCTCAGAGCCTCAGTTTCTGCATCCATAAAATTGGTCGAGGAACAGGGAGTCACTCAGGAATATTTGTTAAGATCAGCAAAACCCCAGAGAAGGACTTTCCTGCCTCCTGAACATTCTTTTTTCTTTCCTTTTTTTTTTTTTTTTTTTTTTGAGATGGAGTCTCGCTCTGTCCCCCAGGCTGGAGTGCAGTGGTGTGAACTTGGCTTACTGCAACCTCCGCCTCCCAGGTTTAAGCAATTCTCCTGCCTCAGCCTCCCGAGTAGCTGGGATTACAGGTGCACGCCACCATGTCCGGCTAATTTTTGTATTTTTAGTAGAGGCGGGGTTTCATTGTGTGTTGGCCAGGGTGGTCTTGAACTCCTGACCTCATGATCTGCCCTCCTCCACCTCCCAAAGTGCTGGGATTACAGGTGTGAGCCACCAAGCCAGGCTGCCTCCTGAACATTCTAACTCCACCCCAGCTCCTCTTGTAAAAAGGGCCACTGGGTCAGGCGCAATGGTTCACGCCCAAATCCCGGCACTTTGGGAGGCCAAGGTGGGCAGATCACCTGAGGTCAGGAGTTCAAGACCAGCCTGGCCAACATGGTGAAATCCCATCTCTACTAAAATTACAAAAATTAGCTGGCTGTGGTGGCAGGCGCCTGTAGTCCCAGCTACTTGGGAGGCTGAGGCAGGAGAATCACTTGAACCTGGGAGGCAGAAGTTGCGGTGAGCTGAGATGACGCCACTGCACTCCAGCCTGGGCCACAGAGCAAGACTCCATCTCAAAAAAAAAAAAAAAAATGGGCAAAAGGGCCACTTTGGGTAAGCAGCATCTATCAGTCATTTACCCTCTGGTATGAATTTGAGACACAGCGAGACTCTGTCTCAAAGAAAAGAAAATGCCAGCCAGGCATGGTGGCTCACACCTGTAACCCCAGCACTTTGGGAGGCTGAGGTGGGTGGATCACCTGAGGTCAGGAGTTCAAGGCCAGCATGACCAATATGGTGAAACCCCGTCTTGAAAAAAAAAAATGTAAGGTGGAAATGACACGTTCGATTCTAAACGCAGTGCTTCTGGAGGCCAGGTACATAAAAGAGGCTGATCTGGTAACCTCGGGGACAGGGAGGCCGCAGTGAGCATCAGCGCAGAAGCTGCCTTTGTGCGCTGCGTCTTCCACACCCAGCCGCAGACCACTTCTGCTTTTGAGCCGTGTCTACATCTGCTTTGCATATTCCCCCTTTCCCACCAGTGGTCTCCCGGTAGCCTCCCCGCCTCCTGGCATGAACCCTACTGTCCGACCCCAGCCCGACCCATGACGTGGCCCCTTCCAGCTCGGTCCTCCCTGCTCCCCCCACGCCTCGGCTTTCAAGTCACCCCTCTCAAAAACCATTCACAGCAAATTCGCTGTTCTTTTCCACCTCTGGGTCTCTGCCCCTGAGGCGGGGTCCCACCCCTTGAAATTCCCTCCACTCCCTTTTCCAACCCAGAAAACCTTTTTTTTTTCTTTTTTTTTGAGACAGAGTCTCACTCTGTCACCCAGGCTGGAGTACAGTGGCGCCATCTCAGCTCACTGCAACCTCCGCCTCCTGGATTCAGGTGATTCTTCCTGCCTCAGCCTCCTGAGTAGCTGAGATTACAGGTGCATACCACCACACCTGGCTAATTTTTGTATTTTTGGTAGAGACAGGGTTTCACCATGGTGGTCAGGCTGGTCTTGAACTCCTGACCACAGGTGATCTGCATGCCTTGGCTTCCCAAAGTGCTGGGATTACAGGTGTGAATCACCACACCCACCCCCAACCCAGGAAAGTTCAACTCATTTGTCTAAGCCCAGCAAAATCATCTAGAGGCTGGCTGCGGTGGCTCACACCCATAATCCCAGCACTTTGGGAGGCTGAGACATGAGGATCGCTTGAGGCCAAGAGTTTGAGACCAGCCTGAGAAACATAGCAAGATCCCCGTCTTTACAAAAAATACAAAAATTAGGCCAGGCGTGGTGGCTCACACCTGTAATCCTAGCAATTTGGGAGGCTGAGGCGAGTGGATCACGAGGTCAGGAGATCGAGACCATCCTGTCTAACATGGTGAAACCGTGTCTCTGCTAAAAATATTTTTAAAATTAGCTGGGTATGGTGGCGCCCACCTGTGTTCCCAGCTACTCGGGAGGCTGAGGCAGGAGGATCACTTGAGGCCAGGAGTTTGAGGCTGCAATGATCTGTGATCGCACCACTGCACTCCAGCCTGAGCGACAGTAAGACTGTCGCCAAAAAA
>NW_022437113.1:659889-688889 GCF_009761245.1 Sapajus apella | reverse complement strand
TCACTGATCTGATTGGCAAAAATCCAACAGTGCAATGATCTTCCGTGCCAGTCGGGCTGTGGGATGTGTCCCTGGTGCAGCCTTGCTGGAGGGCACATTGGCACAGGCCACCGGAACGACAAACTCGTGCGCCTGCTGACACAGCAGGCCCGCTTCTGGGAATTCCTCCCTGCACATTTGCATGTTTACAGTGTGAACTGAGGAATGAATAAGAAAACGTGGCTCATTCGTACAGGGGCTATGATTCAGCCACGAAGCAGCAGCCCTGAGCCACATTACAACTGGAACTAAACTAGAAGTCACGTCCAGTGAAAGAAGCCAGTTCTGAGGGGCCACGTGTTGTATGGTTTCATTTACATGAAATATCCCAAATTGGCTGGGCGCGGTGGCTCACGCCTGTAATCCGAGCACTTTGGGAGGCCGAGGCAGGTGGCCCACCTGAGGTCAGGAGTTTGAGACCAGCCTGGCCAACATGGCAAAACCCCGCCTCTACTAAAAATAAAAAAAATCATCCGGGCATGGTGGCGGGCACTTGTAATCCCAGCTACTCAGGAGGCTGAGGCAGGAGAATCGCTTGAACCTGGGAAGTGGAGGTTGCAGTGAGCCAAGATCGCGCCACTGCACTCCAGCCTGGGCGTCAGAGCAAGATTCCGTCTAAAAATAAAATAAAAATAAAAAATTAGCTAGGCATGGTGGCTTCAGTCTATACTCCCAGCTTCAGAGGCTGAGGTGGGAGGGTCACTTGAGCCCAGGTGGTTGAGACTGCGGTGAGCCGTGATTGTGCCACTCCACTCCAGCCTGGGCAGCAGAGCGGGACAGGGTTTCACCATGTTGGCCAGGCTGGTCTTGATCTCCTGACCTCATGATCCACCCGCCTTGGCCTGCCAAAGTGCTGGGATTACAGGCATGAGCCACCACGCCTGGCCAGAAGCAGCTTTTTAATGGGATGATCAAGGAAGCCCTTAGGGAGTAAGGAGGAGGGGATGTAGGGAACAGCATCCGGGAGTGGGAACAGCATGTGCAAAGGCCCCATGGTGGGAGGGTGGCTGCAGCCCTGGGTAGAGAGGAGATGTCTCCAGGTGTTTGTGTAGGCTGCCATAACAAATCCACCATAAACTAGGGTGGCTTATGAACAGCAGAAATTTATTCCTCCCAGCTCCGGAAGCGGGGAAGTTCAAGATCAAGGCACCAGCAGAATTGCTTCCTGGTTTGCAGATGACCTCTTCTCACTGTGTCCTCGGTAGGCAGAGGGAGCAGGGGAGCTCTTGGGGCCTCTAAGGACTAGAGGGATGGAGGAGCCCAGCCAGCAGTGAGCCTCGTGCAGCTGCACGCCCTCCACGCCCCAGGAGGTTACTAGGGGAGCCCACTTCCGATGCCACTTAGAAAAGAAGGAAATGAAGAAATGAGGAAGTGCCGGAACCGAGGCTGCAGGTGGTGGGGGCAGGCAGGCCTGGGGTCCGGGACGGCGAGTTTTGGAAGTTGGCCTGGGGAGGCTGGGGTCTTGGAGTCTGACAGTCTGGGTTCTAGAGGGGGTCCTGAGATCTGGGGGCTCTGAGGTCTGGGGATTCTGGGGTCTGGTGGTTCTAAAATCTGGGGATCCAGAGGTCTGGGAGTCTTGGGATCTGGGAGTCCTGGAGTCTGGGGGCCCTGGAGTTTGAAGTCATGGGGTCTGAGGGTCTTAGCATATGAAGGTTCTGGGGTCTGGGGGTCCTGGGGATCCTGGGGTCTTGGGATCCAGAGGTCTGGGAGTCTTGGGGTCTGGACCTTCCTGACACAGCCCCAGCTGGCTACACCCAGGTTTCTGAGAATGGGGGGCAGCTCAAGTCTCCACTGGCCCCTCCCTGGCCGAAGGGAGGCTGGAACTTTCAGAGGCCACCTCAGCCTCCCGAGTAGCTGGGATTGCAGGCACGCATCACTATCACCCGGCTAATTTTTGTATTTTTAGTAGAGACAGACAGGTTTCACCATGTTGGCCAGGTTGGTCTTGAACTCCTGACCTCAGGTGATCTGCCCTCAGCCTCCCAAAGTGCTGGGATTACAGGCATGAGCCACAGTGCCTGGCCTAAAGCATGATTTTTTAATAACATGGGAAAACTTCATTTATGGTCACATGGCCTTGTGGGTTATAGAAATTTTTTTTTTTTTTTTGACACAGCCTGGCTCAGTCCCCCAGCCTGGGGTGCAATCACAGCTCACTGCAGCCTCACGTCCTCGGCTCAAGTGATCCTCCTATCTCAGCCTCCCGAGTAGCCGGGGACTACAGGTGCACGCCACCACACCTGGCTAATTTTTCTGTTTTTTTTTCTTTGGTAGACAGGGTTTTGCCACATGGCCTGAACCGGTCTCAAGCTCCTGGGCTCAAGAAACCCTCCTGCCTTGGCCTCCCAAAGTGCTAGGATTGCAAGCATGAGCACCGTGCCCGCCCGGCAGGTTCTAGTAAAATTTTAAAAGCCACTGAATACCTTTGGGAGAGCCGTGGGGAAATAAAGCGTGGCGTTAAGGCAGCCAGGGTTGGCCAAGCGCATCCCGCCTGCGAGACTTGCATTGCTTGGCTGACAGTGGCTCTGACCACAGGAGGCCACGTCACTGGGCCACAGGGCTCTCGAGAGCGGTGCTCAACCACAGACGGAAGGAGAGTTGGCTGTAAATGCCTCTGCTCCCTCCACCCTCAGGTAGGACAACAGGGGCACCTGTTCTGTGTGTTCTGTGCCACCTCCCTGAGAAGGGACCCACTCCTGCTTGCCCACCTTGACCCTGCTCGCCGGCGCCCCCTGCAGGGTCCCTTCCCTTCCTGCCTCTTTACCCCCCAGGAGAGCTTCTAAAGTCACCTCTCAGACAATTACGCCCCTGAATTTAGTCTTAGAGTCTCCATCACCAAGCCACCAATTTTTTTTTTTTAAATGAAGTCCCGCTCTGTCTCCCAGGCTAGTGTGCAGTGATGTGATCTCACCTCACCGCAATCTCCACCTCCCAGGTTCAAGCCATTCTCCTGCCTCAGCCTCCTGAGCAGCTAAGATTACAGGCGCACACACCACCACACCCAGCTAATTTTTGTATTTTTATTAGAGACAGGGTTTTGCCATATCAGCCAGGGTGGTCTTGAACCTGACCTCAGGTAATCCGCCTGTCTCAGCCTCCCAAAGTGCTGGGATTACAGGCGTGAGCCACCGCAGCCAGCCCAAGCCACCAAATTAAGGCAGTTCTTTTTGTTTTGTTTGTTTGAGAGAAGGTCTCACTCTGTGACCCAGGCTGCAGTGCTGTGCCACAGTCTCAGTTCTGCAACCTCCTCCTCCTGGGCTCAAGTGATCCTCCCCGCTTAGCTGTTCATGTAGCACTGACCACAGATGTGGGCCACCACACTCGGCTAATGGATTTTTTTTGGTAGAGATGAGGGTCTTGCTATGTTGCCCAGGCTGGTCTCAAACTCCTGGCCTCAAACAATGCTCCTGTCTTGGCCTCCCAAAGTGCTGGGATTACAGGCATGAGCCACTGTGCCCAGCGTCAATCAGCAAATTATAAAGGAGACTGGGAAATAATAGCGCTTTGGGGCTGCTCTGCCTATGGAGTGGCCATTTATTATTATTTTTATTTGTTGAGATGGAGTCTCGCTCTGTCGCCCAGGCTGGAGTGCAGTGGGGCGATCTCGGCTCACTGCAACCTCCGTCTCCCAGGTTCAAGCAATTCTCTCGCTTCAGCCCCCGGAGTGGCTGGGATTCCAGGTGTGCGTCACCACGACTGGCTAATTTTGTGTGATGTTAGTAGAGACAGGGTTTCTCCATGTTGCCCGTCTGGTCTCCAATTCCTCAGTTCAGGCAATCCTCCCGCCTTGGCCTCCCAAAGTGCTAGAATGACAAGCATGAGCTACCATGGCTGGCCGTAGCCATTCTTTTTTATTCTTTTACTTTCCTTCTTCTTTTTTTGAAACAAAGTCTCGCTCTGTCACCCAGGCTGGAGTGCCGTAGCTCGATCTCAGCTTGCAGCTCAATCTCCTGAGTTCAAGAGATTCTCCTGTCTCAGCCTCCTGAGTGCTGGGGCTCCAAGCGCCCGCCACCACGCCCGGCTCATTTTTGTACTTTTTTAGTAGAGACAGGGTTTCACTATGTTGGTCATGCTGGTCTGGAACTCCTGACTTCAAAGGATTCAGCCGGGCGCGGTGGCTCAAGCCTGTAATCTCAGCACTTTGGGAGGCCGAGGCGGGTGGATCACGAGGTCAAGAGATCGAGACCATCCTGGTCAACATGGTGAAACCCTGTCTCTACTAAAAATACAAAAAATTAGCTGGGCATGGTGGCATGTGCCTGTAGTCCCAGCTGCTCGGGAGGCTGAGGCAGGAGAATTGCCTGAACCCGGGAGGCGGAGGTTGTGGTGAGCCGAGATCGCGCCATTGCACTCCAGCCTGGGTAACAAGAATGAAACTCTGTCTCAAAAAAAAAAAAAAAAAAAAAAGGATCCGCCTGCCTCGGCCACCCAAAATGCCAAAATGCTGGGATTACAGGCGTGAGCCACTGCGCCTAGCCTGGTTCACAGTTTTAAATGGGCTAGTGAAAGAAGGCCTCCCTAGAAAAATATATGGACAAGCAAGAAAACAAGTTGTGTAGGAAGGAGTTCAAAACGGGGATAGTGTTTTGGGGGTGTGATGTGACTGGGTGGTGTTTCTGTATCTGTCTTCTCCTTGCCATTAATTAATTCAATACAGAAATATGAAGATATACATTTGTAATCCGATCTGGGGGCAAGGGTGAGGTCAACAGAGGCAGGCTAGATCCCACCCCCATACTTGGGGCTCAGTTTAGGGCGACTTCCAGGGGGTGCTGGGGCGGGACCTGCTGGGACTCTCAGGAGTTGCTACTTTGAGTCTCTGCTGCCCTCCACTGGTGATACTTGGAACGCTGAATCAAAGCAGCGCTGGCTGCCTTGGCAAAGGCAGAAATCTCCCTGGGCCACACAGGAAGTTTAGCACAGAGGCGACGTTGGTAATCTTGAGTTCATTTGCTCAGCAACAAATATTTGTGGTTTTTTTGTTTTTTTAAAGACAGGGTTTCACCATGTTGGTCAGGCTGGTCTTGAACTCCCGACCTCAGGTGATCCGCCCACCTTGGCCTCCAAAGTGTTTGGATTACAGGCGTGAGCCACCACGCCCGACCAGCAACAAATATTTGTTGAGTACCTACTGTATGCCAGAACGTGTTATAAGCACTAGGGGCACATCCCTGAATAAAACACGAATTTCAGCCAGGCGCCATGGCTCATCCCTGTAATCCCAGGACTTTGGGAGGCCGATGCGGGCGGATCACAATGCGGGCGGATCACGAGGTCAAGAGATCGAGACCACCCTGGCCAACATGGTGAAACCCCATCTCTAGTAAAAAATACAAACATTAGCTGGGCATGGTGGCACACGCCTGTAGTCCCAGCTACTAGGGAGGCAGAGACAGGAGAATCGCTTGAACCCATGGGGCAGAGACTGCAGTGAGCCGAGATTGCTCCACTGCACTCCAGCCTGGTGCCTGGTGACAGAGCAAGACTCTGTCTCAAAAAAAAAAAAAAAAAAAAGAAGAGAGGGTGAATCTGGGCACAGTGGCACGCATCTGTAGCCCCAGTTACTTGAGAGGCTGAGGCAAGAGTATCGCTTGAGGCCAGGAGTTCGAGACCAGCCTGGGATACAAAGTCAGACCCCTCCCCCCGCTACAAAAAAAAAATTAGCTGGGCGTGGTGGTGCACACTTGTTGTCCTAGCTACTCGGGAGGCTGAGGTGGGAGGACTGCTTGAGCCCAGGAGTTTGAGGCTGCAGGGAGTTGTGATCGTGCCACTGCACTCCAGCCTGGGTGACAGAGTGAGACCCTGTCCCTGAAAAAATGAGGAGGGGAGGAGGCTGGAGCTTGAGAGAGAGGCGGTGAGGAATGGGCGTTGCCAGGGTACCTCAAAGTCAGACCTGGGGCCTCCACTCCTTGCTGTGTGTACTCGGGCAAACTGCTTTGCTGCTCTGAGCCTCAGACATAGGGGGGGTGCCATCTGTGGGTCTCTCACATGACACCCTTGGTGCCTTTATGAGCCTCAATTTCCCCATCTGTAACATGGGGAGAATAAATGACAGCCAGATGTGGTGGTGCACACTTTGGTCCTAGCTTCTTGGGAGGCCAAGGTGGGACCTTTGCACTCGGCCGTGTGGGGTGTTTATTCACCCCCAGCCTCAGTTTGATTTCCCAGAAAACAGACCCAGGATGGCACACTGAGAATGTGGGGGCCCACCTGGTAACCCGCTGTGGAAGCTGGGGAAGGGCCCTGCAGGGGGCGCCCACGAGCAAGGGAGACCTTTGGAAAAGAAGCTGAGTCCTGGCAGAGATCTTAGGGAGAGGAGCAGGTCCTTAGAAAGGCGTGCGGTGGCTCACGCCTGTAATCCCAGCACTCTGGGGGGCCAAGGTGGGCAGATCACACGGTCAGGAAGATAGAGACCAGCGTGGCCAACATGGTGAAACCCCATCTCTACTAAAAATACAAAAATTAGCTGGGCGTGGTGGTGCGCACCTGTAATCCCAGCTACTCAGGAGGCTGAGGCAGAAGAATCGCTTGAACCAGGGAAGTGGAGGCTGCAGTGAGCCGAGGTCACGCCACTGCACTCCTGCCTGGGCAACAGAGTGAGACTCCATCTCAAAAAAGAAAAAAGAAAGAAAAGAAAAGAAAGGGCATTCACTCGGCCAGAGAAAGCTACAGGCGAGGAGAAGCAGAGGCCGGCGGTAGGGAGTGCAGCCATGTGGTGAGGCCCGGGGTCCCCTGTAACCAGCGTGCACCCAGAGCTACCAGCAGCTGCTGCAGACCCTCCTCCCAGACCTGGGATTTCCAAGAGTCACCTCGAGTCTCCCAGACCAGACAGGGTATTGGGGGCACTCCGATGGGTGGGGTGTCACCTATGGGTGGCTCACATAACATCCTTGGTTCCTTTACAAGCGTCAGTTTCCCCATCTGTAAAGTGAGAAGAAATGATGGCTGGGCACGCCTTTGGTCCCAGCTACTTGGGAGGCCGAGGTGGGAGGATCGCTTAAGCCCGGAGGTTGAGGCGGCCGTGAGCTATGATTGTGCCACTGCACTCCAGCCTGGGCAACGGAGTGAGACTCCCATCTCTAAAAAGAAAAATTAGAAATGGGGCCTCCTCCTTTGGTCTGGCAGGAATGATGCCAGTTCCCGAGGGTTAGTTGGACTCTGGAGTTCAAGTGCAGGGCACAGAGGTGGGGCTTTGACGTGTGGCCAGTGGGAGCTACAGAAGGTGCTAGAAGCACAGCAGTGTACCCGGCTTTGGTAAAGCTTTGTGGAGGACAGACACAGGGGTGAGAGGGTGTAGGTCTGGCAGAGGCTCCTCAGCCAGGCCCTCCTGTATCCGCTCTGTCCCCTGGGGTCCCTCACAGCCCTGTGGGATTGGTGGCATGACCCAATGGCTTGAGGGGTCACTGATGTTCAGCTGTCTCCCGGTCAAGGTTACAGTGAGCCGGGGCACAGCCAAGTTCAAATCCAGGCCCAGAGCCTCTATCTGGGAATTTCCGCCTCCAGGCAATTGGTCCTGTGGTCTAATCCCGATTTCAGAAACCCTATCCGGCAGTGCAGGAGTGAGGCTGCCTGAACACCCCTCGCCCGTGCTGGTCACCCCCAGCCTGCCTGGGTTCAAGGCCCAGTTCCTCCCCCCACCCCCGGCCTACCCGCGTGTTCACCAGCTGCTGTGGCTGCTCCCACCCTGCTGTTGTTTGGGTTTTAATTTTTGTGTTGCATTTAGAAAATTACCCATAATTACAGCTTCTGAGAGGAAACGGTCTCCTAGCGCAGACCCGGCTCCCAGCTGTGGCCGCCTCCCACGCACGGCTGGGGAGGGGCTTACAGGGGCCGCCAGCCTCGGTCCTGGCCCCTCCCAGACCGCCCCCCCACTTTAATGAGGAGGGAGGGAGGGAGGCCCCTTCCGCCTCCTATGGAGAGGAAAAACCACCAGCAGGAAAACCTAATCTGGCCTCCTCTGCGGTACCCATGGGCCCCCCACCGCTGTGTCCTCAAGGAGACAGGACCCAGAGGAAGGCGGAGGCGGCCAACTGAGGACGGGATGCGTTATTTCATCCGAACACTGCCAAGTCCAACTAGGGACTGTGCGGAAAGAGTCATGCGGAGGCAGTGCCCAAGGAAGGCTTGGAGGAGGAGGAGGCCGAGAGAGATGAAGAGGAGGAGGAAGAGGAGGAGGGTGATGAGGAGGAGGGAGAGGAGAAGGGTGATTAGGAGGGAGAAGACGGGGAGGAGGGGAGGAGGGAGGGAGAGAGGAGGGAGAGGAGGGGAGGAGGGAGAGGAGGAGGGAGAGGAGGAGGAAGAGGAGGAGTTGGCTTCTTCCACCAGGAGGACCAAAGAGAACCCTTGGTCGAAGGAGGAGCCTCCGTTGGCCAGGCCAGAAGCCAGAGAGACAGTTTCAGGCGGCAGGAACCGCAAGGGTTAAGGCTGGCGGGTGGGACTGCGCGGGGAGAATGCAGGGTGAGGGTAGAGATTCCGGGCCATCCTCTCCTGGCAGCCCCCTGTCCTATAAGCAGAGTCTCCCTCGGACTCCCCCAGGCACAGACTCTGACTCGTATTTAGGGGACATCCATGGTGGGTGACTCACCACTGCCCACCCCAACAAACGCTGACCCAGCTCGACCACGGCAGCCCTGCCCCCCTGGTCTACCTGGGCCCCTTCCCGAGGCAACCTCCCTGCCTTCTCTGGGCCACCTTGATTTCGATGGCAACCCCAAGGAGCTTCTTAGGTTTTTTAGTTTTTAGAAAGGGTCTTGCTCTGTCGCCCAGGCTGGAGTGCAGTGGCATGATCACAGCTCACTGCAGCCTTCACCTGCTGGGCTCAAGGGATCCTCCTGGCTCGGCCTCCGAAGTGTTGGGACTACAAGCACAGGCTGCCACCACGTGTGGCCTCCCATGGAGCTTCTTAAACTCGTGAGGCAGAGCCCAACCTCTCCTATACACTCCACACCCTTCCACGGCTCCCTATTGCTCTTAGAAAAAAATATGACCCCCGCCCCGCTGGGCGCATCCAGCAGTCTGCACTCCCTGCCATCATCCCCCTCCTCTTCCCGCTGCTCCGGGGACCGCTGCGTCCAGCACCTGCGCCATGTACCCACCTCAGGGCCTTAGCACTTGCTGTGACTACAGTGTGAACGTTCCACTCCCAGATCTTTCCAATCCACCCCTCCCCTCCCCGTTATTAATAATTTTTCCTCCCCGCCCTGCCTGTCCCTCGCGTGGGTGGGGGGCCCTTTCTGCGGGTTCTGCCCCCGCAAGGCGTGCGCCCTGGTTGGGAGTGCGCGCGGCTCAGCCTCCCCGACGCCGCGTGGGACCCGGGGCCCGCTCCCCTCGCACTTTCCCGCCGGCGCCCAGGCTGTGTTTGGAGATCCTTCCCGGTTGCCATGAGAACCGCGCTCCTCGCTCCCGCCCTCCGCGCCTCCCCCTTCGCAGCTCTCTGGGGCCGCCGGCGCCTCCGCCTCCCTCCCCCCTCCCCCCCTCCCTTCCCCCCCTCCCTCCCTCCCTCCGCCTCCGCCCTTCCCCAGGAGCCCGGCCGACCCCGCCAGCGCCCGTCCTGTCACCAGGGGTCCCCTCCCTCTTAGGCACGTGGCACTCCCTGAAATTGCCCGACTGACTCGCCAGCTTTTGACTGTCCGCCTCCCCCGGCAGATTCTGAGCTCCAAAAGAGGTAGCAACGTGTCCGGGCTGGGTCTCCGGAGCCCAGCACACAGTAGGCGCTCAATACATGTTTAATGGGGTGAAGACTCACATTGACCCAAGGAACTGTGGCTCACAGGGGGCGAGGGACCCAACCAGGGCACACAGGGTCCTGGGAAGCCACCGAGTTTTGGGAGATTAAATTGAGGGTGGCAAGAGGGGCATCTGCCGGGCCCGGGAGCCCCGGTTGTCACCAAGGCTCTGTGTGGCTTTGGGTGGGCCACACCCTCTCTGTGCTTCGTTCGGAGTAGGCGCTGGGGAGCAGTGGTGGGGGCGGTCATTAAGATGACAGTGTCCTGGACGCCGAAGCCCACGCCCCCTGTGGCCCTCCAGGCTCCGGGCAGTCGCCAGCCCGAGGCCCTGTGGAATCGTGCGGCCCCTCCTCCCTCCTGCCGGGGCCCGGAGGCTTGCCAGAGAGGAAGCTGGGGGAGGGGGCGGCTGGCTGGACAGGAAGTGGGAAGGGCTGGCGTACCCCCTCCCGTGCCGGGGCCCCTCGGGGAGGAGGCGGGGCTGGGGCTGGCTCTGCCCTTCCCTTCCTCTCCGCGGGTCTGCAGCCTCTGCGGCTCCCGACTTCCCGCCGGCTAGAAAGCTTGGGGTGGGCAGAGGGTTTCTCACGTACTGGGGGGTCGGCCTCTATGGGGGAGGTATCTAGGGGGTCAACTGGCAGCGAGACACGTCCAGACATTCAGACACACACACACACACACACACACACACACACACACACAAAACAGCGCACAGTCACACACAGATCCCAGGGAGTTGGCGGCCCACCCACGCGCGGAGGCACACACGTGCATATTCGCACACACTTGTGCACACAACCTGACTGGGCAGCTAGGCCCGCACCATCGCGGCGGACCCACAACTGCCAACGCGCAGCCAGCGACAATCGCTGGGACAGAGATCATTGGGTGTTTGCTAGCCCCCCACGCACAAGGACGCACACGTGCACTCACACCGGAGCCGCGTTTGCACACACACGCTGGTGTGCATAGGAAAGAAAGGAATAGCCGAGACAAACAGAAACATCTAGACCTAGAGTCACAACCGCACTGCCTTCCCCTACCCTGCCCAGGCACACACCACCCAGTGGTATCCGGGCACCCCTGCCCTGCGGGGATTCCTGCCTCAGTATCCGCCCCCACCCTCTCTAAACACCCTTGGTGGGGGGGTGAAGGGCCCTAGAGGTGGAAGAGGGCACCTACTGCCTGCACCCTGACCCCCGCAGACAAAGGTGGCATGAGCACCATTTACAGCTCACGCACCGAGGCTGAGAAGCCCAGCCAGCGGTCACCCTGCATCTAGTATTGTCACCGGGTGTCACGTGGAGGTGGTGCAGGGTGGCTCCCACAGCCTGGGTACTATAGGAGCTTTGTGTCTGTGCCTGCGTTGTGTCTGTGTTGTGTGTTTGCGGACGGTTGGCTAAGTGTCCATAGGCCATGTGACTGTGGATCTGGGTAGGGTGTGGTTCTCAGGAGGCCGCGACAGTGCGCCCCAGGGTGACTGCGAGTTAACTGCGTGGGCTCTGTCCACGGCCTTTGGAAGCTGTGGCATGACCTTGTATAAGTGTGTGTCTGCGTGCGGCTGTGGGTCTGTGTGCGGTGGCCTGCGTTTAGTTGTTCCAGGACGGCCACTGTGAGCTGGGTATGTGGCAGTGTATGTGTGTCGCTGGGCGGGCTGTGTGTGCGGTGGTTCCCACGCGAGCTGAGCGTGGGTGGCTCTGCGGGGTGCAACACCCAGTGTCACTGCCTGAGGCTCTAGGGGGCAACCCGCAGTAGTTCCAGCAGCGGGCTACACTTTTGTTGTGTAGAGCGCTACGTTGAGTGCGGCTGCGAATGTGTGTGGCTGGGTCTGTACAACAGCTGGGGTGGCTGTCCCCATTTGGGGTGAGTGAACCTATGTGCGCGCGCGCGCGTGTGCAGGCGCGATCAGCTGTGGGTCCCCGGGTGGCCGTCCCCGATCCCGGCCCGCGAGTGTGTAGCCGCGCCCCCAACTCCCGCGGCGGGCAGTGCGCGTGCGCGCCCGGCCCGCGGTCCCGGGGGCGGGACCCACCCGCGCGCCCGCCATCGCCCCTTTAAGAGCGGCGCCCGCGGGCGGCGGGGAGGCAGCGAGCGGGGGCGCGCGCGGCGGGAGGAGGGGAGCGCGCGCTTCCCGGAACAGCCCGCGCGGAGGGAAGGGAGGAAAAAAAAGCCACCCTGCGGCCGGGGCCGGAGCTGGAGCCGCTGGAGCCGCAGCTGCCGCCGCCACCACGGCCGTCTGGAGCTCCCCCGCGCGGACGATGTCCGCGGTGCCCGCCCGGGGCTCGGGGCGGTGAGGCCCGGGGCGCGGGGTAGCTATGGCGACGGCGAGCGCGGCCCGCGGCGCCGCCTGACAGGTGTGGGCCCCCGCGGCGGCGGCGCGGAGCAGCATGTACGCCAAGGGGGGCAAGGGTTCGGCCGTGCCCTCCGACAGCCAGGCCCGCGAGAAGTGAGTGCGGGGCCGGGGCCAGGGGTGGGGCTCGGCGTCCGCGCTCTTCCGTGGGCTCCGGCGCGGGCGGGCAGCGCGCGGGGCACGTGGGCGCGGGCGACGGAGCTCGCGGAACCCGAACGCGCTCGAGGGGTCGTGAGATTGGCGGGGGCGCGAGATTGGCTGGGGGCGCGCGAGACCCCGCAGGGTCGCAGGAGTTGAGGGGTGGCGGGCGGCCCGAGGGGCGCTAGACGGGAGGGGACGCGCGAGACCGGTGCGGCTGCAGGGGTCGCGAGATTGGCGGGGGCGCGCGAAACCCGAGGGCGCGAGATTTGAGGGGGCGCGCTAGATCCCCGAGACGTGGGTGCGCGAGGCTGTGGACGCACGGGGATCGAGGGAGGCGAAGTTTTCCGGGACGAGCGAGAGTGGTGGCTCGGGGACCCCGGGCGCCTGGGGAAGAGCTGGAGGGCGGCTGGAGGGGCGCGCAGCCACCTGTCTGCCCTGGCCCCAGCAGCTGTGTGGGCCCCCCGGGGAAGCCGCACAGTTCACAGTCCGGGGGCGGGTGGGGACAACGGAGCCCCTCTCTTGATACCGAAGAGTGCATATTGGGGGTCCCTCTTGTTCTGGGCGTGGCGTGACTCCAGGCCGTGGGTACCAGGAGCTCTCAAGCTGGTAGGAACAGGTTCCACCGCGCGGGTCGGGGCTGAGATCTCTCAGTGTAGGGAGGCAGCCGAATGTGCTGTCCAGGTGGCGAGTTTGGAGCTGTGACCGTCCCGCAGGGAGGGCACGGGGCAGTTTGCAATGCTGTGCCTAGGAGGAGGGGAGTCTTGTCAAAGCTGATGGGGACTTGCAGAATCCTTGAAGTTGAGCCGCCTGGAGTGGCCCCGGGTGTGGAACTGGCCACCCAAGCAGAGAGGAGGCTGGGTCAGCAGGGAGGGGTCCCACGAGGACCCGCCTTGAGGACCAGGCCAGGATGTCTGGGTGGTGGAGAGGAGCCCTGGATTTGGCTGAGTGTCCTGCCTCTTCTGCCTGGGCTGACTTGAGATGCCCCACCCCTCCGCAAAATGAATGTCCCCTCTGCCCAAGAGGCCTCCCTTGCCTGTGTGCAGTTAGGACGTTGAGCTCCATTTCCAAGCATTCTTAAGCCCAAAGACTTTTTGAAACTGGCATTTGGCTCCTGCTCAGGTCGGAAGCAGGAGGTATCTGGCATGGTCACCCCCGGACCCCAGGTCTCCAGCCAGCTGCTGGCTCTGGAGGGGACCACTCACCCATGGGAATCGAGATCGTTCACCTGTTAAGCGTTTCTGCCTTGGATGTCCCAGGGTGTGGCAGCTGGGAAGGCACAGTCTGGTCAGGAAGGAGGGCTCTGTGGCCCTGAAGAAGCCCCCACCCCAGCAGGGAGGCAGGTATCCAGTTACCTGGAGAAAAAGAAGTGGGTGATAGTGGAGGGGGAGGGGATGTCAGCAAGTGCAAAGGCCCTGAGGTGGGCCCAGGAAAAGAAGCCAGGGCTGGGCCCAGGTGGAGGAAGGGGCAGCCTGCTAGAGTGCTGGGTGGGCTGCAGTTGGTTGTGTGTGCAGAAGTGTGCCCTGGCTCCCAGGTGGAGCGAGGCTTGTAGGGATCAGAAACAAGAGGCTGGGAGTCCCTGGAGATGGGGACACAGTTGTGTGAAAGACAGCTGGGGAGGCCGGGTGTGGTGGCTCCTGCCTATAATCATTCCAACATTTTGGGAGGCCGAGGTGGGTGGATCACTTGAGGTCAGGAGTTCGAGAGCAGCCCGGCCAACATGGTGAAACTCTGTGTCTACTAAAAATACAAAAATTAGCTGGGCATGGTGGCAGGTGCCTGTAATCCCAGCTACGCTGGAGGCTGAGGTGAGAGGATCGCTTGAACCCGAGAGGTGGAGGTTGCAGGGAACTGAGATCACACCATGCCACTATACTCCGGCCTGGGTGACAGGGTGAAACGCCATCTCAAGAAAACCCCCAAAAACACAGCTGATGGCAGCCTGGACCAAGGTAAGAAGGAAGAGATTCATAGGTTTGAGCCAGGGGTGGTAAGGTGAGGGGATTAGCCGAGCTCCCGGCCACCTTTCCCTGCTGTCCATCCACCCCCAACCTGCCCAGCAGAGGTGTTTTGGGGATACTGGCCTCGGGACTCAAGGCTCTCAGAAGCGCCTCGGCTGCTGGTGGGAGGCTGTGGGAACCGTCTTTAGGCAGAACCGGCCTGCATGCTTCTGTTTCGCGGAGAGGGTCCTATGTAAGTGTTGGTTTGGAGGTGGGGTTCCACCGTGAAAGAAAGCTTGTAAAACACCAGATGGCCTCACCCCCCTCCGCCCCCCGCCCATTTCACAGAAGGGGACACCAGGGCCCTGGAGAGGAAGCCACCTGGCAAAAACTCAGCTTCTCTGGTACAGATGACCTCTCAGAGGCAGCCCCAGGCCTGTTTCCTTGTCTGAAATGTGGACGACCCGTCTTTCAGGATCTTCACCAGGACCGGGTGGGAGCCTGCAGGCAGAGCACCTGCCAGGGCAGCCCCTCAGCTCTCAGGAAGTATCCGCCACGGGCAAGCCACTTCCTGCCTCCGGGCCTCGCTTTCCTCCTCTGTGAAATGGGGTGAAGGGGTTACACTGCTCCAGACCTCAGCTCCCCAGCCCTACACTTTCCTTCCTGCACTAAGCCTCCTGCCTCCTAAAAGTGAGGCCCTGAGGCCGGGCGCGGTGGCTCCCGCCTGTCATCCCAGCACTTTGGGAGGCCGAGGCAGGCAGATCACCAGAGGTCAGGAGTTTGAGACCAGCCTTGCCAACGTGGTGAAACCCTGTTTCTACCAAAAATACAAAATTAGCTGGGCCTGGTGGTGCACGCCTATAATCCCAGCTACTCAGGAGGCTGAGGCAGGAGAATCGCTTGAACCTGGGAGGCGGAGGTTGCAGTGAGCCAAGATCACACCACTGTACTCCAGCCGGGGCGACAGTGAGACTCCGTCTCAGAAAAAAAAAAAAAAAAAAAAAAAGAGGCCTTGCCTTCTCTTCCCTCTCTCACTGGCCCCAATCCTCAGCCCCTTCTGGCTTCCCTTGGAGCCTGCCGGCCTCCCTGTCTCACGCTAGGTCTTGGCCAGCTCGCTACAGAAAGCGACCGAGCACCTGGTGAGTGCCTGCCCTCGGGGGCTTGCAGCAGATGGTGGTGACCGTGGAGTGTGGGGGCGGCAGAGTGGGCCGAGGGAGGCTGGGGTCTGAGTGGACCACTCGCAAGAAGACGGGGCTGTGTATACCCTCCAGCACTCCAGTGCAGCCAGGCAGGTTGAGAAGGGGTCTATGAATGACGGCCATGGTTGGCGTCTCCTGGCAGCTTGTGGGTTTCTCCCGGCTTGATTTGGAGCCAGCACGTGGATGCAGTGGCTTGTTCATCAGCCTAGCAGGTAAGCTAGGGATGGGATTCACGACTGGACGTGGTCATTTTAGCCCCTGTGAGGGGGCAAGTGTGGCGGGCGGTAAAGAGAGGCACCGCCCTGCCGAGACGCTGCCGAAGGCCTGGACTTTAGGGTTGGCGGAGGGGAAGGACAGCGAGGGTTGGAGGGTCCCTTTGGGGGCAGCAGTGAGACCTGGTGACATGACACGGTGACACAAAGCTGTGAGTGGCAGGCATCTCCCGCCCCAGCAGCGTCTGTGTCCAGGAGGGCACTGGGCAGGGAGCACCAGTGCGGCCATTCTCGGTAATTACGGTGACGCGCATCAGTATGGCGGTGGCTGTGCTACATTTCAGGCCACCAGGTGCTAGCACCCCGTCCTGTTTCTGCTTCCCTGCAGCTCCATGCTCCCTCAGGTCCAGGCACCCCATGTCCTCCAGGTCTCGGGTTCCTTGGCAGGGAGGCTGCTTGCTGCTCTGCCGGTGCCTCCCCATGTTTCTTTCTGGCCACCTGCCGGTGTGGCACAGGGAATCCTCGTAGGCAGGCCCTGAGAGGTTGTGCCGCCCCGGAGCAGGTGGCTGGTGGGAGGCAGGGGGCACAGGTGATTTGTATCCAGAGCCCTTTCCCATAACTGAGCTCAGGGCCCCAACCAGTGGTGCCCCCAGACCTGGTCCCCAAAGCAGTCCTCTGAGAGGGGAGGACCTTGTATGTCCCCCAATTCCCTGGCTGAACAGCCAGGCTTCCAAAACAATCACAAGCCACAGTTCTTCCCTGAGACTGAATCCTGTTTAAAATAAAAGGACCGGACGGGTGATGAGGCTCCCGCCTGTAATCCCAGCACTTTGGGAGGCTGAGGCGGGCAGATCACAAGGTCAGGAGTTCGAGACTGTCCTGGCCAATACGTTGAAATGCCATCTCTACTAAAAATGCAAAAATTAGCTGGGCGTGGTGGCGGACGCCTGTAATCCCAGCTATTTGGGAGGCTGAGGCAGGAGAATCGCTTGAACTCAGAAGTTGCAGTGAGCCAAGATCTGGCCCCTGCACTCCAGCTTGGGCGACAGAGTGAGACCCCATCTCAAAAAAAATAAAAAAATAAAAGGACCACTGTGGAAGGGAAATCCGCAAAATCGAAAACTCCAGCCTCCCTTCACGCCCAGATCAATTCCTAAATCCTCAGTGTGGACACAGTAGCTGCCGGCCTTCCTCAGTGCTCACCCGTGACTCGGCTGGTCCTCCTGGCATCCCAGGAGGGGGTCCCGGGTGGTTTGTTAATTCACTGTGGTGACGGGGTCCTGGATGCCCAGCTCCATTCTAAGGGTGTTGCAGGGAGCAGACTCCCAAGTCCCTGCCCCACCTCCAGCCACATTCCAGGGGGGGCTGCAGGCGGAGACTCAGATGGGGAGAGACGGAGCAGGTGGGGGCTTCCAGGTGACAGGGAAGCCCCTGGTAGGTGACACTGGAGTCTCTGGGCGGAAGTGCCCCAGGCAGGGGAACAGTGCGCAGAGGCCCTGGGGCGGCAGGGCAGCCATTGTGGTGGGGGGCGCACAGGAGGGTTTGAACAAGCAGCGTTGGGGTGTGGGGGAGCAGCGCCTGGAGGGGACTGTCATAATCCAGGTGGAGACAGTGGGTGGCCTGGCCCAGGTGTGCAGTGGAGGTGGGGAGAGGGGCCTGAATCAGGAGAGAGACTTCCTTCCATGTTTTCTTCTCATTAATTCAGTAAACGCAGTGATGTTTGGGGACAGCTGGGTGGGTGTCATGCAGGTGCACGCCTGTGCGTGGCCAGCAGAGGCTCCTTGGATGAGATGTGTGTGTGTGTGCCCATCTCCCTGACGGCCTCTGGGCAGGGAGAGGGGAGGATGGGGAAGGGGTGGGGGCTCCGGTGTTGAGGCTGGGTCTATAGCTGCCAAGTGGACAGTGGATCCCTAGTTTGGGGAAGGTCGGGCCACAGCACCCTCTGGGCAGCCCCTACCTGAAGGCGTCATCCAAACAGGATGGGCGACCACCCAGGGAGAGGAGAGGACAGAGTGGGGAGCCGGCGGGGCTGGAGGCAGGAGGACAGCAAGAGGGGGTGGTGAGGCCAGGGTGGGCTCTGGGGTCCTGGGCTAGGTGCTGATGGGGACAGTCGGGGAAGGGGTGACGAAGGAAGGCAGGTATAGCTGTTGGCCACCGCCTCCTTCAGGAGCCCCCCTAGGCCTCCTAGACAGCCGGCCCCTGGGCGTGGGGTGCCCAAACACAGCTTTAGCAGGACTTCCGCTGCCCTCGCCCTCCTGGGGTGGCTCACCAGCGTTCCCAAAACTCCGTCTTACCCCACTCTGGCCTTTTGTGCCCCCTGCTCTGACCCCCAAGTGGCCAGGGTGGGAAATGGCTGGCCCCACTCAGCCCCTCTTCCGCACCTGGTGGGTGGGTCTGCCCACCCTGGCCTTGTGTGCTCCCCTTCACGGATGGACGCAGGCCTGTCAGCTGCTGGCACAGGGGAAAGCTCAGAAGCCTCTAGATGGGCCGGGGTACCATAGAAGTAGGCTGGACAGGTGGCCCTGCAGGCTGTGGGACCGGGCAGTGGAGGAAGGCACCGGGGTGGGAGACTGGAGGGCTATGGGGACAGGATCCAGCAGGGTGTGGACCGGGGGGCTGTCTCCGAGAGCGGTGTGATGATGCCAGGTGACCACTGGGCACTGTGTGTCCTGCCCCCTCCCTGCCTCATGTGGTGCAGTGTGAGCCTGGCGTGCCCCGCCCTGGGCCGCCTGCTCCGCCCCCTCGCCCTTCTGTAGCCTCGGCGCCTTCCAGGGGCCCACACAGCTCACCTCTCGACTCGTGTTGCCTGTCTCGGTGTCTCTCTTCAAGAACGTGGCCTCCAGGACGGGCGCCGGGTGTGTGCACGGCACAAAGGGCTCTCCATGATGCTGGAGGAATGAATGAAGTTAATGAATGAAGGAGGGGAGGCAGGCTGAGATCTGGGGCAAGGGCACCGCCCATGGGGGCGGGAAGTCCCCCCACCCTGTCCCCTAGGGGCTGGGGCAGGAACAGGAGGGCTGGAAGTCTGAAAGGGACTTGGGGGGCCTGATGGGTGGTGGGTGCTGGGATGGGAGCAGCCTGGCTGGGAGGGAGCAGAGTGTGAGTCAAAGGAAGGTTATTTTAGGATGGGGCCGGCAGCCAGGGAGGGCGGCACAGCTGAGCTGGAGGCGGCTGGAAGGGCCCCCAGGCCTGCCTGCCTCTCGCCTCTAGGGCTCAGCCTCAGGCCCGCCCTCCGGAACCCTGTCTTGAATCCAAGACACCCCCAAGCCCCGAGCAGGCCCTCATGGGTCCCTGGCTGTGCAGTACAAGGGCTCGGAGGGGCTCTGATGGGGGCGCCCCAGATCCAGGGAGGTCCAGAAGGGCTGGTGCCACAGGACTGGGCAATGCTTTGGATGGGGGGGGTTGTCCTGTGCTTCCTGGTGTGGCAGCCGGACTGGAGCCGGCAGACCGTCCAGCCTTCCCCTGTGACCTGCAGAGGGCTGTGCTGGAGCCCCCTGGCTGGGCAAGGGTGGCCCAGGTCGGAGCTCTTGGGGTGGGCAGTGGCTGAGGGGGTGAGTCCAGGGGTCCCTGGAAGCTGGGGACTCACACAGAACCCTGTGTACGTTTGGGCAGGGTGGCAGATGTGGCACTGTGGGCCCTACCTCCCCTGGCCCCCACCTCCATTCCCTGGACACTGCCCCAGTTGGAGACAGTCTGCTGGAAGAATTGAGGCCACCACAGTGGATGGGCAGCCACCTCAAGGAAGAGATGGGTCCAGGGACGGGAGGGGGCTGCGGGGGGGAGCCCTTCCTTCCCTCCTGAGCCAGCGAGGCTGGGGATGAGTTGGGGTGGCCCTCAGCACAGGACACGGCCCAGGGTGCCCACTATTCGTCCCTACCCTGCACACACTCAGGAGTGACACTCCTCTACGGAGACCTCCCAGGCACTGAGGCCTCTGGAGGCATGGCGTTGGCAGGACAGGGCCAGGATTTGGTCCCCGACGGCGCACTGAAGGGAACCGAATTCGGCCTGGAGTTGGGGGTCAGGGATGCCTGGGAGGAGCCCGAAGGATGTTGATGGATGAGTACAAGTTGTCTCTGCTGAGCAGCTGCTGGGGAGAGTACTTTCCACCCGCCCTCCCGAGAGGTGGAAGGGCTTTAGGGTGAGGCCTTGCCTTGGAGAGCCTGAGCCCCCCGGGCCACCTCGCCCCCGCAGGTTGGCGCTGTACGTCTACGAGTACCTGCTGCACATCGGTGCCCAGAAGTCAGCCCAGACCTTCCTATCTGAGGTAAGCTGCTGCCTCCAGCCCGGCCCTCCCTCCCCGCCCACACACAGCGGTCCTCCTCCATTTCCACTGGGACCCTGGGGATGGGCCCTCATCGCCCCTCTGAAGGCTCTGGGAACTGAGGGCTGGGTGGGGTCCAGCCCTGGGCTGGCATCCAGGCATCTGGTCCGCATGCCCAGCAGGGACCTGCTGCACATCCTGGGGCCCTCCACCCACCCAGTTACCCTCTCCTCCCCACTCTCTCCCTGCCCAGATGTTCTGGGCACCCTGCCACGTGGTGGGGCAGGGTCAGATAGGGCCGGCCCCTCACCTCCTTCCTCTCCCTGCAGATCCGATGGGAGAAGAACATCACGCTGGGGGAGCCCCCCGGGTTCCTGCACTCCTGGTGGTGGTGCGTGCAGGGCTGCTGTGGGTGGGCTGTGGAAGGGGGCTGGGGGCGGGGGCGTGTGGAGTGAACGTCCTCCCCTGCCGCCCACAGCGTCTTCTGGGACCTGTACTGCGCAGCGCCCGACCGGAGAGAGGCCTGCGAGCACTCAGGCGAGGCCAAGGCCTTCCAGGACTATGTGAGTCCCCACCCCAGGGGCTCAGCTCCGGCGGGGGAGGCAGGATGGGGGGCTGCACAGCCAGAGGAGGGCTGGGGGTGGGGGCAGCTTGGGGTTGACAGAGCTGCAGCTGTCACTCAGGCTCTTGGCCACTTCTGGGGTCCCTCCACCCTCCCCTTGGTCCAGGGTCACTCAGAGTAAGGGAAAGCTTTTTCCACTGCACTGCAGTCCCCTCAGCCCTCCCACCCTCCTCAGGGCACTGGGGGGTGCCATCTCCCTGTCCTCGCGTGAGCTTGTGTGGAGATGGGGAAAGCTCACTGCCTTCACCCTCCTCCGCCGCGTGTGCTTTGGGGGGGTCACCGCTGCTCCACCGAGATAGGAGCCAGATGGGGATGCCTGATGGACCAGGCACTGGGACACTTCCTGACCTTGCCGGGTGCCTGGAGCTGCCCACTCTACCTTTCTGCTGTCATTTTCCCTCCGGGTTGGAAAACATCAGAGGCTGATGTTTGGAGTGGAGGCTGCCCAGCTACAGAGGGGATGGCGGCCTCCTGTTGTCATGGGGCAGCAGATGGCAGCCCTTCCCTTCATCCTCTGCGCTGGGCCACCTGGCCCCCTCTGTTGGGTCTGAGGGGGAGGTGCCGGCTCTGCCGGCGGGCGTCTGGAGGGCGCCAGTCCTGCCCACCCCCTGCCCACTGTGCGAGGGAGCGCAGGCCTCAGCAAGGCAGAGGCGGCCCTAGGGGCGGGAGGGGTGGGTCGCCCGTGTTTCTGAAGATGCCTCCTGCAGGCGATATGGGAGCCGGGCATGCCGAAGCCCTCCTGGTGTCACTGCTGTTCACCCCCATGGTGCCCCACTGCTCTTGTGTGGTCCCCTTGTCCCAGTCCCACTGGATCTGGGGCCCCAGGGGTGTCTGGAGCTGTGGGCTTGGGCGACTCTCCCCCCATGCCTGCCGCCTGGGTCTAGCAGACTCTCTGGGCACCCCCGCTGGGCCAGGAGGCGGAGCTGGCAAGTCAGCGTGAACGCGCTTCCCAGGCGCGCGGCGGTTACCATGGCAACGCAGGCGCGGAGCAGAGACCGCAGGGCCCAGGGTGGAGGCCGCGCAAGCCCTGGGGTGACCAAATCCCCGTGGGCACCCATCCTGCCGGGCTACCCCTCTACTGCTCTCGCTCTAACTGGGGGCGCCTGGCCAGCTGACCCCGCACGGAGGCGGCCCCTTCCTCTCACCTTCCGAGGTGGGGCTCTGTCTGCCTCTCCCCGGCTCCAGGCCGACCTTGGCTTCTCCAGGAAACACCGAAGCGCCCAGCCCATCGCCATGGCAACGCAGGCCGGGCCGTCTCCTCTTCAGGGATGATTGACGTAGGGGGTCTGGCCCAGGCCAACCGCCGGGGAGGGCGCACTGCCCGGGATTAACTCCTCGGGGCCTAGAGTTGGGAAGCCGCGGGGCGCAGGGGCAGGGAGGCTGCACTGGAGCCTCCCCGACCAGGAAACGCTTAGGCGTCTGCTGTGGCCCGAGAGGGGGCCGCCCTCCCTGCGGGGTGGACAGACACAGGGCTCAGAAGCGTCCCTTCCCCACCCTCCGGGAGTGGACCAGAGGGGCCACCTGGGAGCGCAGCTGCTCCAGGCCATTGTGTTGGCGAGCGGCGGCGGGGTGGGGGCCAGAGCCCAGAGGGGACCTGGCAGTTTTGAACTGAGAAAGTGGCACAGGAGTGGGCACGAGGGCTTTTGAAGGATTTGTTCTGGGCCTTAGGAGTGCTGTCTGTCGCGGTGTGCTTGGGACCTCTCGCCTCCACCCCCTTCCCCGTTTTAGGGCCCTGGAGGGAGGCTTGAAGCTGATCTCAGAGAAGGGGCAGGAAGGGGCCAGCCCGCTGCCCCACACGGGCAGGGAGGATTTCTCCAGGGGCCCTGCTCCAGCCAGGGGGCCCCTTGCAGCAACACCTGAGGGCAGGAAATGCTGAGACTTGCAGGCAGAGTGCCTGCCTCTCTTGAACCCACGTGGCTGCAGTTCATGCCACAAACACCAGAGTGTGCCTGTGTTCTGGCTTGGGCCAACCCCGGAGAGCCTATCCCTTTCCTTTTGGGATTCGGGGCCTGGCCTGGACCATACAGACCCAGGCCAGGAGAGAAGTCCTTGCCCCCTGTCCCCACGTGTCCTCTGCCCTCATAGACTGAGCCTCCCTCCCCACCTCGTCTCCCCCAGAGCACACAGGTCTAGGACTGGGAGCCAGCCAGAGTGGCCTGTCAGCCTGTCCCAGGCCAGGTCTGGGCTGCACCAGAGTCTCTGGCAGATAGGAGGCCCCCGCTGTAGCACCCTGTCTTCTGCCCTTCTCCATCTGTGGAGAGGCTGGGGGTCAGGGACCCCACCCCAGAATCCTGCGCTTCTCCCCGATCCTGGAGGCGTGGCGAGGTGGGCCCGGGGTCCGCAGCTGCTCTAAGGAAGAGCCTTCAGGCGAGCTCCTCTTGAAACTGTCGTAGATCTGTGTGTGTATTTGGGGTGTCCCAGGTAGAGCTGGGAGCCAGCTGAGCTGCCCTGCCCTGCTGGCCAGGATGACACAGGGCCAGTTGGGATGGGTCTGGAGGAGGGGGCAGTCCTGTGCGAGATGAGAGCTGCTCTGGGTCCAGGGTCTTCAGATCCTCAGGCCAGCAACCCCAGTGCGCACTGTCCAAGGCCAGCTCCCTGTCTCATGGGGCCCGCCACCTGCAGAGAAGAGGGGGCACACCCCAGGCCTAATAGGAAGTGTCCAAGTGTCCTGACCTGGCCCTCTCGGTTTCCCGCATCCCTACAGAGCGCTGCAGCCCCCAGCCCTGTGATGGGGAGCATGGCCCCAGGTGACGCAATGGCTGCAGGCCCCATGGCGGCAGGCTTCTTCCAGGTATGGCCAGGGCTGGAGTCCCCTGGCCTCCAACTCTGGGTGGGGGTCCCATGTGGGCAGACTTCATGAGGCCAGCAGGCTGGAGTTGGGTGGGAGGGTCCTTTGTGAGGCAGGTGTGCCTGGCTGGGCCTTTCTGGGGCCAGTGAGGGAGGGCCCAAGTATAGTGGAGGGTGAGCATCTGTGCGATTGGCCTGTACATGCGTGGGCACAGGGTGCTTGGGGATGCAGTGGCCACAGTGGTCCTGGTGACCGCTGATGCCCGAGTCTTGCCCTCAAGCCTTCCCACAGGGTCCCTGTCCCATCGGCTGGCCCACCTCTCCACCTCTGTGGAGCCTCTCCCTCCTCTGCCAGACCCAGCAGGGCCTCGCTTCCCACAACCCACCCAGTTCTGTCCTCCTAGGGCCCCCCCGGCTCCCAGCCGCCCCCCTACAATCCCAACGCCCCCACGATGGGGCCTCACAGTCAGGTAAGGAGCTGTGGCGCCTGCCCCGCACACACACATCCCCACCCCCAGCGCCACCCCCTCCTGCCCCCATGGCATGGTGCCCTGGCCGGCGCCAGCTGGCTGGGCTTTGCTGGCTGGTTCTGGAGGAGGGGTCTCCCCAGGCCGGGGGCCCCGGTATAGCAGAAACAGGGTAGCTTTAGGGGTAGAGGGTGGGGGAAGCTGCTGATCCCCACCCACCTCTTCCAGCCCTTCATGTCACCGCGGTTCCCAGGGGGCCCCCGGCCCACCCTGCGGATGCCGAGTCAGGTGAGAAAGGGATGAGGGGAGGCGGGGGCAGGAGCTGGGCCGGGGAGGGAGCACCCCACACTCAGCGCTGCCGCACCCCCTCTGCAGCCTCCCGCGGGCCTCCCTGGCTCCCAGCCCCTCCTCCCTGGCACCATGGAGCCCTCCCCACGAGCCCAGGGTGAGTAGGGAAGCTCTGCCCCCTGTCCGCCCATTAGTCAGAATTCCAGTTCTAGGCGCTCCAACCTTGCTGCCTCCCAGCTGTCCACACTGGGGAGTGGTCCAGGTCCAAGCCCCTTCCCTCTGCCCCACCCCAGGGCATCCGAGCATGGGCGGCCCAATGCAGAGGGTGACGCCTCCTCGGGGCATGGCCAGCGTCGGGCCCCAGGTAAGAGGGAGCCCTGGTGGGTGGGGCCCTCAGACTGTCCCCGGTCTGCCCCTCACCGACCCTTTGCCTCCCCAGAGCTACGGAGGTGGCATGCGGCCCCCACCCAACTCCCTTGCCGGCCCAGGCCTGCCTGCCATGAACATGTAAGGCCCCCGGGACCCCAGGAGTGTGCAGCTCGCAGGCCACCACCAGCTTCATGGCTGGGTCAGCTGGGATGGGCCCTGAACCCTCAGGACAGCCTTGGATATTGTTTATTTCATGGCCACTGTTGAGTGGGGAAACAGGACTAAGGTAGCAAGAGTTCCCCACGGCCAGTGATGGGCTGGGGTCAGAACCTGAAAGCTCATGCTGGCCACGTTAGCAACGTCTGCTGCTCTGCGGCCTGCCTGGGGACACAGTGGAGCAGGGTGTGGGGGATGTGGGGGTGGTGGTCATCCATGTGGACTAGCCCCAGGGTCTGTCACCCACGGTCTCTTCCAGGGGCCCAGGAGTTCGAGGCCCGTGGGCCAGCCCCAGTGGAAACTCGGTGAGTCTAAGGCTAGGTGGGCTGGAATGGGGTGGGGTGGGAGGGGCACTGGGTCAGCTGCCTGGCCGACTGCTCACAGCTGCCCCTGTCCCCAGATCCCCTACTCCTCCTCATCCCCCGGCAGCTACACGGTGAGTCTGAGCAAGGATGTGTCACCCTGGGCAGGGGCTGCGGGATGGCAGATGAGGGGCCATCTCTCACAGTCCTTGTCTCCCTCTGTGTGCAGGGACCCCCAGGAGGAGGTGGGCCCCCTGGAACACCCATCATGCCTAGCCCTGGAGGTACAGCCTAGACAGGGGTGGGGTGTGCTAGGGTGGGTGTGCTTGGGGGAAACCCCCTCACACTCAGCACCCTTCCTGTCTCCTGGTCTCCCCCAGATTCCACCAATTCCAGCGAGAACATGTACACCATCATGAACCCCATTGGGCAGGGCGCCGGCAGGGCTAATGTGAGTGGGGGCTTTTGGGGGTGCTTCTTGAGGCGGTGACCCCACTCGGAGGATGGGTGGCCCGAGTCCCACACTGTCCCCATGCCTGCAGTTCCCCATCGGCCCTGGCCCGGAGGGCCCCATGGCCGCCATGAGTGCGATGGAGCCACATCACGTGAATGGATCCCTGGGTGAGTGGAATTCCCTGCTCCCGCCCAGGCTGCTTCCGGCCCGGGCCCACGCGCCCCTGGCTGCCTCCCCCCACCGCCAGCCTGTCTGGTGGAGGCATCGGGTGGCGCCCTGAGCCCCCCAGGGGGGCCGCTCAGTGATGGGGGCTGACCCGAGCTGGGGGGATCCGGCGACAAAACCAGGGGATGCACTGACCCAATCCTCCACCTGGCCTCAGTTCTGGGGCTTCTTGCGGGGTGCGGCGGCGGGGGAAGCTCCCAAGGGTCGTTGGACCTTGGAGGCCGGGGGGCCTGGCACCGGCATGTCTGAGCTGGTGTCCGTGTCGGTTCGCAGGCTCGGGCGATATGGACGGGTTGCCGAAGGTAAGGGGGCCGCACTCCTGCTAGGGGTGGGTTGCGGGGGGGCCCGCAGGGGTGGGGGGCGGGGCAGGGAGTTCTGCGCTGACGGCGGCCGCCCCCAGAGCTCCCCCGGCGCCGTGGCCGGCCTGAGCAACGCCCCGGGCACCCCGCGGGATGACGGCGAGATGGCCGCCGCCGGGACCTTCCTGCACCCGTTCCCGAGCGAAAGCGTAAGCGACTGCGTCGACTCTCCCCCCGCGGCGGCGTCGGGCCGGAGGGGCCTGGCGGGCAGGCCCCGGCGGGGCGGCCGGGGGGCCAGAGCAAGACCGTGACCGCGGCGGGCCAGGTGGGGGGGCGGCCGCGGCATCCTTCCCCTCCTCCCAACCTCTCTCCATCCCCCACCACCTCCCGCTCCTGTTTCACCATCCAGATCCCCTCCGTTCCCACCCCGGGACACGCGCCCAAGGGCAGCCTCCCCATGCATCGCCCCTCCCCCATTGCCTCCTGTCCCCGCCCTGTGTCTGCCGAAGACCCAGCCCTACCCTGTCCCCCCATTGTCCCCTGGGGGCGGGTCCCAGCCTCTTCCGGAGCTAAGCCCGGCCCCTGCGCGCTGCCCCCTCCTCTCTCCGCAGTACTCGCCAGGGATGACCATGAGCGTGTGATGGGGCGGCAGCCCCAGGCCTCTGCGGGCCTAGGCTTCTGCCCAGCGCCCCTGCTCAGGGCGAGGGGCTGAGGTCACACCTCGGGCACCTGGACTCCTGGCCAATCAAGGCTTACCCAGCTGGGAGGCCCCACATGAAAGACTTTTATCATTTTATTAAAAACGCAAGGACCTCAGAGACGTTCTTTTCTGTATGGACCCTTCCTGCCATTTGTATTTTGTTCCAGAAAGAAGGGCTCTTTGGGGGGGGGGGTCCCCTCTCCCCAGGACGTCAGGGGGTGGGCCCCATCAATAAATGGAACCTGGTTTTGGTTTTTGGTAGCGTGTCTGATTCCCTCTTTGGTCTTTGACCACCACGCTGTCCACCTTGTGGTCTTGTTTCCCACCCCACCCCCCATCTAGCCCCACATTCGACTGAGGCTCTGGGTTCTGGGCTCTCCCTGGGAGTTGGGGTGGCAACCATGGGCAGAAGGATTGGGACGGGAAGCTGGGCGCTCAGAGTTGGGGAAGTAGAGGAAGGCAGAGCCAGGTGCCAGGCCCCAAGAACCCCAGGTGGAAGGACAGCTGAGAGTGGCAGCAGCTTTATTGTCTTTGGGGCAGCCTGGAAAGGTGGGGTCCTGGGGGACAGCGGGGAGGAAGGGCTGGGAAGCTGTGTGACTGACAGGGGCCTCAGGTGGTGGGCATCTGGGGTTCCTCCACTTGTGGGTGCCCATTGGCATCACCGGTGCAGCCGTTGGTGGAAGCAGGTACCGGTCCTTTCTTGTTTGACACAGGGCAGGTGGCAGCCAGGGGTCCAACTTGCTTGAGGCTGGGCCCTGGGCGCTCCATCTTGTGCTCCAGGAGCATGTGGTTCTGTGGCGGGAGCCCCACGCAGGCCCTGGAGAGGCCACACAGCTCAGCAGAGCCAGACACCGGATGGGGAGAAGGTGGGGGGGGTGTCCCTGCCGCCTACAGCCCTTCAGGCCCTATGCATAGCTCAGCCAAGGGGTAACTGGACCCCGGGCGGGAACCTGGAGGCTGGGGCACACCTGAGGATGTTCTCGATGCAGCTGCGCTGGCGGAAAAGCGCATTGATCACCGGGCTGCCCGGCGGCACCAGCGGCGCCTTGAAGAGGAAGCTGAGCAGGGACAGCACAGGGTGGAAGGTCTGCGGCTCGGGATCGGCGTCAGTGCAGAAGCTCACGCGCTGGCACAGCTCGGTCAGCAGCGCCAGGTCTAGCATGATGGGTGCGGCCAGCAGGGAGTCCTGTGGGGTGGGCGGGTCAGGAGGTGGAGGAGGGTGGCCAAGCCCCGCCTCCCACAGCAGCCCAGGAAGTGGCGCACCTCGCACGTGTTGTGCAGCACCAGTGTGTTGGTCCCGCCCAGCATCAGCTCCGACGTATACTCATCCAGCGCGCGCTTGCTGTCGCCCACGTACGGCACGTACTTGATGACCACCTGGGGTGCAGCAGGAGTTTGCCCGGGTCCCTGCCACCCCCCTTTGGGCAACCCCGCACCCATGCCCGCGCCCCACGCACGCAGTGGTCGGGCTCCTCGCCGGGCGTATAGAGCACGGGGTTGCTCTGCACCATGTCGTCCACTACGTTGCTCTTTGACACCTCCTTAGAGCGGAACTGCAACGGTGCCGACAGGTTCTGCCCGTCGTTGTTGCCCAGGTGGTTGTAACTCACGATGGACATGGTCTGTGAGTACAAGTGACGCCCCGGCAGCTGCAGGCCCTGCGGCCCCACAGGCCAGGTGCTCGCAGCCCAGGCCCTCTTCCTGCACTCGGGAGCCCCCTTGGCCCACGCACCTTGAGGCCAGAGCTGATGAGGAAGTCCACGAGCACAGACTTGACTTTGGTCTGGCCAGACTTGAAGTCATCTCCGCCCACGAAAACCCGGCGCTGACACGCGAGCTCAAGAGCTCCGGGCACCAGGGTGTTCTGCGGGGACCCATTAAGGAAGGCACAGCCCTCCAGGATGCTGGCGACGGCGAAGAGTGTGGAGGGAGACACCTCCAGGCCAAGCTGTGGGCAAGGTGGGCAGTCAGCACTGAACTTGTGTTTGAGCTGGCCCTGCCTGACCCGCTCCACCCGGGCGTGCACCCACCTCAATGGTGCGCAGCAGGTTCTCGGCCGTGTCGTTGAGGCCTGGAACCACCTCACAGAAGCGCTCTGTGTTGGCCGTCCACAGCACGATGACTTTGTCCAGCCCCGTGCTAGACCGGAAGTCTCGGATGTCCTTGCGGATCTGCTCCAGCTGTGGGGAGGACGGAGAGGGTGTCGGGAGGATGGAGAGGGTGTGGGGAGGACGAGGAGGGTGTGGGGAGGACGGGGAGGGTGTGGGGGAGGACGGGGAGGGTGTCGGGGGGAAGGAGAGGGTGTCGGGGGGATGGAGAGGGTGTCGGGAGGAAGGAGAGGGTGTCGGGAGGAAGGAGAGGGTGTCGGGAGGACGGAGAGGGTGTGGGGAGGACGGAGAGGGTGTGGGGAGGA
>NW_022437113.1:578961-659879 GCF_009761245.1 Sapajus apella | reverse complement strand
GGGAGGACGGAGAGGGTGTGGGGAGGACGGAGAGGGTGTGGGGAGGACGGAGAGGGTGTCGGGAGGAGGGAGAGGGTGTGGGGAGGTTGGTTGTACATGCCCTTGGGCTCACAGAACCTGGGGCCATTCAGTTCCCAGGCTGTGAAGTAGGGCCCGGACTCATGGGACGAGGCAAAAATGGGGAACCAAGTAGCGAAGAACAGGTGGCAGGAAGCAAGGAATGCGGAATGGGACAGGACCTGCTGCGCGCGCGAGCCCGGGATGAGGTTGTCCGCGCGCGTGCTCTGGTTGGCCGCGATGAACTCGGGGATGTAGACGGAAGGCCGAGGCCGAAGGGCTTCCATGTGCGCCCACAGTTGCTCCTGCAGCTCCCAATCCAGCACCTTCGCGCGCCGCATCGCCTCGGCGAGGTTCAGCGACGAGATGTCCCAGCCTGGGGGGAACCCTCACACTCGGCCCTGCCCAGGTCCTGGGCCCCTCCAGCCCCCATCTCCCATCCCGCCCCTCCCCCAACCCAGGGCTCCGCCCACCATCAAACACGAGGTCGTTGGGCGCCACCATGGGCAGCAGTGCACTGAAGGGCATAAACACCTCCTGGCCCTCGGCGTCCAAGCCCAGGCTCACGGTGCCCACCTGAGTCAGCGAGCCGTAGTAGTTGGCCTCCTGGGGGGCAGCAGACAAGGCGGGGTGTCGAGAGGGCGTGGTGAACGCACCGCGACCCGGCCTGGGCCCCGCCTAGACTCGTAAGTCCCATCCCGCTTTCGGGCATTTTCAGTTCCGGGCTCTCAGCCAGGACGGAAGCCGCTGCCCCCAAGCCCCTCCCCCGAGACCTCCGGCACCTTAAGCTCCGCCCCTGTAAGACTCCCAAGGAGCCCCGAGTACCTCGCGAAACCCCTCCCCGGTGTCCGCCGGCAGCCAGGCCCCGCCCCCTGCAAGCCCTCCCGCCCCCTGCAGGTCCCTCAACCCCTACAGGCCCCCAGCCCCAGGAGGGTCCCTCGCCCCCTACAGGCCCCCAGCCCCAGGAAGGTCCCTCGCCCCCTACAGGCCCCCAGCCCCAGGAAGGTCCCTCGCCCCCTACAGACCCCCCACCCCTGGAAAGGTCCCTTGCCTCCCGCAGCCCCGTACCCCGCAGAACACCGCCCCCTGCAGTCCCCAGCCGGCCCTGCAGAACCCCGCCCCCTGCAGCCCCCTGCGGCCTGCAGGCTCCTGCCCCCGCCCGCAAGGACTCCCACCAAGCCCCCCTGCTCACAGCGCCCCTCCCGCCCCCACCTTGCGGCCGCTGCGCGTGGGCCAGGACAGACGCAGTCGGTTGGCCAGCACCGCGGCGGTGAGCGTGGAGCCGTTGTTCCCGCCCCAGCCGACAAGCATGACCCCGAGCCGGGGCACCTGCCGGGCGGTCCGGAAGGTGAAGCGCATCGTCGTGGGGTGCACCTGGAGACAAGCCGCGCAGTGAACCCCGGGTCCCATCCCGTTCTCCCCTCGCGGCAGAGACGGGTTGGAGACATTGAACAATCTCCTCCCGCCGCCCCACTCTCCAGCACGCCCCCTCCCCCGGCTCCCTGGCCCACCTTGAGGACGCCGCCCTCGCGGCTGACGCGCGTCGTCCGGTACTCGTATTGCGCCTCGATAGCCTCGGGGCCGTAGACCACGTCCGGGCTCTCGACGAAGAACTGGGCGGCGGCCTCCATCGCAGCGGGCTGGGGGCCCGGGGTGAGCAAGGGGTCAGCGGGGACACTAAGTGGCCGGGCCAAGGCGGCCTGGGTCCCCAGGGAGGCCGCCCCCGCCCCGAACCACACTCACCGGCGCGGAGTCGGCTCAGGCAGCGGCAGCGGACAGCGCGGGCTCTCGGGCGCGCGACCTCCGGAGAAAAGCGCTCCGGCCCCGCCCCCGCTCCGCCCCCACCCCCGCCCCCGCCTCTCCCGCGCCTGTGGGGGAGGGGCCCATCGTCTGGAGACCCGGGTTCGAGGCGCAACCCGGAGCCACCGCAGCCATCGGGTCCCCGTCTGGCGGAAGTAGCCGGGCGTCCTCGAGCGCTGCGAGTATTGGTTCACCTCGCTCGCTCCGCAGTCCTCAGGGGCACATGGCTGCCTATTCCGCCTTTACAAGAGGACAATGAGGATAAGCAGGAGCTGAGCCACAAGTCGGGGTGGAGCTGGGCAGGGAAGCTGGGCCTCCGGGGGAGGGGGTAGAGGTTCTGGGTCAGAGAGACTGCAGGGGAAACTGAGGCAGAGGACCAGAACTCCAAAGCCAGAATCTCCTCGGAGCCACGCTGCCACCTACTCCACTTCATGGGCAGCAGCACCTACCGGGCACTCCCATCTCCTGGCTCCCTGTGCCCACCCCCATCCATCTCAGGGGGGACGAAACCACTCTGTCCCATGGGGCCTGTTTGGCCTGTTTCCCCACCTGCAGCAGGAGGGCTTGGCAGGGGTGGGCCGGAGGGGGAGGCTGTTCACTGGGAAGAGGAGGGGACAGGCACAAGGGCAGGGCTGAGGCAAGGGAAGAATGAGGCCTACACAGCAGGGCACCCCCCTCATATGTGCTGATAAGGGAGCGTGGGAACCCAGCGGGCAGGCCGGGGCAGCTCCCCCAGGAACTTTCCAAAACAAGCGCCTGGAGGCCGGAAAGTTTCCACCACTGGAGCTGGCCCAAAAGGTGGATAGTTGGGAACGTTTGCAGGAGACAGGGCCTGACCTTGGAGAATGGGGGCTTAAGACTCTGGTTCCAGGCCTCACCCTGAAGGGGCCCCAGTCTGTGGGAGTTGGAAGTGGACTGGGACACCCCCCTCCCCAGTGGGAGGGAACTCACAGGCAGGGCCCCTCCAAGGCAGGCTTCCCAGATGAGGGGGCTGCTGGCAAGGGTTTTGAGACATGAAGAGGAGTTCGCTGAAAGAAAACTACAGGCCAAGCCACCTGAGCTTGAAAAAGTGGCAGATGAAAAAGTAGCCACGTGGGAGGCAGTTTGGGGACTAGGGAAGACCCTGAGGGCTGGGGGTAGGGAATGTGAAAGAATATTCAGTATTTGTCCCTGGTTCTTGGTTACACATTCAACTCAATCACCAGCGACCAATAGTTTAATCAATCACATCTATGCATGAGATGGTTGGGGTTCAGAACACACAACTCCCCCAAGTATGGGGCCTTGGCCTGCTGGGCGCTTTGAGCAGGACATCGGAAAGCTCAGAAGTGAGTCTCTCTGACCTTCTCCTGCCCTCCTGCCTCTAGCCCCTTTCTGCCCTGGAAACCATAGAAACCAGAATTCCTCTTCCCCAAGCCAGGTCAGAGAAACTGGAGCCCTTCTCCCCTAAAACAAGCCGCAAAGCCAGCAAAGGTCACCTTCTGCTTGCTCCCTTGAAGACCCTCATTCCGGGAGGGTCATGCCCATACCCTGGAGGAAGGAATGTTACCAGGAAGTCTGGGCAGGCTGGCTCCCCTCCCCCACCCAGTCTGCTCCCTTTAAATCTACGCAGTGTTCCATCTCATTGCTACACATTCTTCATAGAACCTAAGCAGAAAAATAGGCAGTCGGCCAGGTGCAGTGGCTCACGCCTGTAATCCCAGCACTTTGGGAGGCCGAGACGGGTGGATCACTTGAGCCTGGGAGTTCTGAGACCAGCCTGGGCAATATGGGGAAACCTATCTCAATAACAACAAAAAAAAATTAGCTGGGCTTGGTGGTGCCAGCTTGTGGTCCCAGCTACCTGGGATGCTCAAGTGGGTGGATCACCTGAGCTCAAGAGGTGGAGGCTGCAGTGAGCCATGTTGCAGCACTGCACTCCAGCCTGGGCAACAGAGTAAGACGGTCTCAAAAAAAACAAACAATGGGGTTTAGGGGGAAATATGGAGGTGCTGGGAGGGTGGCATTCCTGGAAAAGGCATAGAAGCTCCATGGCCCGCCCCATACCTTGCCCTGTGTGCCTCCTCCATTTGGCCGTGAGCATTTTCCAGAGTTCTATGAGCTGTTGTAGCAAATTATCAAACCTGAGGTGGGGGTCTTGGGAGCTCGCACTTTATCGCCGGCTTGCCAGAAGAACAGGTGGCATCTGACACGGGTGCAGCCCTGTGGGACTGAGCCCCGCAACTTGTGGAGTCCGATACCATCTCTGGGAGTGGAACTGTTGGACATCCTGTTGGTATTGAAAGATCAGAGAATCAGGGAGCTTGTGCCTCGAGGCAACATGGGATTCAGGAACCTGTGTAGTTGAGAGACACGAGGAAGGTCCAAAGACCCATCCATGAGGCAGCTGGCAGGATGTGGCATAGGGACGAGGCTGCTTCCACTCCCGGCAGTTGACAAGGTCAAGGGAGGGGGTCTGGCCCCTCCAGTCAGGCCTGGGTGTGCCGTCTAAGGTGGGTTGTGAGGTGCGCCAGTCTCCCAGCAAACTGTGGGCTCCCTGAAGGCCAGGATGAGGCTCTCTCGGTCACTGCTGTGTTGCAGAGCCCAGATGGAGCTTGGTACAGGAGGGGCTGCAGGAATGGGGTGCCGGTGGAAAGAGGACAATCCGGGACCCTGGCAGGCAGCAGGAGAGGGGTTGACAGCCCGGAGCTCCTCTCCACCACGGTGCCCGGGCCATGAGGGTGAGGGCTCTCCTGGGCACGCGGGGGGACTGGACTGATGGCATCCATGACTCAGCGAGGTCAGGGGACCAACTGTGGCCTCTGTGGGCCGTGGGGCTCACGGCCAGAGTACTGCTGGACAGTCAGCTTAGGGCTGGCAGTGGAGGGCTGGGGGAGGCAGGGAGGGCCGGGGGAGGCAGGACCGAGAGCTGGAGGAGGTTGGTATTGGGCCTGGGATACGGGGACAGAGATGTTACCTTGGGAGAACGCCGTGGCCAGGCTGTGCTGGGAGCAGGATACACGCTGCCCTGCTGGGTCGCATGACTTCCCCTCCCTCGCCCCTCAGATGTCTGGGTGGCCTCAGAACTTGGGCCAAGGACGCAGGCCAGCAGGGAGGCCAGGCCCCACAGCTGCAGGCCCAGGACCTTTGCCCACGGTCCTGTTATTCGTGTCATCCCTTACTAAATGGCCCTTGCTTGTCCTCGGCCAGCAGGATGAGCATTATGTTCTCCATGTCCTCCAGCTCCGGTTCCACCTGCACAGCTGCTCCCGCCTTATCATCCCCATTCCCTTTGGTGGCACAGGATGGCCCCGCCCCAGTCCAGGAAGAACAGGTAATCACGTATTACTGTTGCCTGCTGCTTTCATCAGAGGGTGACAGTCACAGCTGGTTCCCCCAACCCCCGCTGCACTCCTGTGGCCTCTGGTGCCGCAGGAGGCCAAGGAATCCCAGTGCCGGGTTCAGCCCACCCTGTCCACACTGGAGGGTACCGCTGTGCGCACATGCCTGCTGTGGCTCCCCATCCCCCCCGCCCTGGCCCAGCCTGCTCCCCTCACATACAGGGCCCTCTGCTTCGGTCCTCATTCTTGGGCAATGGCTCAGGGAGGCTGCAAACTTTGCCTTCTCGTCTGGTTCCAGCTGGAGCCCTTGAACAACCCTTTCTCATCAACGTGGTGGCCCCAGGCCACATCACCTCCCGATGCCAGCCCACCCCCAACCACAGGGCAGGGACAGCCAACACAGAAACCAGGGTGACACCCCCAAACATACCCCCAAAACACACCACACCCATACACCCCCACACCCAACACCCACACACTACCCACCCACACACACCCCACACCCAACACAACATACCCACACACTACCCACCCACACACACCCCACACCCAACACAACATACCCACATACTACCCACCCACCACACACCCACACACACCCCCCCACACACACATCCACATAACCCCACACCCACACCACACACCCACACACTACCCACCCACCAAATCCCCACATAACCCCACACCCAACACACCACACACACAAACCCCACACCTAACACAACACACATCCACACACTACCCACCCACCACACATCCACACACCACACACACTACTCACTCACCACACACATCCACACCACACACACCACACCCCACACCCAGATACACCACACTCACACCCACCACATACCCACCATACACCCACATAGATACACCATACCCACCCCCCCCCAGATACAATACACACAACTCAGATACACCATACCCCCCAACACACATCAACACCGTAACATCACATCCAGATACACATCCCAACACACATCCACACCACACACCCACCCCAACATACCCAACATACCACACCCACACCCTAACACACACCACACCCCTACACAGATACACCACATACCCCAACACACACCACACAGGTACACCACACCCACACATACCCACACACCATACATGGATACACCCACACACCATACATGGATACACCCACACATACAGATACACCACACACACACCCCCCCACACACCACACACACCAGCCAGGCAGCCTGGGCTGCCAGGTTCAGTTCAGTGAAATTTATTGTAGGACTGAAAAAAGTCAGCATTCACCTGTTTAGTGTACAAAAAGGACACTAGATCTTTTAAGAAAATATTAGGAAACTGAAGACGCAGATGCCTTTCAATTGTAACATTTTGGCAAAAGTGGAAAGTTCTTGTAAACACCAACCCCATGGCTCAAAATAGTTTTTCTCCACAGTACAACATTAAAAGAAAAAAAATAGTATCAATAAGTTAGACCATATTTAATCAGCTAGAACTTTGTCCACCAACCCCCAAAACAAAACTTCTCTTAGCTTCATAATTCCTTAAAAGGAGAACAAATAACAAAAACAACAACAAGAAAAAGGCAAATGGAACTGACAGCCCCTTGGACTGCTTCCCAGGGCAGAGGCGCGGGCAGTCCCTCGCTGGGACCTCCTGAAATCGTCCCACCTCACCCGTGTCTGCAGGCTGCCTGTGAGCGACAGTGGGGTCCTGCCCACTCAGGTTCCCTCGAGCCTGGTCGGCCCTTCCCCAGCCTGGCCCAGAAGACAAAAACAGCAGCAGCTATTGAAACATGAAGGAAATTTCCTCAGAGCTCTGGGAACCCGGGGGTCCCAAAGGAGAGAGACTCGGACAGGGGTGGGACGCACTGTAGGCCCTCCGCAGTCAGCTCTTTGGAAGCCATCAGGAGGAACTCCCCCACCCCCCGGTTTAGAAAAATAGACACATCTGTATTTTTGCATTTCTGCTCTCCCTGCCTGACTGTTGATGGCAGCAGTGACCCCCATGTGATCCCTGGGACCTGATCACAGCCACCCCCACCACCACCTTCCGAAGTCATGGCTTCATTTGGCCCTAAATGGGAACACACACCTCAGACCCCACCATGCCCTGGGGGGTCCCAACACACGCACACGCACGCACACACACTTGTGTGGCCCCCCATGCTTTGAGGGACGCTAGACTAGGCACAGAAACAAAGCAGCAATTGGGGTATCTGCAGAGCCTGCATCCTCAGAGCGGGCAGATCCATCCTCCTGGCTCCCTAGCTCTGCCCATGGGTCCCTGGGGCCTCCACTGGTGCCCAGTCCTCCATCAGCCCCTCCCTGAGTGCAAACCTTGGCGGTGGCTCTGCTAAGACGACCCCAGGACCCATAGTGGACAGAGGGACGGAGGGAGGCCAGCAGCGTGGAGACCACAGGGTTGTGTGGAATGGGCAGCAGCAGCAAATGGGAGCCAGAGGATGTCGCAGAGTACAATCTGACGCCACTGTGCCAGTCTCAACTGGGAGCACAGAAACGCCGCATCCCCCGACAGCTGGGGGCCCAATATAGGGCAGGCCTGGGGGAGCCGAGAGCTCTCTGGCCCCCCTTGGCTCTGAGCAGCTGCCTGGGGGCACCAGCTGGAGTTCTCAAAATAGCCACCCCGGCCACCCCGTTTGCTTGCTGGAGCAGAGACCCTGCCTGAGGAGGAGAGACCAGGGACTAGGGTGCCTGAACACAGAGCCAGAGACCAGCAGAGGCCACCTGCTGGGTCCCTGCCCTCAGGGCTCGGCTGCACCTTCCGACAGCCTCTGTAATACTGCAGGCAGGACCCAGGGCAGCGACTAGACCCTGGGTGTCCGAGAAGAGGGAGGCACAGGTTTAGAAAAAAGATTCTGCTTCTCTTTTGTACAAAAATAGACTCGAGTCTCATTAGCAGTAGCTAAAAGTGGCTGTCTTTGTATAAAACTAGAAAAGGCAGGCGCGCCACCCCGAGGGCCTAGGAGTCTTCTGGCAAGAGAGGAGGCTGAACCGGGGCTGCAGCCAGGAAGGCGGCGCTGGGCTTCCTGGGGAGCCCGTCACAGGCAGGGACTATTCAGGAGGCGGGAAGGGCCAAGGTGGGCCTGCAGCCCCCCACCAGGACCAGACATCTGCAGGGGCTCCCCTGAAAGCCGGCAGTGCTGGTTCAGATGAGCATCTTCCTCGGGTTTATTTTTTTAAATAAATCCTCTCTCCCCTGCCTTTTGCTCCCCCCACCCTCCCAGATCCCGCCATCGGGGTGGGCGGCTAGGGCCAGGCCTGCAGTTGCCGCTGGTCGTACTCGGCGATGAGCCTCTTGATGTGGGCCAGCTTACTGTGCAGGTACTCGCAGCGGTGCTTCTCCTGGCTGTAGTTGGTGTTGGTCTGCGGGACAGCACGGTCACACTCAGGACAGAGCTCCTCACTTCGAGCAGGCCAGCGCCCCCCACACCAAAGACCTGGGCTCAGTGCCCAGCAAAGAGGATTGTGGTCCAAGGGCAGAGTAGGGGTTGGTCCCGCGCACATCCTAAGTTTGCGTGGCTGCGCCAGGACACCACGGCTGAAGACTTGGGTGGGGGTGGCGGGGTGACTTTGGACTCAGACCCAAAGGCTCTACCCCCACACCTTGTAGGATGCCAAAAAGGGCCTGGGGGCCGCACCAGGGGGGCCTCCAAAGCTCACAGGACAGGCTCAGCTACTCCTGAGTGCGTCAGGGCGGGGAGGCTGCACCAGGCCTACTCTCCTCCCTCCGGCTCCCACAGTCAGTTGGAGCCCATCCCAACACAAGAGACACTCACCTTTTTGATTTTTCGATATTCCTGCAAAATCTGCCCTCGAGTAGTCTAGAAGAAAAACAAAATTTTGAAAAAACAAAGTATGCTCCCACCTGCAGGAAACCCAAATTCAGTGGCCCCAGATGCTTTGAGAAGGATGGGGGCTGGGACAGTGGGGCAGCCTCACGTACGAGGCCAAGTAACGCCCCAGGGGCCCGCAGCGGCAGGAGCTCCGGAGTGGGTGGGGCATGAAGGAAAGGCTGCAGGGCCTCTTGAGGGCAAAAGCAGGTGAGGCACCGCTGTTGTGGGGGCCTGGGAGGACAAGGAAGTGTGTGTGTTGTGGGGGGCGGTGCGGCAAAGCTGTAGGGAAAGGAAGGGAGAGATGCCCCTAGAACCCCATCATGAATCATCTTTTTTGGAGCCAAAAGGGGCCTCGGCCAGGGAGAGAGGCCCCAGCATCTGATGAATCGGGACCCAGCCCTGCAGCCAAGTCACCAATTTTGAAAGGTGGCAGGTGGGGAGGCTGCATCCAAGCCTGTGGCTGAGGATGGAGACTCTCTGTCTACACAGGGCAGCTGAAGGAGCTGTGAGCCCAAGCCAGGGGACCACAGGACTCCTAGTCCCCAGGACCACAGGGACCTGCGACCTCTCGACTACAGTGGTTGTGGCAGCACAGATGGGCCCCAGAGTGCTGCTGGACAGGGCTCAGCTGTAGGGTCTCATGAGGGTGTGGCACAGGTACTAAGAGCCCTGTGTCCTGGGCTGTGAGAGGAGCCTGGGTGCTCAAATGTGTGGGGATCCATGGACCCCGGATCACCCCCCACCAAAGGAGGTGGGTCACAGCTATCCCACCACAAAGGAGGCTGACAAGTTGGGCTGCCTTCGAGGACTCCCAGGGCCAGGCCAGAACCATGGGGTTGCTGCATGGGGTGCTTGCAGCACCAGGGGGAGGAGTTGCCTGGGGAAGAGACAGACTCTGGGGCCACCAAGCAGGCCAGGAGGCTCATGGTGGTATATGCCCAAGTGAGCCCCGGACCCCGCCAGAGCTGGGGCACAGTAGGCAGCAGGGCTCTACCTCGTACTCCTCGGAGCCCTGGGTGAGCTGCCGGAGCTGGGCGTCAAGCTGCGTGAACCGCCGAGTGATGCGTTCAATGCGGGCGTGCAGGTCGCGGTACTCGCTGTACTCGGCATTGAAGTCGTTCTTGTAGCTCTGGCGCTGCTCCGAAGAGGAGATGGCTGCGTATTTCCTGAGACAGGAGGGAGGGGCCACTGGGTGGACGCTGGAAGAACCCAGCCCCACACAGGCGGCGGCCGTCCTGGCCCAGAAGAGGCTGCCATGTTGGGAATTCACATACCCAGATCTGCAGTGGGTCTGCCTCTGCTAACCTGCAGTCTGAGGGAGGGGTCTGAACCCAGAAAAGGGAGGCCTGGTCTACAGGTCCCGGACAAACACTCACAGCAAGTAGTCGGGCGTCTCCGACGTGGATGTGGGAACACTGGAAACGCTGCAGGTTCCGTTCAAACCTACGAGAGCAAACGCACACCTTCTGAGTCCGCACCTGCGGCACCGGTCTACAGGAGGCATGTCAGGGTGGGGACGTGTGTGAAAAATCCATGCTTTGCTGCTAGAGGGACATGGAGAGACGGCAGACGGGGTGAATGTGTGGCGGGTGCAAGGCCTGAGCACCTGCCATCTGGCAACTGTGTGCTGCTGGACCTGGGCATGCCCTCCAGGTGGCGAGAGCTCAGTGTGCACCTGCGTGTCCAGGGCAACGCCCTGCAGGGCACAGACGGGCCAGGCATCAGCACCGCAGTCACATTCTTGTCAAACAGCGGACAGGTCAGGGAACTGCAGAGCCAAAGCCTGCACAACCGGTCAGAGCTTCCCCAAGGCCAGGCCTTTGCTGCCTCTACTGACCGCATGTCAAAGGTCACTAAGCTGAAAACAAATGACCCCTGGCCTGACCCAAGCCCCTGGGGCATCCCGGTCTCTGATCAGGCAGGACAAAGACGCAGCCAGCAGGGCTTGCACCTCTGTTGCTGACAAAGTTCCAGGCCCTTGGTGTGCGCTGCACCCAGATCATCCCATCCTTCCCACTGGACACTGAACTGCAGGCTCCACAAGGCAGCTCCAGGACAGGGCCGGCCAGAGGAGCCCATGGGCCACCCCAATCAGCCATCCATGAGTGATGCGTCCACAATGATGCTCAGCCCTTCAGGAGCCTGTCCAAAGCTGCACAGCTGATGGCTAGATGGGGCCTCAGGCAGCTGTCCTGCTCCTCAGCCCCGTGGTGGGGTGCCTCGGCCACATCAGATAACACCCTTGAGGGTCTGGAAATCGAGGAGGAGGGGTAGGAGGACTGAGGTGCCCGTTAACTGGGACCACAGTTGCCTCATCCCCTCAGACCACAACTACCATTTAGTGTGTGTTTCCTAGGCCGTCCTGCAGGTGGCCTTCTTTCCAACAGAGAGATGATTTTATCACTTTCAGAAGTATCCTCAGTATACTTTTTTCTTTTTTAGAGACATGGTCTTGCTCTGCTACCCATTCTGGAGTTGCAATGGTATGATCGTGGCTCACTACAACCTTGAACTCCTGGGCTTACGTGATCTTCCTGCCTCAGCCTCCCAAGGAGGTGGGACTACAGGCATATGCCACCATCCCTAGCTAATTAAACATTTTTTCTGTAGAGATGGGGTCTCACTATGTTGCCCAGGCTGGTGTCAAACTCCTGACCTCAAGCAACCCTCTGAAATGGCCTTTCAAAGCATTGGGATTACAGGCATGACCCACCACACCTGGTGATTTTTTTTTTTTTTTTTTTTTTTCTTTTTAGTAGAGATGAGGAGGCTCACCTATATTGCCCAGGTTGGCCTTGAACTCCTGGACTTAAGTAATCCTCTTAACTTGGCCTCCCAACGTGCTGGTATTACAGGCAGAGCCCACTGTGCCTAGCCCTACTGCGAATTTTCAGGGGCCCTCTGCACTACGCCAAGAGCAGGAATCTGCCATCTCTGGTTTGCTGGGCCCTCTGTCTCAGTGTAACACCCGGGCAGCATCTCTGCTGCCAAATTCCCAAAAATGGACAGAGCTCACTCCCCACAAATGTTGTAACACTCCAGACTTTGGGCCAGACGCTGCCTTCAGTATCGCCACCACCCTAACCTGGGATGTCTTTAAGAGGCTGTGGCCTTCCCAGGGCCATAACCCATTGGGCATGTATTGAATGGGTCTGACCCTGGTCCCAGCTGGAAGGAAGTGATGGGCAAGGTGCAGCTGTGACGGCCAAGCCCACACTCCCACCACACAGTGGCCTCCCCGGGTATTCTAGAACAGGTAACTGCCATGTGTCAGGCTGGTCAACATCACGTCCTTTGACACCCCCCAAGATCTTCACCTGCTGATGACAGATGGGGAAATCAAGGCTCAGGAAATCAAGGCTCAACCTGGTGCTAGCAGGACTTTCAAAGTCCAGCCCTTGGCAAATCTCAGTGGCCCCTTGCTCCCACTTAAGCACTGGCCAAGCTGGTCCCTGCTTCTGGGCCCCGGGGAACACCCCCACAGCAGCTCTTCTCCCCATCTGTCCCCTTAAGAGCCCGTGTCTCTCTACTTGCTTGTCCTGGGCAGGCGCTTGGGACAGCTAGGACATGCCCTGCACACATGGCACCTTTGGGACCCTGGGTAAGATAGACCACCAGCACCAGGCTTGGCTTCTGGTGCCTCCACTGTCTTTCCTTGGTGCTTGGGACATCTACCTCTGGTTTGCACTTTCTCACCCATGATAGAGGTGACAGCCCCTGGGCCCGGGGATGAGCTGCCTAGGGGCCGACGTGCGCCAGGCCGGAGAGGAAGCCACCTTGAGTCCCTAGGCCTGTCTTGGCATCTCAGCACTGGGCATCCAAGGAGGGACACAGCCTATGGTGGTCTATGGAGTCTGGACCCGGGCCCAGGGTCTCACTTCTGCCATTTGAGAGAGATCCCGGCCCAGGTCTGGCTGTGGGGTGTGGGGTATGTCTTGGGAATCAGGAGTCCTGCCCTGCACGTGGCCCTGGTCAGAGAGGCTGCCCAGGGAGTGAGGTCGCCCTCTACCCGTTGGCCCCCACATACAATCCCATGTGAGCTGGGAAGCCTAGCACGAGGCAGGGCTGACCCAACCCCAAAACTTCCCCTTCCTACCCAGTAAGACCCAGCCGCAGCAGTGAGGACCTGCTCTCTAGCCACAGCAGGAGACAGGGGGCATGGCCCTCTGAGCACCGCAAAGCCGTAATGAAACAGGGACTCCCATCCTCATCCCAGGAATGCCCCCAACTCGGCCTCCTCCTGGAGACACAACCCAAAAGCACGGCAGGTGACACCGTTTGGGCTCCCTTGGGCCAGCTGGCACTGACAGCGAGGTGGTTGTGTGCAATCGGCCGCCACTGCCACATGGGACCACAGCAGCCCCACTCCCTGTGGCGGTGGAATAGCCGCTGCACCCTGGCCACTGCTTCTGCTGGTTCCTGTAAATGAGCAGCTGCACAGGCTCCTGGCCACAGTGCTGGGCAGGTGCTACTGCTGCTCGGTGCCAGTGCCTGGGCTGTGGGCTCGGGGCTGCCCAGGTCTCCTGACTCCCCAACCCCAGCCTGCCAGGCCCTGTCCCCACAGCAGAAACGTACACTCCACAGCAGCTGTGTGGGGCCTATGGAGGTCCAAGTGTCATCCTTCTCCCACCAGAATGTGCCCCTCTGCACCTTTACTGCCTCTCTCTGAATAAGGCTGGCTCACCTGGACCCCCACTGCCTTCCCTGAGCCCCAGCAGACCTCAGCATGGCCCTAGCTCCCAAGGTTTCCCTGCAGTCAGAGCTGGGGCCTGGACCCATTCCTCTCTGCATGTGCTAGCCCCTTCCGTGGCCTCAGCTCCCCACCAGGCACTGGGCCCCAGGCCTCCAGTGCTGGCCTGGCACATTGACTGCATGTGGCACTGGGCACTCCAGAGGAGAGGACCAGTACGGGAATGTAGTGGGCCAGGCGCCGGGCACACAGGGCGAGTCTGTTGGGGCCCCGGGCAACAGAGCCCTCTCCCGCAGCCTCTACAGCTTGAGCCCCCTCAACACCCATGAGGGTAAGGGGGACGTAGGGCCAGTGCTGGGAGTCCTGGCAGCGCCATCCTGCCAGGACACCTACCTGGGGCATCTGCTGGGGCTCCGAGGGTGGTATGGGTAGCGGGCGCGCAGTCTGGGGGCTGGGCCCGGGGCCTGTCCTCAGCCGCCCTCTCCTTGTCTTTGTGCTTCTTGGACTTCTTCTTGGGCTTGCTGCGTGAGGGACTGCCATGGGGCCTGCTGGGCTGGGCACAGTCCGTCAGCAGGGGCAGACCGAGGCGTGCAGTGGGGGCCAGGGCAGCCGCCTCCCCGTGCTCACAGTCCCGGCCACTGTGGCCCAGGTCATTGCTGACATCAGCCAGGGGGTCATGGGCCCTCGGGGGCTCCAGCCTCGAGGGCAGGTGGGCGCTGGAGCTGAGAGTGTCTGTGCTGGCTGGCAGGCCCGGGGTGGGCAGCAGGGCCTCACGGCCATTGGGTACACCCAGCTTCCCGTTGACAGCGGGCTGAGCTCTCTGAGTGAAGTGTGATATCCGGGGTTTCTTGTTGGCTAGAGGGTCGATGAAATCAGGAGGCTGAGGCCGTTTCTGGGGAGAAGCAGAGACCATTTTAGAGGGGAGCACAGAGCGGCTGGGCAACAACAGGCAATCCCATGGCCCAGCCAAAAAAATCCCGCGCTGCCTGCAAGGCCCAGGCCGGCCACACGGGGGCGCCAGGGCACCAAGCCAGGTCCTTGGTGCTGCTCAGGGTGCCCTCAAACTGAGCCCTTCGGCCTGCTGGAGCCAATGCAGGGGAGGGCAGGGCTCAGCCTGTGCAGGCCACCCCTGGGGACTGGTCTAAAGCACTGCTGTGCTCAGCATGCTTCCCCAGCGACAGCTGCGACGCAGGGACAGGAGGCCTGAGAGACCCCACATCTGAGAGCTGCCCCCATCCCAGGTTCCACATCGTGAACTGGGTGCCGTGGCCATAATCTGACCCCAGCCCCAACCCGACAGCTTCCCCCTTGAACCCTAGGTGGAGACAGGCAGCTCAGCTCAGAGCAGCTCATGTTCCAAGGAGCTCGTGAGGAAGGTGACAAGGGTGACTGACGAAGCACTGGGTACTCTGCAGGTGCTCAGGGCAGTTACCCCAGGCCCACCCCATTTACCTGCGGGGGCGAGGCAGAGCGCCCACGCTCGCCTGGGGGGCTGGAGGCAGCAGCATCTCCAAGGAGGCTGCCGGTGCTCTGTGGCTGGCACAGCTTCCTGCGAAGGAGAGGCAGGGCTAGGTCAGACGGTACTGAGGAGGCCTAGAAGTCCCAGGCGTGTATTCACATGCGGCCCCGGTGGAGATGCCTCAAGGAGGGGACCCCCCTACTCCCAAATCCAGAGCAGGGCCAAGGGGGTCACAGGAACCTGGGTCTCAGCCCATCCTGTCCCCGGCTTCACCCACTTCCCCACTCACTATCCCCCTGTGCCCAGAGGAGAGCCACTTTGTGTAGGTGCCTGCTACCGGGGAGACCAGGGACACATGCTGGGGTGCTGGCCCCTGCTTTTAAAGACAGCTGTTCAAGCCGGGCGTGATGGCTCACGCCTGTAATCCAAGCACTTTGGAGGCCAAGGCGGGTGGATCACCTGAGATCGGGAGTTCAAGACCAGCCTGACCAACATGGTGAAACCTCATCTTTTTAAAATAAATAAATAAAGACAGCTGTTCATCCTGCTAAGAACGCTCACTGCAGAAACTGTCCAAAATGCAAAAGAGAATGGAGAGCCTGGTCTAGGATGAGACAGGCTTCCTGGGAGCCCAGGTCACAGTAGGATCTGGAGGACGGTCAAGTGGCCACCAGCTTGACCAGGTGATGTAGCTGGAGAAGGGAAGAAACACCCCAGTGCATGCCCCTTCTGCCGCTCGTGTGATCTGGGCGAACCCCTCCACCCCACCAGCAACTCTGCAGCTTAAGGGTATCCTCTCTGACTCTCCCAGCAGCTGTGCATTCAAGGGAGCCTAGAGCCCCTCCAGGCCCCTCAGGGAGGCTGAAGCCCAGAGCTATAGCGATTCTGCCAGCCAGTGACATCCAGAGACCATCTCCCTGACTGATGGGGTCAGCTGCAGACCACTGTAGCTGTCGCCTCCCTGGTGGCCTAAGAGGAGAGCCATGTGAATATAAACAGAGCTCCCAGTTAAAGACAGAAAACTAAGGACAGGCATTTGTGTCCACTGAAGAGGCAAAGCAGAAACAAGAGGACGAATGAGGACACTGGAAAGTGTGGCAGAAGCATGAGTGGTGACTGTCGCAGGATCCAGAGAATCCAAGGCCCAGAGCAAGAGGCACTGTGACCTCAGGGGACGACAGGCTGCTGCCAGGCCAACCCCCACAGTCCTGTTCCAAGTCCTCATCACTGCTGGTGGGGCTGCAGGGCAGTAAGCCCAGGGCTGTCAGGTAGCAAAGAGGCTTGGGCCACCCCTCCAGGCAGCTGGGAAGCTACCTGGGCCACAGCTGGATGACAGGATGGCCAGATGTGTGGCCTCAGGAGAAGCAGCAGGGCCCAGGACTAGGCCATATCGGGGATTCAGAGGCCCCAAGCTGTGTAGGAGTGTCCCCAAGCGCTGCACTGCCACTTCCGGGCAACAAACATCACACCTCAAAACAGAACAGGAAAATACATTTGAAAAGAGAGACTCCACAAGGAGATGAAAACATTAAAAAATAAATCAACAGGCCGGGCGCAGTGGCTCATGCCTATAATCCCAGCACTTTGGGAGGCAGAGGCGGGCTGATCACCCAAGGTCAGGAATTCCGAGACCAGCCTGACCAACATGATGAAACCTCGTCTCTCCTAAAGGTACAAAAAAAAAAATTAGCCAGGTATGGTGGTGGGCGCCTGTAACCTCAGCTACTTGGCAGGAGAATCACTTGAACCTGGGAGGCGGAGGTTGCAGTGAGCCAAGATTGTGCCACTGCACTCCAGCCTGGGCGGCATCTTTTTTCTTCAAGACAGTCTCAAATAAATAAAATAAAATAAAATAATTAACAAAAACACCAGTTTTAGTGTCCTTGGAAAAACAACACATTTAAGTAGCTGTTTCTTCAAAGCAGCTATACAAGTGGCCAATATGCAAATGAAAAGATGGCTCCGTGCCATGCTACTTCAGGGAAATGCAAATCAGAACAAGACACCGGCTACTCTGGGCATACTGCCTATGAGTTGGCCCTGCCCTGCAAGGAGCAGTAACAAACAAACCCACCAAACAAAAAACAAACAAGAAGATACCACTTCACACACACCGAAGGATGGCTGGAATAAAAAACAGAAAATAGGCTGGGTGTGGTGGCTCATGCCTGTAATCCCAGAATTTTGGGAGGCCAAGGCGGGTGAATCACCTGAGGTCAGGAGTCCAAGGCCAGCCTGGCCCAACATGGCGAAATCCTGTCTCTGCTAAAAAACAAAACAAAACAACAACAACAACAAATTAGCCAGGTGTGGTGGTGGGCAGTTGTAATGCCAGCTACTTGGGGAGGCTAAGACAGGAGAATTGCTTGAACCTGCGAGGCAGAGACTATAGTGAGCCAAGATCACACCATGGCACTCCAGCCTGGGTGACAGGGCAAGACTCCATCTCAAAAAAAAAAAAAAACAAGAACAAAAAAACCACCAGAAAATAGCAAGTGTTGGGATGACGTGGAGCAACTGGAACCCACATGTGCTGTTGGTGGGACTGGGAGATGGTGCACAGCAGCAGAAAAGGGTTCCGAAGCCAGGCAGTGGCACACCTGTAATTCCAGCACGTTGGGAGGCTGAGGCACGGCATGACCTGACTAATCTCAGATCCCCTGCAACCCCCTTCACAGATGCAGTGAGGGGCAGATTTCAAAGCCTGCAGAATTTCCTCTCTCATCCACCCAACCCAGCTGACTATGTGGCTGCAGTTGAACAGAGTTCAAAATAACCATTAGACCTTGACTGCCACTGCCTGGAAAGTGCTCAAGAGAAGGGGAAACCCTTGTCCACACAAACCCTTGTCCACGCATGTCCACAGCAGCTCTAGTCACAGTTGGCAAAGGGTGGAAGCCTCCCAAATGGCCCCCAGCAGGTGCATGGATGACAGCATGTGTCTGTACACACACTGGGATATGAGTCAGCCATGAAAAGGAAGCACTGACAGGTTACATGGATGAACCTCGAATATACAATGCTGAGTGAAAAACGGTAAGCATAATGTTGATATGGCTCAAAATCTTTTTGTTTGTTGGGGCTTGTTTTGAGACAGGTCTTGCTGTATGGCCCAGGCTGGAGTGCAGTGGCACAGTCACGGCTCACTGCTGCCTGGACGCCCTGTGCTCAAGGGATCCTCCCACCTCAGCCTCTAGAGTAGCTGGGATCACAAGAGCACACCACCATCCCTGGCTAATTTTTTCATTTTTTGTAGACATGAGGATCTCACTATGTTGCCCAGGCTTGTCAAGAACTCCTGGGCTCAAGCGATCCTCCCACCTAAGCCTCCCAAAGTGCTGAGATTACAGGCATGAGCCACTGCACCCGGTCCTGGTTCAACATTCTTTACAGCCACAAGTTTCCGCGGATTACATGTCAGCCACACAGTTACAATTCCATTGATCTGAAATGTCCACCACAGGCAAATCCATAGAGACAGAAAGCAGATTAGTGGTTACCAGGGGCTGGAGTTGTGGGAGGGAATGGAGAGCGACTGCTGATGGGGACAGGGTTTCCTTTTGGGGAAATGAGAATGTTCTGGAACTAGACAGAGGTGGTGGCTGCTATGAATGTACAAAATGCCACAGAGTTGCTCACTTTAAATGAGTGACTTGTGTTACATGAACTGTATCTGAATAAAGCTGTTTTTTTTTTTTTAAGGATCCATAGAGTAGGTTAAAAATAACATCCTGAGCCGGGCATGGTGGCTCACACCTGTAATCCCAGCACTTTGGGAGGCCAAGGTGGGGGGATCACCCGAGGTCAGGAGTTCAAGACCAGTCTGGCCAACATGGTGAAACCCTGTCTCTACTAAAAATACAAAAAATTAGCCAAATGTGGTGGCACGTGCCTGTAATTCTAGCTACTCAGGAGGCTGAGGCAGGACAATCACCTGAACCCGGGAGGTGGAGGTTGCAATGAGCCAAGATCGCACCATCGCATTCCAGCCTGGGCAACAAGAGCGAAACTTCATCTCAAAAAAAGAAAGACACCCCATCCGGGCGTGGTAGCTCATGTCTGTAATGCCAGCACTCTGGGGGGCCGAGGCAGTTGGATCACGAGGTCAGGAGTTCGAGACCAATCTGGCCAACATGGTGAAATTCCCTCTACTAAAAATACACAGATTAGCCAGGCATGGTGGTGGGCGCCTGTAATCCCAGCTACTCGGGAGGCTGAGGCAGGAGAATCGCATGAACCTGGGAGGCAGCGGTTGCAGTGAGCTGAGATCATGCCATTGCCCTACAGCCTGGGTGACAGAATGAGACTCTGTCTCAAAAAAAAAAAAAAAAAAAAGACATTGTGTTCATGAAATAACACGATGCTATGAAAAAGCAACAGGGAAGACTCTCAAACTAGAAATAATAGGCTTCCATGGCGGCTCACACCTGTAATCCCAGTGCTTTGGGAGACTGATGCAGCCAGATCACTTTAGGTCAGGAGTTCAAGACCAGCCTGGCCAATATGGTGAAACCCTGTCTCAATGCTTGGGCGTCAGAGCAACACTCTGTCTCAAAAAAGAAACTACAAATAATAATAGAGACGGGATGAGAAATGTCAGAGAACTCTCCCAAAAGGATAATAAAGAGCAAGAGATGAAAAGCAGGAAGAGAAGGATGAACTCCAACAGCCCACCAAGGGCAGTTTGAGGTGGCATGCAGTAGGGTAGTCAGGCCTTTCCACTCCCGCACGCGGGACAGAAAGACGGATGGATGAGGCAAGTTTTCAGCCTGTGAGGTCCGTGATACCATCCCAGGGTTGGGGTGGGAAGCCTCTGACCTTGGGCGTGGAGGGAAAGCACCTTGGACTCTGCAAGTCTAGACGTGATCAACCACTGGCTCAGCAGGACCACCGTCTGGGCATGAAGATGTGGCCAGCAGTCCTCCCAGAGCACTGTCCTCAGACAGGTGCTCCAGAGCTGGGCTCCCACGGCACCAGGGAGGAGCAGGAAGCAGGGTGCAGACTCTGGCATGGGGATCACATGAGGGGAGTGGCTCACGCGGGAGGTGAGGACACTAGGCAGTGTGTGGCTTAGGCAGAGGAATCAGGAACTCCCGGGGGGACCTGCAGGACCCCTGGCCCATGGATAGCGATGAGAGGTGATTTGGACACCAAGGACAGCTTGGGGTTGGACATGAAGAACAAAGATAACATGAGCAGAGAAACCACCCCGAGCTACACATGGTGCAAGCTCAGCTGGGGAGGCTCTTGCAGTAACTTGGACCCCCACACCCCCGTCTGTCTCATGGTCTGCACCAGGCGAGCCCTGCTGGTAAAACACCTCAAGGCCCTGCTTTGATATATGTGAGGCCCTGGTGTCAAAACTGCTATAAATGGGGCTTTCTTGGGGGTGGGGTGCTAAATAAGAAAAGAAACAGCTGTGCAGAGGAGCGCTGCAGGTCACCTTCTATGTGGTTATGGCCCAGGGACACCAACCCTACCCCTGCAGGCCAGTTGAAGCTTGGGAAGACAATGCCACTCCCAATGCCGGCCCAGAGTGAAAGCCAAGTGCCAAGGGGCTGGCATGAGCCCAGCAGCTCACTCCGCAGATGGAACATGAGCCTTGAATCAGGGGAGCTGGAGCCTGCATCCCAGGGGAACTCCCCGACGCCCCCAAGAGATGTAGTCCAGGCTTCTCCTCATTCCACTAGCTCTGAGCAGTTCTCCTTCCAGTGCCCTAAGGATCTGTGGAACCCAGGGAGGGGACCAAGGGAGAGGACACAGGTTCGAGGATGGGGGCGGGTCTTCTGCCAAGACTGTGCCCTCAGGCAGCCGCCCACCAGCCAGGGAAGTGCCCCACAGGCCCCTGACCTCCACTTCCGGGGCAGACAGGCAGGCACTACCCCTCAGGGGAGTGGAGTGGACCCCCACCTTCACTCTGCTTTCCAGAGGCAATTACTGCTTTAAACAGCTGAACTTCCAAAAAAACAATCACAAATCATAAATAACCTCCGAGTCCCTGAGAAATCACTTATGGACTAATTAGCAGACTGACCTGCTTCACAGCCTGCACTCCCCAGGCCACATCGGTAGAGAAGGAAATCGTTAGCCATCTGCCTCCTTAACCACTGCTCCCCTGCCTCCTTAACCACTGCTCCCCCAGCTGCTGCCACTCCTGACCCTAGGGTTCCAATTAGCCTGAGGGGAATGCATTTAATTAACGCTGCTTAATGACGCCTGCCCGGAGTGTTGGTTTGCCTTATTTCTCTACTTCAGGTTCTTGAGACTCTTCTCAAAAAGTCAGTGAACTTCCGAGGCCCTGTGGGGATGGCCAGGTTGTGGAGGGAAGCATGAGGGGAAGCTGGGGACAGCTGAGGAGGGTCCTGGCAGACTGAGGCCTTTTGTCTGAAGATTCTGTGGTTGGGGCCAGTGACTCATGCCTCCATCCCACTCTGTGGGGGTGGCCTTCCCCCAACCACGGGAGGCACCACCCCCACCACGTGGGCTGTAGAGAGGACGGCCAGAGGCCTACTTGGACCCTTCCATCCTGTTCCCAGGACCTTCCGCCTTCAGGACCACACAAGACCACCCCAGCATCCTCTGGGTAAGCTCTGGCCGCCTTCAGGGAGTTGGGGACATGCTGGGGGATGGGAGGTGGCATTACCGGACAAGCACCCGCTTCAGCAGCTGCTGGTCCCCCTCTGAGTAGCCGGGCCAGTCCTTCTGCACATCCTTGTACATGCAGTCCTGCAGCGTGCACGTGCCGTCCTTAGCACTCATGTTGGCCACCTGCAAGACAGCCAGCCATCACTTTGTGGGAAGACTGAGAGTGGCGGGGGACTAGAGAAAAAGATCAGATGGCAGGGTCGGGAGGGTGTGCAGAGACAGCGGGAGACAGACCCAGACAGAGGAGAGGAAAGAGGACGCCCCACCACTGACCCGTGCCGCCTCCCACCCCCAGCTCCCCCGCACACAGTCCTCAGGGTGCAGAAGGGACCCTGAGGGTCAGGGAGCCAGGTCCTGACTCAACTGTCTTACAGGTGCGAGGGCCAGGCTGGCTCCAAAAAGGGGAGGGCTACTCCCTGCAGTCCTGAGACCCCATCACCTGCCCCCTGGCCCCCCTACCCTGTTTCTCTTTTCTTTTCTTGATACAAGATCTTGGCTCACTACACCCTGTACCTAAAGCCATCCTCCCGCCTCAGCCTCAAAAGTAGTGGGACCACAGGCGTGCATCAGCATACTCCAGTTAATTTTGTTTTTTTGTAAGATGGGTATCGCTCTGTTGTCCAGGCTTCTCTCAAGCCCCTGGGCTCAAGCGGTCCTCTGACCTTGGCCTCCCAATGTGCCGGGATTCCAGCCACCACACCCGGCTCCTGTTTCTTCCAGGCTGGAGTGCAGTGGTGTGATCAAGGCTCACTGTAGCCGAAACCTCCTGGGCTCAAGCGATCTTCTCACCTTAGTCTCCCAAGTAGCTGGGCTACAAGCATGCACTGTCACACCCAGCTAATTTTACTTTTTGTAGACATAGGGTCTCAGTATTTTGCCTGGCTGGTCTCAAACTCCTGGCCTCAAGGATCCTCCCAATTAGCTTCCCAAAGTGCTGGAAACAGGCATGAGCCAGCTCCACTTCATTTCGATCACAACTCCTGGGGCAGAGTTGACCATGGCTGGGGATGCTGGGTGAGGGGTACCTCCGGGGCCAGGCCTGAGCCCACCTTCCTTATAACCAGCCTGCCTTGCTGTCGCTGGTTCACAAAAGCTAAGTTCGTCTCCCAGGCTGCTAACAGAGATGGATTCAGACCATCCGCCTTAGAGGGACTTGAGGAAGCTCCAGGTCACTGCCCTGAATGGGTGCTGTGTGCTGGCCTGTGGGGCGCTCTGGTCTCCATCTTGCTGCAGACACGGCAGCCACCGTTTGCTGTACCCAACACAGCTCTGTGTCACAGCATATTTCATGGGGAGCATTTTTAACGGGTGAGTACTATTCCACCTACAAATTGCTGGAAGTTTCTCTGTAGAATAAACAGACATTACTGTGTGCAGGTTTTTTCACGTTGGCAACAGTTTTCTTCGGCGGGATTCCCAGAAGCTAGATTAGTAAGTCAAACGCTGAGTATTTTTATGGCTCTTGACAGGCTTTGCTAAACATCACCCACCTGTCAACAACCCTACCCTCGTACGAAAGGCCTGCGGGTTTCCCTGGGGCCCAGCCAGTCCTAGAGGTGGACACCTTCCATCTCTGCTGTAGATTTTTCCACAGAGGGAGGGCCAAGCACCTTTGAGGGGTACAGTTTTGTCACTGCCGTTCCTCAATGTGTCTGCAGGCCTGGTGGGGGCTGGAAATGACCAGCCTGGGTGAGGCACATCCCCCTCTGCTAGCCAACAGTGTCCGGCGGATCCCCGTAGCTGCTGGGGAGAAGCAGCTGCATAATGAATATAGAAGCAAGCAGAGAAGCTGTCCAAGGGAAGTCAGTGGCATGGGAAGGGACACTGCCCGCAGATGCTGGCCAGGCCTGCTCCCAGGAAATGCTGAACCAAAGTCACCTGGAGAAGCCAGGCCCTAGCACAGGCGTCTCCTGGCCAGGCCAGTGCAGGTCCCACCTCTGATAACTGCATCAAGCTCCCTTCAGCCACCCCTGCTGGCACCACGCTGGCCCTGGCTCAGGAGCAGAATGGAGGTGGACAAGGGCCAGGCTGATATCCCAACATCCTCCCAAAGGATGTACAGCATGGTCCCACCAGCTGCACACCCGAGCGCGATGCCTGTGAGGAGCTCCGTAAACACAGAAGAATGTTCTTCCAGCCGCTATCCCGGCACATCACAGCATGTGCTTTCTGCTGCAGGCACCACGTGAGTTCCCAACATCCCAATTCCATCACCCTGGAAGGTGCATGAGGCTCAGCCGTGCCTCCTTCTCGACCACAGCAGCAATCTGAGGAGACCCATCCCCAGTTCACCTCAAGGCTGCATCTGCACAGCCTGGCTGATGTTCTGAAGCCAGTACAAGTTGTTCCCCTTCCCAGGAGCCCCAGGAAGCCAGGGTGGGGCCTCAAGAGCCTCCACGGGTGAGGGGCGGTAGAAGGCAGCCAGGGCCATCACACTTGTTCATTGCAATGCCCAGGGTGTTCCTCAACAGCAGGCTCCACCTGCCAGCACCACGTTCTGGCAGGCCTAGCCCCCAACCCCAGGTAGGCATGCTGCAGGTCACAGACAGAAGCCTGAGGGTTCGAGACATGAAGGCCCTCGCCCAGAGGCACAGCTGGAGAGTAGCAGGCAGCTGATTCATACTGAGGCCCACCAGGCTCTGCCTGACTTGTGTGGGTTCCTCCCCCAGGCCTTGAGTCTACAAATCGTCTATAGCCAAAGCTTGGATGCACCGTGCCAGGCCCCACTGCCCACATGTCAGCAGATGGTGGAGGGAGAGGGCCTGGGCTCCATGCTGAGCCCACCTCGCAACCCAGGACAGTCAGGGCCATGCCCAGAGACACAGCCATGGCCCCCCTAAGCATGTTCTCATGCAGGAGGCCCTAGGTCTGAGGCAGGTTCAGAACCTGAAAGAGACCCCAGGAAGGGCTCTTCCCTGCCAGCCCCAATCCCAGCCTCCATGCTCTGGCCCATCCCACCCGCACGAGACCATCCGTGGAGATGGCGGGTAAAGACTCAACATCGGGGTGGCGCATACCTGCTGGAGGAGGCCATCCAGCGCATCCTTGTCCGCCTGCGTCAGGCCATCCTTCTGCAGCCGCAGCAACAGTTCGGCCTTGCGGTAGGGCCTTAGTGCCAAGAGATGCAGCACTCGGTCACGGAAGGGCCTCTGGGACACCCCGCTGCCCCCGCTCATTACACTGGTACCACTCTTCCTGATGGCACTGGCCAAGTTGATGGGGGTTGCCCGCTTCCGGGAGGGCACAGCGTCTGTTGCGCCTGGGGCTGGTTTCCGAAACTGAACCTTCTTACCTGCAACAAGGCAAAACACAGAACAGTTCTCTATTAGGGAACAGGGAGGGCACGGCCATGCCCCATGGCCAGTGTCACTGGGTGGGTGCCCAAAAGTTGGAGACTACAGAGAGTGCTGGCATCAGACACCACGTCAGCCACAGCAAAGCCCTGCTTGCTCCTTGGGCACCCTGGGCGGTCAAGAGCGCCACCTGCTGCCCACAGCTGGCACCTTGCAGGGCACCCAGCCTCAGGAGTGGGAGGTACAGGCAGTAGAACTGTGTCAGAGCCCTAACTGACTTCATCACAGGCGACCTAAATCCTGGACAGCAAAAACAGCTGATCACTCTGGTGAGCAGTGTGTGTGTGGTGGGGGGTTGTTTTGTTTTTGAGACAGGATCCTGCGCTGTTACCAGGCTGGAGTGCAGTGGCACAATCATGGCTTCCTGCAGCCTCAAACTCCTGGGCTCCACAATCCTCCCACCTGAGCCTCTGGAGTAGCTGGGACTACAGGTGGTCACCACTATGCCTGGCTAATTTTTTTTTTTTTTTTTGAGACGGAGTTTCGCTCTTGTTACCCAGGCTGGAGTGCAATGGCGCGATCTCGGCTCACCGCAACCTCCGCCTCCCGGGTTCAGGCAATTCTCCTGCCTCAGCCTCCTGAGTAGCTGGGATTACAGGCACACACCACCATGCCCAGCTAATTTTTTGTATTTTTAGTAGAGACGGGGTTTCACCATGTTGACCAGGATGGTCTCGATCTCTTGACCTCATGATCCACCCGCCTCGGCCTCCCAAAGTGCTGGGATTACAGGCTTGAGCCACCGCGCCCGGCCCCAGCCTGGCTAATTTTTTAAAATTTATTTGTAGAGATGGGGTCTCACTATGCTGCCCAGGCTGGTCGCAAACTCATGGGATCAGACGACCCTCCCGCCTCAGCCTCCCAAAGTGCTGGGATTATAGGCCACAGCCACCCCGCCCAGCCTGAAGTGGAGGCTGTTTGTAAACCCTTCTGATGTTAAACTGGGGGGTCCCTGAACTGCAAGAGGCAGTCACTCCCAAGCCTGCACTTCGGAGTCATATGCTGGCCCCACAGGGCTGCCATTTTTGTTTTTTTTAAGTGGGATAAAAGGTGACAGGGTCACTTTCAGCAGCTGCTCTTTAGACCCTGTGGTGCAAGTGGCACCCTAGCCTTAGGCCTGATCAAGAGCTCCTCTGGCAGGCATGGCTGTGCCCAGAGCCCTGGGGAGAGCAGGTTCCCCTCTGGCTCCGATGCAAACAGAGACGTGGGCAGGGTCCAGCACGCTGCTCCCCTGCTCTGTCCCGAACGATGCCCTGGCATCCTCAGGAACAGGGTCGGCCGAGCAAGCTCAACAATGTCTCAAATCCTTCCCCAAAAAAGCTCTTCGTAACGCCATCCCTCTGATCTTATCCCTCAAAATCTGATCTGTCAAATTAACCCAGAAAGCCACGCTTTCAGAATGCCCAGGGCCAGCGCTCACGCCTCTGGGGTCTGTTCAATGGGGTCCTGATGGTGGGGCCGGACTCACCCCTACAGGGCCAGACTGATCAACAGGGAGGAGGAGCAGCCTATTGGGGTCGCTGTGAGACAGGGGGACATGCACATTCACATTTTAACAATGGCCCCACCAGAACGTAAACAGTTTCAAAACCCCTCACTGTACCCAAAGTGGTGTGCTAAGACACATTTCTCACCAAGTTTCTATCTCAAGGACCCACAGACTTATTAACAGGTATGTGTATAGGGTCAGGTGTGCTGACTCAGGCCTGTCATCCCAGCACTATGGGAGACCCAGTCGAGAGGATCATCTGAGCCCAAGAGTCGGAGACCAGCCTGGGCAACATAGCAAGACACTGTCTACACAAAAAATCTAAAAGTTAGCCACGGGTGGTGGCACACACCTGTGGTCCCAGCTACTCTGGAGGCTGAGGTAGGGTTACTTGAGCCCAGTAGTTTGAGGCTGCAGCAAGCTATGATTGCGTCACTGCACTCCAGCCTGAGAGAGAAAGGTCCTGTCTTTAAAAAAAGAAAAAAACAAAAAATAAAACGTGTACAGCTATCTCTTCTGCTGTCCCCACAGCAGCCCTGTGCTTGGAGCTCACAGCCCAGTGCCTCAGCATCATGGACCGGACTCCCTGGCCATGCAACGTCCACCTGGGCCCAGTGTTGACCAGGAGGACCAACCTCTGCACGCACATCTGCAGTTTCATTCAGAGGGAATCCCTCTGCCCAGCAAAGAGAAATCACATACTTTCTTTGGAAGGAGGAGCGAAAGGAATTAAAATCCCCCCACCTTTTCTTAAAGATAAAACTCAAAAGCCATCAAGGCTGTCGTCTGCTCTGAACCATCTCCCTCTTCCCTGAGGCCTGGTACCCTACTCCCGCCAGAATGAATTCCCATGACTCCTGAAGCTCTGTCTGGTCTAAGAGGCGGGACCACAGTTTACTGCGGCTCTGTAAACAAACAGTACTTTTCTTCCTACTGTCAAGGCCTGTTGGTTTCTCAACTTTGCTGAGACGTTTCCAAGTTGATGCTGAGTGGCCAGAGCCTTCCCACAGTGCTGGGTCACTGGCAACAGGGCCTGTTAGGCTCATTTCCTGCCTGTTGCCGGTTGTGGTGGCCTTGGGGAGGACAGACAGGTCCCAGAAACGAAACGTGTCTGCCTATTCTCTTATTCACCTGTCTCTTCTCTGATAGTTGTTGACGTTTTAGGCGAAACTTCAGAGGGCCAAAGGCAAAGCTTTCCCTCTGCCCCCACACGACCTTTCCATGAGCGGCGAAGGATGACAGTCTCTCCAGACCAAGGTCACCAGATACCCCAATCCGTTTCTCCCCTCCCAGTGGGATTCCACACATCCATCTTTGGGATGGGGCGACACACAGTCCAAGCTACTTAACTGAGTCACTAATGGGGAGAGGGGATTCAGGGAGTCAACCTATGGCAGAAGTGACATGTCATTCAGAGTGTAAGGAAGGACCGGCCGAGGAGCTGGCTGGTCAGACTCCTAGGTTGATTTCTGTGCAGAGCACAGCCAGTGCCCAGCTTGGACAGGCCCCAAACGCCTCCTGACCCTGGCAGCTGCCCAGCCGCCCTGCAGCCCTGCCAGCCCCGCTGCTTACCCAGGTAGCGGCCTCCAGGCTTTATGACAATAGCACTGCGGCTCCGCGTCTCCTCCTCTGCCTGGGCCATGCTCTGCCGCGCCTTCTGGTAGGATTCGTCAGTGGCGCACACTGTGATCTTGTCCTGGATGCTGCCCAGGCAGTCCAGGTGGATGTCCCCATGACTGTAAGACAAGGCCAGGAGCCGGGGTCAGCAGCTGGGACGGTGCAGGGAGGCTCCGTTGAGGGCCGGAGCCCCCAGCCCGCCACCTGGCCTAGAAAACAGGTTCTGTCAGCACCGTCTCAGGCAACACGGTTTCAATGGGGCACATCTCCACCCGGGGCCAGAGGTGGCAGGGTGACCTCAAGAGCCGGTGGGGTGCTCTGGGGTGGGGCGGTGCCTCACCTGGAGACATACTGCTGGATGCAGTCGAAGCTGCCCTGGGGGCTGTCGCGGCCGATGTTGGAGAGGTAGAAGGAGAACGTCCGTGCCTCCTCGGGGCAGTCAGGCTGGGGGATGGAGATGTGCTGTGTGGAGGGGGAGGGGGTGTCACTGGGAGGTCCTCGGCATGGAGTCAACCACAGGACGGCCCCGGCCTGCATCTCCTGCACAAGTCCCCACAGTGCAACCCTCACAACGAGAGTGTGCTGGCCCCTTCACCTAAAACACACCCCTGCTCTCCTGCCAGTGACAGGAATGGGTGGCCAGTGCTCAGCAACACACACTGTGCGAAGAGGGGACTCAGGCACCTCTGTGGGTGGGCATGGGGCCAGGGGGCTGTTTTCAGCAGCAACAGCTCTGCTATCTGAGGAGGACAGTGCTCAGCACCTGCCTGGATACAGGGCCCCCATCCCAATCATGTGACCCCTGGAAAGTGCCTTGGCTGGACCAAGACTCACTTTCCCACCACCACATGGACAGACCTGGCCTGGGACACCCTATAAGGTAAAATGCAACAAGAAGGGCATGGGCAGCCACCCACAACTCTGGCACTCGTGACCCTCCTTATCAACAGCCCCCCTAAAAAGGACATGAACTCCATGTGAATCTCCATTGGCTGCAGCTGTGAATGAGGTAGGCTTGTGTCCTGGGGACCTCACAGATCAGAGGCACTGGTCACACCAGCCTGACTTTGATATGCCCCTGCAGTCCAGCTAAGCAAAGCTCCAGCCCTGCCTGGGAGGATGGACAGCTGGGGGCAAGTGGGCTGGTGGGCGGACTGGGCTGGTCCTGGCCAGGCTCAGTGCAGGGCAGCATTGCATCAGAGCCCATTGCAGTCCAGGCTGACCCCAGACTCTCTGTCAACAGAGGTGGCCCTTCCTAAAACTAATGCCTGGGCTTCGGCACAAGGTCCTCACAGCTAGGCTGGCAAATGAAGGGCGTCAGATGGTCAACAAGGAGGGGACGACATGGGGGGAGCCCTCAGGCCTTGTTCCCTGGCTGCAGCACCCCCTTGGCACCCAAACCCTGTCTCCTATTCGGTGACATCATGAGCACAGGAGAGACTGCGGCTCAATCTCCTGCCTCCTCGCCCCGCCTGTGCCTCACCTGTGAGACAGAGGACAGGGCTCCTGAGCCACCGGGCACGTGGAGTCCCCCCACTCCTCAGCTCCTGCCATGTGGCCTTGGGTGAGACTTGTCCACTGGGGTAGTGTTTGGACCCACAAGGGAAGCCATGGCTGCACCAGCCCAGTGCCAGTCCCTGCTCCCAAGACAAGAACAGCTCCGGGTTCGGCCACTCGGGCAGGAAGAGCCTGGCCTGGGATTCCAGGCATTCCCTGCACCAGCCAGTCCCTGCGCCCGGCCTGCAGACCCTTCTCCAGAGCCATCCTGCCCCTCCCCCAGGCTGAACACTGCTCTGGGAGAAAAGCCGTCCTATCGACTCAAACGTGTCCCCCTAGGGCAGGGGCCCTTGTCCTTGCCATGCTGATACAGAAACGCAAGCTGAGGAGTCCAGGCTCAACCAGCGTGCTGGTGGAGGGCAAGGCTGAAGCCCACTGCAGGCCCACCATGCCAGTCAGTCCCCACCTGAACACAAACACACATTTCTATCAGGGTCAGGGAAGGCAGAAACGGTCTGCACTCAGCATTGGAGAAATCACACACATATGGCCTCCGATGACTCACCCTCAGGCAGGAAAACACACACACCCCCCCCATCCACACACAAATATAATCCCCTCATACACATAGCCACGCACACAAGCCCCTCCACACACAACCCCCCATAACCACACACACAATCCCCCCACACAACCAGAGACAAACTTACACACACGAACTCACACACAACCAAACAACCCCCCCCCCACACACATACAATACCCCGCAAAGCACCACACACATAACCTCCCCAACACAACCCCTCCACACACAAACACAACCCCCATACACTAACACAACCCCTCCACACAAACACAACCCGTACACACAACCCACATATGCACATCCCCCACAGCCACATGCACACAAACCACTACACACAACCAAACACAACCCACACAGCTACACAAACACAATGCACACACAACCACACACACAGCCACACAAATACAACCCCCACACACCACAACCCCCACACACAAACACAACCCACACACACAAATGCAACCCCCCACACACACACATTACCACACACACAAACAACCCACACAAACACAACCACACACCCCAAAGCCTCTGTCAGAACCATGTGGATAACCCTGGCCATCCAGACCTGTCCTGTTCCAACACCACTGAGGTATTTTTCACCCAAAACATACATGTGCCACCCTGTCCTGTCTGCACCTCCCTTCCCAGATATCACTTTTTCTTCTGAGACAGAGTCTTGCTCTGTCGCCAGACTGGAGTGCAGAGACGCGATCTCAGCTCAACGCAACCTCTGCCTCCTGGGTTCAAGCAATTCTCCCACCTCAGCCTCCCGGGCAGCTAGGACTACCAGCACATGCCACCACACCTGGCTACTCTTTTACATTTAGTAGAGACGGGGTTTCACCAGGATAGTCTCGATCTCTTGACCTCGTGATCCACCCGCCCCGGCCTCCCAAAGTGCTGGGATTACAGGCATGAGCCACCGCGCCCGGCCCTGAATTTTATTCTCATTCATGTGAGTAACTGGAAACACGCTGCTGGGATGAAGGAACCTCAGGTTTCTGAGGCTCTGCGGTGGCCAGGTGTACAGGTGACATGGTGACCCAGAATGAGCCGGCCAGGGAAGCTGGAGACCCTGCCAGAGTCCACAGTCTGTTCATCTCTTATCTTTGAAATCCATCCCAAATTGGGGCCTGCTGCACCCCCCACCCGACCCCCTAAAATCTGCAGGGCCGCTTTTACAGTGCGGGTAGGGAGCTGGAAGGTTCTGACGAGACATGTTAAGTTGGGGTAGAGGTGCAGAGCAAAATAGTTGAGAAAAACGAGGAAAAACACTGGCTTTTCTGGGTAGTTTAGAAAAAAGATAAGGATGGGGCGCAGGGGTTCACGCCTGGAATCCCAACATTTTGGGAGGCCAAGGCAGGCAGATCGCTTAAGCCCAGAAGTTCAAGACCAGTCTGGGCAACACAGTGAGGCCCTGTCTCTAAAAAAAATAATAAAAATAAATTAGCTGGGTAAGGTGGTGCGTGCCTGTAGTCCCAGCTACTCGGGAGGCTTGAGCCCAGGAGGTCACGCCTGCAATGAGCCATGACTGCACCACGGCACTCCAGCCTAGGCGACAGAGCATCTCTAAAACAAAAACAGAAATAAGAACATGGGGTGGGTGGCCTCAGGCACTATCCATACAACAGACACAGGAGCCCAAATAATGGACTGACCAGGTTCTCTCTGCCCTGGAAGGTTTTCAGGCCAGAAATAATGTTTTCTACATTTTTTTTTATTTCCCACCAAACTCTCAGAATAAAATCTGTTGTTCTTTGTAAAGAGAGTCATGACCAAGTGGTCAAATACAACTTCCAGGAGGGAAGCAGCCCCTTTGGCCCAGCGGGAGCCTCACCTCCTCAGTGTCAAGCCAAGGGCGCTTTTTTGTTTGTTTTTTTGAGACGGAGTCTTGCCCCGTCGCCCAGGGTGGAGTGCAATGGCAAGATCTCGGCCAACTCCAGAGATTCTCCTGCCTCAGGCTGCCGAGTAGCTGGAATTACAGCTACGCACCACCAGACCGGGCCAATTTTTTGTATCCTTAGTAGACAAGGGTTTCACCATGTTGGCCAAGCTTGTCTCGAACTCCTGACCTTGTGATCCACCTGCCTCAGCCTCCCAAAGTGCTGGGATTACAGGCCTAAGCCACTGTGCCCAGCCTAAGCCACTGTGCCCAGCCCAAGCCAAGGGCACTTTCTTAAGCATCTGCTTCCACTCCAGAAGCCACACACACCATGGCCAGCTGGAGAAGAGCCACGTGCTGTGCCCACCTAGGGTCCCCGACTGCTCAGCCTCAGCACATGGATGGCTCCCAATTTAGGCATTTTTAGATTGTTTCTAAATTGTCCGTGTCACAAACGACACAGCAACATGTACTCCATGTGGCTAAATCTTTGTACCTATTACAAATTACTCCTGAAGAATCGATGCCTAGCTGCCCAGACACTGTTGCAAGGCTGCTGAGAAGCCCTGCCAAATCTCCTTCTAGAAACTGCCATACAAGTCCCGCCTTGGTGCACCTGGAACATCCCTGAACACCAACCGCTTTTTCTTTCTTTCTTTCTATTTTTGAGATGAAGTCTCCTTCTGCCACCCAGGCTGGACTGCAGTGGTATGATCTTGGCTCACTGCAACCTCCACCTCCTGGGTTCAAGTGATTCACCTGTCTGTCTCCTGAGTAGCTGGGATTACAGGCATGCACCACCATGCCAAGCTAATTTTTTGTATTTTTAGTAGAGACGGGGTTTCACATGTTGACCAGGATGGTCTCGATCTCTTGACCTCGTGATCCACCCACCTCGGCCTCCCAAAGTGCTGGGATTACAGGCGTGAGCCACCGCGCCCGGCCTAATTTTTGTATGTTTAGTAGAGATAGGATTTCACCATGTTGGCCAGGCTGGTCTTGAACTCATGACCTCAAGTGATCCACCCTCCTCGACCTCCCATAGTGCTGGGATTACAGGTATGAGCCACTCTGCCCAGCCTTTTACTGGCCTTTCTAGGGTTAAATCCTAGGAGGAATCCCCGGACAGCTAAGACCCCATGTCAGCCCCACTCAGTGTCTGGGAAAGGGCAGAGGCTCCAGACACAAGCATTGACAAGGCAAATGCCCTGGAACCGAGCATGCTGCTCTGGGGCAGGACACACCATGGCAGGCCCAGCTTTCTCGTCACTAAATGCCATAAAGTGGCTCTGATGAATCTGCCTGTGTGGGGGAAGGGAGAGGTGCACCTGCCATTGTGAGGGCACCTGCCGCACAGTCAAGGAGGCAGCTGGGCAGAGATCAGACTCCCACCCCAGGAGCATGTGGGCCAACACCATAGGCTGGCCACAGTGCACCCACATGAGAGGGAGGGGCGCGTGAGGGACTGAGCTCATTCTGGGCTCCAGGAAGGACACTGGTTCTCCTGACCTCGAGTTCAACCTGCAGATGCCCTCGAGGTGGACAAAGAAGGTGATGAACAGAGGGAGAAGCATGGCCAAGGTCCCTAAGTCACAGAGTCTCCAGGTCGAGTCCCATGGACCTACGGGGAATGGGTCCCTGCATCCACACAGGACCCTGAACACTAAAACGGCACGTGCACCTGACAACAACCTAAGAGTCATCCCTCCAGCCCCAAGACCTAGACAGTGAACTGCAGGAGCATGGGTGATGCTGGCTGACTGGATCCATGAAGGAACAAACCTCCAGGGAGTGCTCCGACAAAGACGAGCCCAGTGCAGGCTCTGGTGGCAGGCTGCTGGCAGCATGGACCAAGAGCCCTGGAGCTAACAGCCCACTGATTAAAGTAAAGCAGCTGGCCAGGTGTGCTGGCCCGCGCCTGTAATCCCAGCTACTCAGGCGGCCGAAGCAGAAGAATCACTTGAACCCACGAGGCAGTGGTTGCAGTGAGCCGAGATGGCGTCGTTGCACTCCAGCCTGGGCAGTAAGAGCAAAACTCCATCTAAAGGGAAAAAAATGTGAAGCAGCAGCTTCACCCCACATCACTGGGCCTGGGGACCAGGAGTTCTGTCCCCAGTTCGTGCTTGCCTGGGTCCCCAGGAGGCCAGCAGGGACCCTGCAGCAGCCCCAACTCTCTCTCAGTGAGTTGGGCCTCCGATGCACATGTGCTTAGGCTCCAAGTCAAGGCACATGGCACGCGGCATACAAGGACACCACTATGCACTTCTGCCATGGCCAGGCTGCAGTGTGTCATCTGACAGCCTCGCTGGGATGGGGGTTGGGGATGAGGGGCTCTCCTGCTGCTCAGGTTGGGGGGATGGGACATGGGTGCAGGTGGCTGCAGAAGGTACAGAGTGACTGCTGTAGGACACCAGAGGGCGCTGTGGGGCTGCTCTGGCAGCAAGCACAGGCTAGCAGGCCCCTGCCAAGCTCTGACCCCTGAGAGAATGTCCCCGGGAAGGTAAAAAAGAGGTGGCCAAAGGGTGACCACAAGACCCAGCTGGGGCTGATGGAGGTGTGGGATTGTGTCAACTGGCTAGGCTGCAGTCCCTGGGGAGTCATTATTCCATGACATTCAGTCTAGGGGTGCCCTGGAGGTACTCTGTGGACATGGTTACCATCCACAACCCGGATACCATAAGCAAGTAGAGGAGATGACCTTCGATGGTCCAGGTGGCCCCATCGAATCAGCTCAAGGCCTTAAAAGGGAAATGGGTTTACCAGGAGGAAGAAGAAAGTCTGCCTGAGGACTGCTCCATCAGCTCCCGTTGGGGGGTTCTGTAGCCAGCCCTGAGGATTACAGACTCCCCATCCACAGTCGTCTGAGCCCACTGCTTGCAATGCATCTCTTTATCAGCACACACAGACACGCGTCTCCTAGAGGCTCCATGTCTCTGCGGAACCCTGGGTACGCCCAGAAGCCCACTGATCATCATATCGGTATCCCCTCACCCAGCTGTGCAGAGCTCTCAGGCTGTGGACAGAAACTCACTTAGGTACAACATGGTAACTCTAAAAGAAAAACAGGTGCAGTGGTTAACACTGTAATTCTAGCACTTTGGGAGGACAACATGGGAGGATCATTTGAGCTCAGAAGTTCAAGACCAGCCTGGCAACATAACAAGAGTAGTCTATCTTTAGAAAAATAAAATAGGCCAGGTGTGGTGGCTCACACCTGTAATCCCAGCACTTTGGGAGGCCAAGGCGGGTGGATCACCTGAGGTCAGGAGTGTAAGACCAGCCTGGCCAACATGGTGAAACCACGTCTCTACGAAAGTACAAAAATTAGCCAGGCACGGTGGTGGGCACCTGTAAACTCAGCTACTTGGGAGGCTGAAGCAGGAGAACTGCTTGAACCGGGGAGGCAGGGGTTGCAGTGAGCTGAGGTCACGCCACTATGCTCCAGCCTGGACCACAGAGCAAGACTGTCTCAGCGGGGGAGGGGGGACCTGCAGTAAAGGCTAGAAAAAACATCAAGCCACTCTAAGGCATATGGGGTGGGTTGGGGGAGATGGAGAGTCCTAAGACAGGGGGTCAAGGAAGGCAGACTCCTCACCGTTTCTGTCATTCCCTGATTTTTCTGTAAGATGGTCATTTCGAAGGAAACATACTTCAAAAAAAATGAGGGTGCTGAGTTTCTACGAACCTCTCCTCCAACCAAAATCCAGACAAATGTCCATGGTCCTCGTGTCCCCTAACACAGCAGTCCCCTACCTTTTTGGCACCAGGGACTGGTTTCATGGAAGATAATTTTTCTATGGATGGTGGAAGCGGGGTGGAGAGGCACAGGGGAGGATGGTTTCAGGCTGAAACTGATCTACCTCAGATGAGGCATGAGATTCTCATAAGCAGCACGCAGCCTAGATCCCTGGCATGCACAGTTCACAACAGGGCTCACGCTCCTGGGAGACTCTAGGAGCACTCCTCTGACAGGAGGCAGAGCTTGGGTGGTCACGCTTGCTCACCTGCAGCTTGCACCCTGCTGTGTGGGCAGTTCCTAACCAGTCTAGGGCCAAGGGTTGGAACTTCTGCCCTATCAGACTGGGAGCCAGGTGCACACTGCTGCATGAAGGGGGCACCGGAGGGGTGCTGGGAGAGGAGAGCCACCCATCGCCCAGGTGGCCTATGAGGGGCACCAGACCCGGCCTGGTGTGGCCCCAGCCAAGGGAGTATCCTGGAGTTCTAGAACCCAGCCTTGCATGGAGGCAGACAGGGCCTAAACACTGCTGCGAGCTGCTGCTGTGCCCAGTGAGCAAGGACAGGCCTGAGACTATGCCAGTCCCAAGATTCTAAATATGAATAATTAAGACAAAAACTCACCCCTTGACTTCCTTGAAATCGGATCGATGGCCTCAGTGAAACAGAATCCTACAAAAAAAGAAAAAAGAGGTGAGGGGAACGTGAATAAAGACACTGGGAAACTCAAAGCCTCCCTCCCCAGGTCTATAAGGAGCAGGATGAAGACGGTGCTCTCAGGAGAGGGGAAAGGAAATGCACACACTCTGAAAAGGACAGGCAAGGTCACTGGAGCAAGGGTTTTGGAAAGATCAGTAGGAGTTCCTCAGATGGACAGAGGACTGGGGCCACATGACAGGTAAGAACGAAGCCTCCAGACACAGGCAACAGGCAGCCCCAATGCCAAGGCTGGCGAAAGGCCCAGGATGCAGGGGTGGGGAGTGTGCCATCCTTGGAAGCCACCGCCAGCCTGTGACTCCACATAGAAAGGAGGGCAAGGCTCAAGGTGCCCCACAGCCCTGCCAGAAAAAGGAATGGCAGGTCAGGGTTGACCCTGGATCAGGACTCTCCCAAGGCCCCATACAGGCAAAAGCAGCCCCCCTCCACTCTCACAGCCCCAGATGGTCCCCGTGAAGCCACCAACCCAGGCTAAGTCCTGTCTCACAAACACCAGCTTTTAACACCCAGGTGGGTGAGCACTGTCTGCCAGAGTGGGTGTGGAGGGGCCACCTTACAGCCTGGGGTGGGAGCCTGAGGCCTGCACAGCTCCAACGCATGGCCTTGGGGCAGCCACACGGCTGCAGGGCAGCTGGTAACTGCGCTTGGAGCAGTGGAATTTCCAAGGAAAAAATAAACGAAAGAGCTCAAAATAAATACTGACGTTTCAGCTATTCAGAGACCAGCCTTCTGGCAGCATCTGAGCAAGAACTGGGACCCAAGAAGGACTGCACCTCTGCATCTTCCCTCTCCCCCACCTGGGGCCCTAAGCATGCACCTTAGTGTCTCAGATGTCACCCCACGGCATGGCCCTGGTTGGTCGCCATGATCTTCGGCCCCCAAACCCACCCCTGCACCGCCTGGCCCCAGTGCCCCACTCAGGTCCAGCTCACTGAGATGCCCTCCCAGCCAGGCCTTGCTTCTGTCCTCAGAGTACCCCCATCCTGGGCTCCATCTCCCACTGCTCAGGTCTCACTCCCTCCTACCCTGGCCTGTCCCCAGCTCTCCTCAGAGAGCAAAGTGCCACCTGAGTCTGGAGAGGCCTGCTGGAAGACCTGGGGTAAGCAGAGCAGCTCTGCTCCTGGGCCAGTGTCAGAGACAACATCCACCCCACGGGTCAGCCCAGGGTCCTCCCTCTGGAGCCACTCAGCACCGTTCCAGGACTCTGGCTTGAGCTGGCACAGGGCCCTGACCTTTGGAAGGGGTGGGCTCTCCAACTGCCCACATCCAGTGCCCACTAGCTGGGCACGAGGGGAGCTACTAGGAGCAGGGCAAGCTGCCTGGGACGTGAGACATAGCTGGCCTCTCAGCACCTGCTCCGTGGTGGCCCTGAGCCATGGGTCTGCTTGGCCAATTTAGACCATGCAGCCATATAGACACGACATGCATAGTGCCCAGAGTGGGAGACACCAAGCACCTCACTTTTGTCTACCAGGAGCCTCCTTCCTTGCTAAGACTCCTCAAGGATTCTGCTGCTTAGGGGAGAATAGAGGGGTGGTGCCCCTGTGTCCTAACACCACCCAGGCCCTGATGCCCCAGAAACTGCCCCATGCTTCTCAAGCACACCACCCCTCAGCAGGCACACAGGCCCTCTTCACAGCGAGCATGACTCAGGGTGCAAGCCACCACTGTCCATGGCACAACACATCCACAGCCCACTCCCTGTCCTGCTCCAGGACCAGGAAACAGCTGCTGCAGGCACAAGGGCAATCGTGCTGCTGCAACAAGGCGGGGGCTCATCCAAAGCAGCTCAGGAAGGGCTGGCCCTGTCCCCCAAAACGTGACCCAACCACTAGCCGGTGCTGCTACTGCAGAGAACAGGGGACCTCAGCCAGGCTGGGCCCTTGGAGAAGCAGCACCTGAGTGATCTTTGCTTAGAATTCGGTTAAACAGGCCGAGCACGGTGGGTCACGCCTGTAATCCCAGCACTTTGGGAGGCCGAGGCAGACGGATCACTTGAGGTCAGGAGTTTGAGACCATCTTGGTCAACACAGTGAAACCCCGTCTCTACTAAAAACACAAAAATTAGCTGGGCGTGGTAGTGGGCACCTGTAATCCCAACTACTTAGGAGGCTGAGGCAGGAGAATCACTTCAACCCAGGAAGTGGAGGTTGTAGTGAGCTGAGATTGGGCCACTGTACTCCAGCCTAGGCGACAAGAGTGAGAACTAAAAAAGAATTTGGTTAAACACAGACATGAAAAAGAGAACTACAGGGACTAATGAAGGTGTAAAAGACACCGGATGCTATTACTCATCAGGGAAATGCAAGCTGTAACCACAGTGATCTAGATTAATGGCCATAAAAATTTAAAAAAAAAACACAAAACACTGAGATAGCACTGCACCTATCAGAGCAGCTAATCCAAAAGAGGCAGACAAGAGCCAGTGTTGGGGCGAGGACCCAGAACCTCTGCCGTCATGGGCAGGAACAGACCAGGCTCAGCCACTGTGGAAGCTACCTGGCAGTTTTCTAAAAGGTTAAACAAAGGGTTACAAACACCCAGCAACTGCACTCCTGAGTATACACGGAAACACACTTCTGTACAAAAACTTATACCTGAATGTTTACAGCAGAATTATCTAGAGTACCCAAAAAGCGGCAATAACCCAAACGTCCATCCACTGGTGGAGAGAGAATCAAACAATGGAATATGCGGGACCTTGCAAAGAAAGAAGGCTGCACACTACGCCACAGGCTGTATAACTCCATTTCTACACATCTCCAGGAGAGGCAAAACCAGAGACAGAAAGCCCATCAGTGGGCATCCAGGGCTGGAGTTGGGAGTGGGGAGCAGCTGCAGCCAGGCGAGGGTAGAGGGTCAAAACTCACTGACTATGCACAAGATGGAGACATTTGAGAGGGTGTTCGCAACACCTTCCAAACAGCCCTTGAGCTCACAGGGGTCGTCTTTGTTGACTCAGAGCACTGGAGCAACATTCTCTGACACACATGGCAAGTTCTGGAACAGGTGGAGGAGAGGGCTGTCCGTTAACCATTTTCAATGCCTGAGTGAAAGGGAACTGGGGTAAGATGCAGGAACCACATAAAGCAAAGGAAACACCAAGGCAGAATGGCCCTGCCCATGCCACTCAGGGAGCCCCCTACAAACTCACAGCAGCAGTCCTCACAGGCCCAGGGAGCAACACAACCAAGGCCAGGCGGGAAGAGTGTTCTGGAGGAGGGAGCAGCAGGGGCAGAGCCTGGAGTAGGGACTCCAAGCAGCGGCTGCAGAGAGCAGGTGGCGCCCATCTCTTGCGGCCCAAACTTCTGCAGAGGGGTTGGCTCCGGGCTAACGCGAGCACCCTGTCTACTGTCCATGTGATGCCTCTGCATGTGCGGCTGTGAGCCAGGGATGAGGGCTGAGAAAACAGTGATGATGACGAGGCCAATCAGGGTGACAAGGTACAGGAACCAATGAGGGTGCACAACTCCCCCCTCCCACGGAACTGTGCCAGGGCAGCCCCAGCTGTGCAAGGCTGAGGGTGACAGGCCTCAAATGCACTGACCCTCCCGCCCTCCCCGTGGCTCCAAGCTCCCTGTAGGCCATGCCATCCAGTGAGGCATTTAACTATGTTCTCATAGCTGACTGTCAAGCGGGTCACCTGCAAGACTCCTTTCTTGCCAAGATGCTCATCCCCCAAGGGTATGGAGAGCGAGACTTCCTGCCTCAGAGGAGAAGAGCTGAGGGGCCATAGAGCCAGCCTTTCTCCCTGATGCTGGGAGGACTAGTGCCTGTCCCCATGAGAGCTGGCTGTCATGGCCGGGCCCCCAGCCACTGTGGCTCACACTGTATCCCCACCCTCCAGCAGGAGACCAGGCCCTTGTCAACAACAGATCAATTCACTCCCAACATCACATACGCATGAGGGTGACACTCCACACAGGACACATCAAGCCATTAACAAACATGGGCACCAAGACTAATTTCTGTCTAAATCATGGGCAGCCCTGTGCAGACCATCGGGCAGAGACCCACCTCGTACGAACCCACCTTGTAGATACCCTTCTAGGGCATCTACAAGCAAAACCCTACAGACACGTGAAGCAGTGGGAAAACAAGACCCCTAAGCCGGGGGAAACTGAGTTAGCAGAAAGATGTGGGAAGCACAGAGATGCTGACCAAACAGACAGGGCCTGGGGACGGCTACTGTGAGCTCAGAATGTCCAGCACCTAAAGGCAAACAGCTGAAGAGGAAGAAGTGCAGGCATCCTGAGAGCCACGAGGGGCTTCTGGAGCTGAGAAACGGAGCATCTGGAACGAAATGGCCACTGGAAGTCACAGCAAGCAACGCAGAAGAAAGGGCAGTGAGCCTGAAGACAGAGCCACAGGAGCCACCAAGACGAATCCCAGAGAAAGAAGCCTACAGGAAACGAACACCACCTCGGTGACCTGCAGACAACGGCGGGGGATCCCACGTACAAGAAACTGGAGTCTCGAGGGTGGCCAGAAATTCCGTAATGTACCGAACACTATAAACCCACAGACCCAAGAGGCCTTGTCAGCCCCTAGCAGGAAAACAAAGAACCAGGTTGGGGCACATCATGAGCAAATCAGCAGAGCCATGAAAGTCACCCCAAGTGCTGACACCAGCCCCGAGACTGGGAGCACATCTTCAAAGTGCTGAGGGAGAAACACCACCAAACCACACTTCCATGTCCGGTAAAAAGAGAAGGTGAAATAAAGATTCACTTAGACAAACGCCAAGAGAATCTTCTGTTGGCAGCTGGCCTGCACTGTGAGGAAGGTTCTAGAAGTTCTTCGGAAAGAGGGAGATCTGCAGAGGATGACGCGGGCACGGTAGTGTGCATGAATGGGAAAGGCTCTTTTCTCATGTTTCTGCAAAAGATCATTTGAGGCATAAATAACGGCAGTGAAGCTGGGGTTTCGAATGTGGGGTGCTAATAGATGGTGAAGAGAACACAAGATGGGGTTTGGGGGATAAGAAAAAACACAGAAAGCAACTGGGGTGCAGTGCCCTGACAAGCCAATTGAGGGCCCCAGGAGGTGAGTGTCGGTTGAGCCCGAGCCAGCCAAGTTCCTTCACGAGGGGACCAGCCGTCACCCTCTGTGCTCACCAGCCTGGCCCAGTGGGGGTGCCTGACAGCACGTGGCCCACTGCACCCTCTTCTGGCTACTCCCTCTAGAGCAGACATACGTGGTGTCATGGCCAAACCCTTGTCAGGAAAGGCCAATGCCTTGTTACCTCGTCTGTGCAGCAAGACAGAGTGTCGGGAATAGCCGGCAGCACACGTGATTTTCCTGTCACCTTAGAAGCTTTGGGGTTGGGCTCAGGCCGAATTTATTAAGTAACGGGGTAACTCAGTAGCATATGACACCTGCAGGGTGCTGCCACCTCACACCAAGAACACCCGGCATGGGGTGAGCCATGCCTTAAGCCACCACCTGCCCAGCCTCTCAGACTCTCTGAGGGGTCATGTCACCCCCACTGCACCCTTCCCTGGGCCCCACACTGGTTGACAAGTGAGTGCTCTCAGGCCCTCGAGTGGCAGAAATCCATCTTTCATTAGCCAGCATGAGGTGTGAAACTGGGAGCTCCTGAGGGACAAAAGTCACCCTCGCTGCTGTGCTTTAGGCCAAGGCCTAAAGGTGAGAGTTGAGGAGCCTGGCAGGGCTGCCACCACTGGCCTGACACAGTCACTGCGTCAGCTGGGTCACGCTGGGGCAGGTGGGGACTGAGCTGTGCCAAGACTGGCGCTTTCCAGACCCGACCGGGCTCCAGACCATGGCTCAGAGGACAGACCTCAACATAGCAGGGCAGTGGTGCCTGGGTCCTGTGGTCACTCAGCCTGGGTACCCACTGAGGCTGCTAAGCACAGACCGAGAGACTCCCGCAGGCAGCTCCCCCGCAATTAGGCCACTCCCATAAAGACAGCAATGATGCCTTCCGGAGGAAGGGGGAGGGCACAGGGCATTGACAACATCAGGGGCTCGGGCATGGGAGGTGGCGAGAGCCCTGCAGCTGAGACAGGGGAAAGGGTGAGGAGGAACCTTTCCAGGGCTAGAGAATCCCCTGATCCTCTCCCCTCCAGCAAAGAGCACTTCCGGGGATGAAGCAACAGGAAGTGGCTTACAAAATCCTAGTGTTACGAAAACCTCCAGGCCTAGTGACCAGTTTACAGGAAGTGTGGTGGGTGAATCTTCCCCGGGCATGAGGCAAGGTCTGGAGCCATTTCTGGTCCTCACCACTGGGGACCGGGAGAGCCCCCAGCATCTGGTGCAGGGGAGGCCAGGGCTGCTGCTCAGCACACTGCAGGCAACACGGAACCTCCTGCCCCAAATGTCAAGCAGTGCAGGGGCAAAGAAGACCCAGGCTGACCCTGCCACAGGAAGCGACCATCAGAGCAGAAAGCAAAAAAATCTATGGGAAAAAAGACCTGCTCCCATCAACAGATATAAATGGCATGAGGGGGAAAGGATGGAGGGTATAAATTACCACTGGCACAAGATGTGTGTGGATCCCAACTTGACCAGCCGCTGTGGGCAAAGCCAGGCAGAGGCAGGGGTGCAGGGAGCCTGTCTTGACGCCATTGGGGCTGCTGCTAACTGGGTCAGATGTGCATGCTGCACCCACATTACATTTTTTAAAAAGCAAGTCTTTATCTGCTGCCAATAAATACTGTCATTGGAAAAGTTATGAGTGAAGAAGGAATCAAGGATTGTTGGCCAGCTGTGGTGGCTCATGCCTGTAATCCCAGCACTTTGGGAGGCCAAGGCAGGTGGATTGCTTGAGGTTAGGAGTTCAGGACCAGCCTGACCAACATGGCAATACCCCATCTCTACTAAAAATAAAAAAAATTAGCCAGGTGTGGTGGCATATGCCTGTAATCCCAGTTATTCGAGAGGCTGAGGCAGAATAATTGTTTGAACACAGGAGGCGGAGGTTGCAGTGAGCCGAGATTGCGCCACTGCACTCCAGCCTGGGCGACAGAGTGAGACTCAATCTCAAAAAAAAATAAAATAAAATAAAAAAAGAAGATATCTTGGATTGTTTTAAAAACACTCCACCAAAGACAAAAACTAGGGAGAGGGCACAGCAAAGACAAGAAACACACGGATGGACAGGGCCTAATCTGGCCAGGACCCAGGACACCTGCTACCGGCCTGGGGATAATGAGGCCCAAGGCAGTGGGTGCCAAGGCTACCCCAAGGACACACAATCCTTCCCCCCACCCTCCAGAAGCACCCACTCAGCAGGAGTGCCCACTCTGCCCAGGCAGCACGTTCTCCTTGCTGTCTACTGAGCAAGGCCTGCCACCCCATCCCCGATACAGGAAATGATGGAAAGGAAGGCATCTGTTCCTTCTTCACAAGTCCATCTTGCTGACTCTCCCAAGCACCAGCGTCAGCGCACATGCCCTGATCTTACAGAACTGGGTCACCCTGCCAAGCCATGAAGTCCCGGGAAGAGCCCTGCCAGTGACCTCCCCGCAATGGGCCCCCCTTTCCAGTAAAACACAAATGATTGGGAAAGGCTATTCAGGAATCCTCCCTGAGGCTTCCTGGCAGGCCTGGAGCAGGACACTGAGGCCATGGAGAGTTTAGAAAGTGACTGAGTGGGGCTGTCTCTGTGAACTGCAAAACAAAGGACGATCCGCCTAGTGGGCTTGGCTGGCTCAGGGACAAGCTGGGGAACTTGAACAAATACACCATGGCCCTCACTGGTTGAAGCCTAGGGAGCCAGGCAGCCACGGTCAGGGCAGGGGAGGGGCCAGGACTCACAGAAGCTCCTCTGCCAGCCTGGGAGGGCAGTGATGTACTCAGCAGGCCGGGTGGGCCTGTAAGAGCAGGAAAGGGACTCCAACTGGCCACAAGCCAAGTGTAATTCAGCAGCCGACACAGCAAGTTTTTTTTTTCTTTCTTTCTTTCTTTTTGGAGACAAACTCTGACTCTGTCGCCCAGGCTGGAGTACAGCGGTACAAACACGGCTCACTGCAGCCTCAACCTTCTGGGCTCAGATTATCCTCCTGCCTCAGCTCCTGAGTAGCTGGGACCACAGGTGCACACCACCACCCCCGGCTAATTTTTCTATTTTCGTAGAGATGGGGTTTCGTCACATTGTCCAGGCTGGACTTGAACTCCTGGGTTCACGCAACTCAACAGACTTGGCCTCCCAAACTGCCAGGATTATAGGTGAGAAGCCACTATGCCCAGCCCACAACAGGTATTTCCATCTACATTCACAAAGGTGCACAGAAAGTTTATGGGAAAGGTGTTTTCAGAAATCTTGTAGACAAAAGAGTAGATTGCCCAAAACTGTGGCATCCACACCTTCCAAGCACCTTGCTTGCTTTTCCCAGGTGAGGATGCTGAGCAGGCCACCTTGCCTTCTGCCCAGTTTCCCACATCCCTGCTCGGAGCCTGACTCTCCCCACAACCCCAGCAATCTTGGATCTGTTTTCTGCCCCTACGGTTTTGCCTTTCCAGAAAGTCTTATCAATGGAATCATGCAAGAGGAGTTTCCCTTGGTCCTTGCAACAAATGACGATGTTTTGGTGGCTTAAAACAACCAAAATTGGCTCTCTCACGGATTGGGGGCCAGAAGTCTGAAATCCAAGTGTCAGCAGGCTCCCTCCTTTTGGGAGCTCTAGGGGAGGAGGACCTTTCCTGGCCTCTTCACCTGCTGGGGGATCCAGGCACCCCCTAGCTTGTGGCTCCATCACCCTAACCTCTATCCCTGGGGTCATGTGGCCTTCAAGTCCTCTCCTGTGTGCATCAAATCTGTCCCTCTCTTACCAGGACACTTGTGATGACAAACAGGGCCCATGCAGATAATGCAGGGTAACCTCCCCATCTCAACTTAATCTCAACGGCAAAGGCCCTTTTTCCGCAGAAGGTTACACTCACAGGTTCCTGGAATCTGCCGTGGCCATGATTCAGCCAGCCACCTACTCAGCATCACGCCTTTGAGAGCCATCCTGTGTGCTGCCCTGCTCTATAAATACGCCACCTTCCGTGCAACCACTTGCAGGATGAAGGACACAGGTTGTTTCCAGTTTGGAGAATTAATGAATCAAGCAGCTATAACCACTCACGGACAGGTTTTTGCATGAACGTGTTTTCATTTCACTTGGTGAACACCCAGGAGCCTAACTGCTGGGCCACGGAGTAGGTGTCCATTTAATTTAGTATGAAACTGCCAGGCTGGCTCCCAAAGTGGCTGTACCGTTTTGTACTGCCACCAGCAATGGATGACAGCTCCTGTTGCTCCCCATCCACGTCAACATTTAGTACTGTCGGCGTCTTTAAAATGTCAGCCATCCTGGTTGGTATGTGGTGTGGTGACAGCTCACAGACATTCGTGTTGGGGTTTCCCTGCTGATTAGGCACGTTGAGCATCTTTTTACAGGCTAACGTGCCATTCTTCTAGCTTTAGTGGTGAAGCTGTCCAACTCTTTACCCCATTTTTAAAAACTGGGTCATTTTCTGCTTTATGGAGATGAGGAGCCTCGCTCTGCCGCCCAGGATGGACTGCAGTGGTGCAATCTCGGCTCACCACAACCTCTGCCTCCTGGGTTCAAGCGATTCTCCTGTCTCAGCCTCCCAACTAGCTGGGATTACAGACGGCACCAGCACACCTGGCTAATTTTTGTATTTTTAGTAGAGACAGGTTTTTGCCGTGTTGGCCAGGCTGGTCTCAAACTCTTGACCTCAGGCGATCCACCCACCTCGGCCTCCCATAGTGCTGAGATTACAGGCGTGAACCACCGAGTCCAGCCAAAGAAAAAAAAAACTGGGTCATCTTCTCATTGAGTTTTGAGGGTTCTTTATTTTCTCCTAGTCCATGGCTTGTCTTTCCACTTTTTTTTTTCTTTTCTTTTTGAGGTGGAGTCTAGCTGTTGCCCAGGCTGGAGTACAGTAGTGCGATCTTGGCTCACTGCAACCTCTGCCTCCTGAGTTCATGTGATTCTCCTGCCTCAGCCTCCCAAGTAGCTGGGACTCTACAGGTGTGTGCCACCACGCCCAGCTAGGTTTTGTATTTTGAGTAGAGACAGGTTTTCACCATGTTGGCCAGGCTGGTCTTAAACTCCTGACCTCAAGTTATCTGCCTGTCTTGGCCTCCCAAAGTGCTGGGATCACAGGGGTGAGCAACTGTGCCCCGCCTGTCTTTCCATTCTCTTAACAGTATCTCTCAAAATACAGAAGTTCTTAATTTCGATGAAGTAGAATTTTCGAATTTTTTCTTTTATGGGTTGGTCTTCATTTTGTGTCTTAGTTCCTCCCATCTTTTTGTTTTGTTCTGTTTTTGAGACAGGGCCTCACTCTGTTGCCCAGGGAGTGGGGCAGTGGCACGATCATGGCTCACTGTGGCCATAGTCTCCTGGGATCAAGCAATCCTCCCAACCTCACCTCAAATAGCTGGGACTACAGGCCTGTGCCACCATGCCTGGCCACATTTTTTTTTTTAACTCTTTTGTAGAGATGAGGGTCTCCCTATGTTGCCCAGGCTGGTCTCAAACTTCTGGGCTCAAGTGATCCTCTCACCTCAACTTCTCAAAGTGCTGGGATTCCAAGCGTGAGCCATCACACTCCCATCTTTTTTTAAATAGCTCTATTTTAGGAAAATCCTCCAAACTGCCATTCTTTACCAACTCCCCTCTCTCCTTCCAAACAAGCAGCTCTGGGTAACTACTGCGTACACCCCCAGCCACCACCGTCACCAGTGAAGGGTCTCTTAGATTCCTTCATCTGCATGCACTCCAGATCATGACCACAGATGCTCCCTGGATAGTCCCCGGATGCCACCACCCACCTGGCAGTTGCAGTGCAGGGTTTTTGGACACCGTCCAAGTCCTTCTTCCAGAAGGCACTCAGCAGGTGAGCGGAAAGCAGCCTCTGTCATCATGGGAGGCCTCTCAGCTGTCTGTCCATTCCTGTGTCATGGTTGGGGGTGGGGGAGCTGCTTGGACTCCCTGAGCACAGCCTGTCCATAGAAATTACAGCCAAATCACAAGCGAGGACTCGTGGTACCACGGACAGCCAGCCACCATCACTAACCCACTCCCGTCCTAAACTGCACAGGATTGGGTTCCAGTTGTCACAACCGAGGAAAATGCAGGGCTGCCTGAGGTCACAGCAGACCTCATCCCAACCTCACAGGAAAACCGAGCTCTGGGGTCCCCATGAGGCTTTCACAATTTATCCAAACTCACATGACCCCAGGGAAGCAGGATACGACCAACATTTACTATGCAATTCTTCAAGTTATAGTGCTTCTATGCTCCTGTGCCCTGCTTCATCAGTCAGAGAGAAGTCTCCCTCCAAGGGAGGGAAGAGTGCCCTGCCTGCCCTGCGTGCCCTGCCCACCCTGCCTGCACCTCCATGGGTCATGCTCCAGGCATGGCCCAGGCCTGCTTCCAGGAGAGTACATCTCAGAGCCATGCACCCACGCCTGGCCCAAGCCCTCTAGTCAACACTTTCCTTAACTTTGCCTTTCCCCTTCATTATTCCACCTTTTGCATCTGCCTTTCTTCAAACAGGAAAAGAAGCTATCATACATGGGCACCTGCCACACACCCCAGGGGCACCTGGACCACAGTGTCAGGCCCCTCTGTCCCCTCCAGCACACTCCACAGTGTCTGAAACAGAGCAAACCTGCAAGTGCCAATGTGATGGGCACAGAATCCCCTTTGGCAGCCAGGCACCATGGTGGTTCATGCCTATAATCCCAATACTTTCGGAGGCCAAGGCAAGTGTATCACTTGAAGTTAGGAGTTTGAGACCAGCCAGTCCCTACCAGAAATACAAAATTTAGCCAGGGGTGGTGGCGGGCACCTGAAATCTCAGCTACCTGGGAGGTTGAGGCTGGAAAATCGCTTCAACCTGGGAGGGGGAGGTTGCAGTGAGCTAAGATCACGCACTCCAGCCTGGGCAACAGAATGAGAATCGGTCTCAAAAAAAAAAAAAAAAAAAATTTTTTTTTTTTTTTTTTTTTAGCCAGGTGTGGTAGTACACACCTGTGGTCCCAGGTACTCAGGTGCTGAGCCAGGAGGATCACCTAAGCCTGGGTGATGGAGGCTGCAATGAGCCATGGCTCCACCTCTGCACTCCGGCAGGGTTGACAGAGCAAGATCCCGTCTTCGAAACAAAACAAGATCGGACTCGGTGGCTCATGCCTGTAATCCCAGCACTTTGGGAGGCTGAGGCAGGGGGATCACAAAGTCAGGAGTTCAAGACCAGCCTGGCCAACGTAGTGAAACGCCGTCTCTACTAAAAATATAAAAATTGGCCGGGCGCGGTAGCATGCCCTTGCAATCCCAGCAACTCTGGAGGCTAAGGCAGAAGAATCATTTGAACCTGGGCAGCAGAGGTTGCAGCGAGCCGAGATCATGCCACTGCACTCCAGCTTGGGTGACAGAATGAGACGCTGTCTCAAAAAAAAGGGTGGGGGACAAGGAAGCACAGGAGGCTTCACAACTTTAGCCGTGCGCTCCTCAAGAAGAGTACAAGTGTTTGGTGGGGTTTTTCTTTTTAATCACTCACTAAAACTCACCAAAAACAGGTACTGAACTCAGCTCTGCACCTAGACACTTAAAACGCAAGGTCTTCAAGAAGCGGCCCTCTCAGCAAACCTGGCCTCTGCCCAACGTCTGCGGCACCAGACCACTCCTGCTCTCCTCCAGACAGCAGTGACCATGATCTGATCGCATCTGACAATGGAAGAAGCTAGGGGACTAACCTAGGTCACCGGGGTCCTACGAGGCACAGCATGGGCCTCTCCTAGCCCTGGGTTCCTGACATTTTCAAGGTGAATGAGAAAGTTCTAGGGCCTGCCATGGGCCATCCCCTTGTCAAAGCCCAGGCCAGGCCTCCGTGGGGGTTGGGTCCCTGAGAATGCAGCTCTGTCTTGCCACTGTGCTTTCTGCTTGGGCAGCTAGGAGGCCTCTTACCCCACTCCCCTCCATGGGACTATCTGGAGCCCAGGAGGCCCCTCCAGGCCTCCATCTCAACTCTCCTGCAGACAAGGCCATGGGTGTGCCCTCCACCCATCAGTCTCTCAGTCCACCTCACTTTTGGGCCCTCCAAGCCAACTGCTGTTAGAGTGCTACCTCTCTGCTACGCTCCCAAGGCTGCCTGTCCTCAGCCTCACCACAGAGCAGACTGGCCTCTTCTGCCGAGCCCCAGCACACCCATGCTCTCCAGCTGCCTCCGCCTCTCCCCTGAAAACGGCTAACACTCCACTACAGGAGTCCATCTCCTCCCAGGGCCAGGGAGACCAAGGACACCAGGACTGACCCCCAACCCAGGGAAGGCTCATCTTAGAGGCAAGATTCAGGCCCAGCCCAGGGTACTCCATGAGGCCTGGTGGTTGAGGGAGGTGGAGGGTGTCCCTTGCCCAAATTCGTGCCACATTCACAGTCACTGGGAAAGCCATGGGGATGGAAACAGTAAGGCACTCTCCTCGATGCACTTCAAAGCCCCTCAGTCACTATTTCTCCCTGAAAGCATGTCTGCCCCCAGCTGACTCTGGCAGGAAGCAACAAGCCCCACAGCACAAACACCCCCAGGCTACCTCCTCTGCAGAGGGGCTACACCTGGGGTGGGAGCCCTGTGACCTGGGAAGGAATCTGGGGAGGGGATTCTGTGTGACGCTTAGCTCAGGGCTCCAAGGGCAGTGTCAGACACTGGCTCAACAGGGGCAGGAAGAGAGAAGCTGCTGAGCACCTCGTCCTCAGGCCGCCCAGCCCTGTTTCTAACAGTCTGGTACAACAGATCCACCCAAGACATGCACTGTGACCCAGAGCGGGGGTGTGGTCCTGGGAGTGTCCACCATGGATAGGACTCAGGTCAGGAGGAGATGGTAGCTTGCCAAGCTCCTGAGGCACATGCTCAGGATCCAGAAGGACCAGCTGTCCCACCTCCAGTGGTCAGCCACACTCACCAAGGCTGCCCCTGAGGCCCTCAGAGACCCAGGGGGTTCTGAGAAAGGAGACTGTCTCTGAATCAGAAACTACGCCCTTTCTCGGGGCCCCTGTGTCCCGTCAGCCGCCTGTATGATTCACAGCTCAGCACCAGAGTTGGCTCTCACTGTCCTGTCTCATCATCTGTCCACTGCACCCTCTGCAAAGCACCCAAACCTCTGTCCCAGGAGACAGGGGCACAGATCACAGAAACATAAAAGACGCTAAGGAGAGAATCTGGCACCCTTCAAGGCATGATCTGTGGCCCCCAGCCAGTACTCCCTCCAAGGGTGCTCTTAGGTCCTCTTCCCATACAGTTTGAACCTGCAACCTGGGAGCTGCCACATCAGAGCCTCAGGCATGTGACCTTCCTGGCCACAAACGTAGGCATCAGGTCCTGCCTGCCAACTCACCCACATGCGTCTCTGAAGCCCACCAAAGATGCTGCCAAGATGCTGGCCTCCACCACCAGTTATAGGCCATGCTGATACCTCTGATGCTTCCACCACCACATGGGGAGCAAATCCTAATCACTCAGGAACATGAAGGCCCTGTGCGGATAGACCCTGCCATTCAGACCCGCTACCCACAAGGAGGCCCCCTGAGAAAGGAGTAACTGCTTCTCAGCCAATGCCCACACGGCTTAACATTCCCCACAAAAACCCACCAAGGGCTCCAGAGACATCCCAGAGGCTTCTAGGAATGTCTGAACAAGCCAACCACCCCAGAGAGCCAGGTCACCCCTCAAACAGGCCGGCCCCATGAGGACAGAGTGTCCTGAGGTGAGCATCAAAGAGGCGCCACGAGAGCCGGGCGGCAGTCTTCCTTCTCGCTTGAGGAGCAGCCGGGCTTGGGGGACAGGCCCTCAGCGTGGCCATACGCCACCTTGAGCACTTGGGATATGCTCAGATCCCAGGCTGTGCTATCTCAGGAAAATCCTCCGCGTTGCTGGGTCTGACAGGGGCAGCTGCATGAAACTAGTGCACTTTTAACTTTTGAGAGAGAACCTGATGCGGCCACAGCCAGGGTGCACTGGCCCCTCAGGGAGGCCCCAGACCAGATAAGCACTGCCTGCATCTTCCACTAACGAACATCTCTGGGGTGAAGACCCGTGCAGCTGCCTGATGCTCAGGTTCATCACCAACAGCGCCAAGTTGTTCCTCCTGAGAGAAGGAATCGGTCCCTTCAGATCCTCATCCTCCTGAAAATTGAGCACATGGCTTCTCACAGGCCCAGGTGCTTATCTTTGGAACAACAAGATCTTCTATTACCCAGAAAAACAAAGAAGAGCCTTCCAGGTACAATCTGTACTTTCAGACTCTGAACACTCAGGAGCTGTGCTCAGAACCCAGCTGGCAGGGCCAGCTCTGCCCCATCCAGCCATGGTCACAGCCACCAGAATCCAACCTACCCCGGGAGGGGCCCTGCCCCACTCTGGCCACAAAGCTCACCGGTGAGCGTCCACTGTGGTCCTACCTAGTAATAGCCTCAGCAGTGCAGTGCGGTGTGGTGTGGGCATCCTCAAATGGTGGGCCCATCCTGAGAAACATGCCTGAGGGCACCTGGCACCTGGGTCTTATCTCACAAAAGGATCCGCCCTGTTATTGGGTTAGGTCGTGGGTAAGCGCACACCAAGATCCACCAACTGACTTCTTCCCAGAAAGATGCCTGTACTCAAACAGCCTGACAAGAAATGTCACCTAACTGGACTCCTCCCTACCAGCAGCACAGAACCCAGAGTACAGTGCCCACGGAGCCCAGAGGAGACCACACAGCAGGAAGTGTGTGGCACTGCCAAGCTGGATGGGAGCTGCAGAGGCAGCCTGTGACCAGTGGGGCACGTGCTGGCTAGGGCTGGCCCAGGGCAAGTCCCCAGAACTCAGAGTACCCAGGAGGCTGGGGCTCAGGATCCAGGGCTCTGGGGCAGAGCTGCATGCTCCCAGCATCCACGGGGTGGAGGCTGGAACAGGACATGCTCTGCCAGGTGCTCAGCGCCTACACACCCTCAAAAGCCTGATTGCAGGGACCTTCTATGGACAGAGTGTGCATCTTGAGGACCAACTTCAAGAAAAAGACAGAGGTTCAGGGAAGCCAGGTGCCTTACTTAAGGCCACCAGCTCAGTAAGTGGCAGAGCTTGGGCTGAAACACAAGACTCTCCCAAAATGACGAGGCAGTGGCCCCCTGCTATGTCAGGGTGTGTCTTTTCTCTTTCCACATTGATGGGATCGACCTCTTCACAGGCATGGTCCCCAACAAGCTGACCCCCGTCCTGTACTGAAGCTGTGCAGGCATGGATCCCTGCATCTGCAGACCCACTTTCGTCATCCCGCCTGCAAGGGGTGTGGAGGAGCCTTGCCTGACAACCCGAGGGAACCGGAGTCTGAAATCTCAGCTGTCTTTTTTACAGAACATTTTGTCACCTGCCTTCAAGTAAGAGCACCCGATTTCAGCTCAAGGTGACAAGGATCAGGTATTTGCCTGGAAGCTGACACACGCCAGAAGGCAGCTGGAGCTCTGCCAAACGCGCTGCAGATCTAGGTCAGGACAGGGTGCAGATGTAAGCGAGGGGCACTCTAGCACAATTCCAGAAGTTTCAGGAAAATGCTGAAGTTCAGCCAGGTCAGACAACCACCCCGCTGCAAACAGGTTAGAGAAAGCCGTGCAGGCCCTAGCAGACCTTGACTCAGACCTCGGGCTGGCTGCCCGCAGCTGCTCCAATCCCCCTCATGTTAGCCCGTGGCTCCCTCAACCACCACTCACTCCCACTGGGACCTCATGAGCCCCAGGTTCTTGGCTGCTGCCATCCAAGCCCCAAGCTTCTTCCCAGCCAGCTCTGGCACCTTCTCTAGCCTCCTCACAGGGGAATCTTACCCAAGTATCCGTCGGATCACGCCCTGCACACCTCAGGTGCCTGATACGGCCGGAAGGCTTGGCCCTGCAGCCCCAGCAGCCCACACTGGCCCCTTCATGGTACTCACACTCAGTGCTGTGTGACCCCATGCCTGCTGCAGTCTAGATCCTCCTGGGATCCACCCAGCCAATGACTCCCCCAAAGCCTCATCAGAGAGGCTTTCTGAATGTGAGGGCTCACTGGGGTCCCGGCCCCTGGCTGTGGGCATCTCACTGATTGGGGGGCAAGGTTGGTCTCTTCCCACCTAAAGGTAAGTTCCAGGAGAAGCCAGTCCCTCCTGTTTCTGCTGACCCCTGGGGCTAATGGCCTAGGATAACAGAATCAGGGCACAGATGTGCACTGGGCAGAGATTTAGAGCTGGCCCTGACCATGCTGTGGGGCCTCTGCTGGTGCCTCAGGCCTCAAGCCACCTGCACGTGGGGCTGGCCAGGCAGATGAGACACAGCCTTGCTTACAAGCTGGGTGCATCTGACAGCAGAGTCCTGCTATGGCCTTCTCTCTCCTGGATGCAATATAAATCTCAACTTAGAGAAAACCTGCAGGAACAGTACAAAGAACAGCCATATTCTGTTAAGTTTCCCTCACCTGCCCCGCACCCCTATTACTCACACACTTAGGTACAGCACACACCTGCTTCTTGAACCATTTGAGAGCCGGCTGGAGACTTTGCCAGACTGTGCCCCTAAATGCAGCATATTTCTTGGGAGTAAAAATACTCTTCTGGGCCGACACAGCAGGCACCAGCTTCACATTTACTATCAGTATGACACTCCAGGCCACCATTCATCTCCGATGTCATTGCCTGACTTGGAGGCAACCTCACGAGGAGCCAGTGGGCAATGGCACACTGCACTGAGCTGCCTTCTCATCTGCTGCTTCTAATCTACAAGTTTCTTGGCACGGTGGCTCACGTCTGTTATCCCAGCACTTTGGGAGGTCGAAGCGGGCAAATCACGAGGTTAAGAGATCGAGACCATCCTGACCAACATGGTGAAACCCGTCTCTACTAAAAATACAAACATTAGCCAGATGTGATGGCAGGTGCCTGTAATCCCAGCTACTCGGGAGGCTGAGGCAGGAGAATCACTTGAACCCGGGAGGCAGAGGCTGCTGCAGTGAGCCGAGATTGCACCACTGCATTCCAGCCTGGGTGACAGAGCGATACTCCGTCTCAATAAAAAAAAAAAAAAAACCATGAGACCACCAGCCATGCTCCTGTTCCTGCCTTCCTCACTCCTGGGTCAGGTGTGACCATAAGGCTTCCTGTGTACATCCTAGGTTTGTAAATGAACCCCGCTAGGCTGCACCAAGTGCTCTTCAAGAGAACCACTTGTCACACCATCTTCACAGCTGCTCCATCAACTGGCTGCTTATGACATTTGAAATCTTGCACACAACATCCAATTTTCTCCAGGCAGGACCTGGCGCAGCTTCCTGCCCAGAGATTCCACTCTCACAAAAGGAGAGATGGGAACTGGGAGCTTCCTTCAAGGAAGCAGCTGTGTGTTGGGGCTGATGGAGGGGTGTGTTGGGGCCCCTGGGGAGATTGGCGCAAGTGCCCTGCAACCTCTTGGTGAGCCCTACCTGTACCAGGCCCCGGGGTAGCATGGCAGAGGATGGTCTCAGGTTGGAATATACCACGCATGTAAAACAGCTCTGGGAACTTTCAGGGGCCATACAAAGCTTACTACTTTTCAACTCAAAAACACTGTTTTAGCCTTTTAACACGTCACTAAGGTACACTGAAGCATACCCAAGACTCTCAAAAACAGCCTAATACGGTTTGAGTGCTTCAAAAACTACCAGCCAGTTTGGCACACAGACCACACTCAGTAAAGTGAAAACATAGCGGCTGCTTGCCAAATTCAACATGTGACTCCACAGAGCAGAACCTGCAGGGAAGGCAGGCCCACCTCCAACCACTGAACTTGGGCCAAAACTGACAGCCAAGAGGCAATGCCGTCCCATCCCGAGTGTGGGGGCGCACACCTAGGAGAAGAACAAGCAGGCCACGACATTGTCCTCACCAGCTGTGCCAGCAGGCAAGCAACACACCTCCAGGGGGCTGCGCAGCTTACCTGTACCATAGCGAACCCCACTCCATGCCAAATCACCCAACGAGAAACAGTGGTGAGCACAGAATGGACCACAGAGAGAAACGCAAGTGGGCAAAACCCCCGAGAAGCCACCAGGAAGACCCGGATGAAAGCGAGATACTGTGTGTGTCCAGCACCAACGCCCAATTAAGAGGAATCAAAAACTCTGCGGAGCGAGAGGACATGGGAAAGGTCCTGGGATGGGCCCACTGTCGGCCAGGAGGGGCCCATGCCTCTGACAATGAGGTGGACCCTCCAACCTGCCTCACACCTAGAGGGAGCACTTCCAGGCCAGCCTGGGCCTCAGAGTGAGGGGCCACTGGGAGGAGGGAGCAAGACACTGGCCCACAGCACAGCCAGCTTCAGAGCCAGGTGGATGAGGCGGGGGCCAAGCCAGGGGCCAGCTACTCAGGGGAGTACACAAGGACAGCCAGGATTCACTGAGACAGGATCTGCCCAATCCCAGGCACTTCCCACTGGTCCATCTGACGCACCTGGCTGGGGCCTAAGAGGTAGTGGCACCATATAAAAGCAAAAGAAAGCTGAAACCACCAATCTGGGCAAATTCAGACTCTCCCACAAATGGTCCATCCTGGGGGAGCATCCCCACATCCTCGGCCTCCAGCTATGGATCTCAAGGTGGGCAGGAGCAGGGGAGGCAACATGGGCACCAGTGACCAGGGCAGCCCTTTCCAAAGGAAGGCCCTGAGCAGAGTCAAGACGAAGAAGAGGAAACACTGGGGCCTGGCCAGCAGGTTCTGGAGCCTTATGAGGGTAATTTGGGCTCAGGAGACATACAATCTGGAACCAGGTGTCACCCCCAGAGAGCCCCCCAGAGGCTGCTGGAGTGCGTCCCACAGAGGCATGAGTAGCACCTGCCATGGGGACAAGGGGCTTACAGCAAGTAGAAGATGCTCTGATGCTCTGCACTAAGCTGCACAGGGCCCCACAGCTCCACGGGCAGGAGCACCCAGAAGGTTCCCACCACCACAGCCAGATATCCCATTGAGGATGCACACCCCCAGCCCAGCACCCAGAGCTGAATGAAGGCTTCCAGGACAGCAAGGGAGAGACATGACCACCCTAGGGTGGTCCGTGGGAACATCTGTGGAATACAACTGAAGAAGCCGAGGAGGAAGAGATGGTGTTTAGACGAGAGGGAGGGCCCGATGATGACGGACACCAGATACCTGCCACTTGTCATGCTGCAGATGCCAGGAGGAGGAGTAGGAACAGGAGGTGGCAGCATGGGTTAGCATTCTGCAAAGAAACCCAATGACCTTCCTGTTTTTGCTTCTGAGCCAACTTATGGAAGACATTTTGGGCGATCAATGCAGAATCCAGAAGCCCCTGCCTGGGGAAACACCAAGGGCCACCGGGTCAGGTGTGCCAATGCGTGGCAGAGCTTCAGTTACTGACAGGACAGGCCAGTGCTCCAGACAGGCAGCTCAGCACTACCAGCTGCTGCACACCCACCACATGCAGGTGCAGGGCTGGGGGGCACTGCCCTGTAGAGTTCCTGGACCCTGCCAGAGTGGCTCCCGATCACCCGCTTATTTTATCAAGTGGCACTTTACAGCTAGTTTAATGTGGTATAACAGGAAGCCGGCTTAAAACGAAAAGAGAATCAGCGCCATGCCAGGCTGGCACCCAGTGCAGGGGCATCCCTGTGAGCATCCACGGTCTGGAGGGTGTCCAGTGGCACAGTCCACATAGCAGTCAGGGACACAGGTGTCTTTATGGCACTCTGGGAGGGAGCACCCCACCCTGGGGTGATAACTGGGATGAAAAGGAGGTGACAGAGTTTTTCTGTCTTATTTTTGGAAAAGGTATCTGGCAAAGCTGGAGAACAGCAAAGGAGAAAAGCAGACTCGTGCGAGCAAGGGAGCCCCAGCAAGGGGGGTACACCTGGCCAGGTTCTGAGGAGCTGAGCTGCCCATACTGGGAATCCAGGGCAGGACACAGGCCCTCGGAGGTGACAAAACAGACAAAACAGGATGCTGCGGGACACACGTCCCTCCTCACCCAGCCCCATTACAAGTTCCTCTAGTAACAGGTCACCAAGCAAGCTGATGTGGCCCCAGACACTCAGAGCTTAGGGGATACAAAGAGGCACGGCTGCTGGGCACGCAGGGGCCATGAGGAGACATCTGAACAGGGGTGGGAAGGGATGGGACCTATCACCCTGACCGCCTGGCACTGCCAGGAGTGGAGAGTGGGCCGTTCCAAGGCACCTGCCCAGGGCCCAGAAGCACCACCCTTCCTTGGGTCCTGCCGAGCTTCCCCCCTCAGGGAGCCTTCCCAGCTGCAGGCTGGCTGAGGGCCCACAGGACTGTCACTCTTCACTCCTGTTCAGAACACATCTGGCTAACTAGCAGTCACACCTGAAGGCCTGGCTGCTACCTGGCCAACGTTAAGGACACACACTCTGGCCAGCCACTAGGTCTGACCCCACCCTGGACACCCTGCTTGCTCACATCCCCCAACCTGATCCAAGCGGTTCACTGCAGCCCTGACTCCTCTGCATCCAGAGAGGCCTTGCCTGGTGGCTGTATCATGCAGAGGACCTGCAGGCAGTCACGGTGGGTGCAGGGGTCACCTGTGCTGGCACCCCTGCCAAGCACACATCACTTCATTTTGGCCTCCTCGGTTTCTTGTGCCAAGAGGCCAGGGATGGCACAGAGAGGCTGGAGGGGTGAGGTTGAGGAGGAGGGGAGGTGGGCAAAGGGCATCTGTTAGCCATCTACCCGAGGGTGTGCTCACTGACGCACAGAGGCCACTCCTGCTGTTTCTTCAGTGCAATCTTGTGACTCTCGCGATCACCCACATCTCAAGACGCATCCTGACTGAAATCTATGACGTGTGGTTCGCTTTGCTAAATTTCCCGTTTTCTACAGAGCTCAGCATTCCTCAACTCCCATCTGAAACTGCAGTGTACATGTGATCCCTGTCACGTTCATCTCTGCCTGGGAGGAAGGGGAAGTGGCTATGGGCTCCAAAACCTGCAGCCTGGGCCCGGTCATCAGAGCAATGATGCTCTCTGTCATTAGTCAGCAGAGGTCAGACCCACCTGTCAGGCCTCAAGAGAACCTGATACCCCCCACAGGATGGATCAATGGGTTAATAAGTCACAGTGGAAAACTCAAGGTGCGACTTTAAACAAACAGAACTCTCGCGGCTGCATCCCCGCCAAGGCCTGGTGGTGACACTGGCGCATGAGCTGTGTCTCCCCCGACCAACACACCCCATGGGCTGTCATGAGAAACACTACGTATCCCAGAACCCGTCTGCTCTGGGACACTCACCACGGAGCCCTGCCACCACCTGTCCAGTGGACAGGCCCTGAGGAACACACAGCCCCTGAAGCCCTGAGCACCCGAGAAGCCAGCTGGCCCAGGGATGTGTGATGCCTGCACACAGGAAGCTCTCAGTCCACGGCTCCAGCAGAGGAAATAACTCTTGCCTTGTGGAGACAACCCAGGCCTTGACTATTCTGGGCTGCCAGGGCTATGGGAGCAGCAGCTCAGAACATCTCACCCTCCTGCCATCATGGCCAAACCTCAGGGGCTGAGAAGGATGGGCAACTTCTGGGTGCCAGAGAGCAGTGCCATGCCGGGACATTGGGAAAACACAAGCTGCTGTCCCATGCCCCCCACTCCTCTCTCGTCCTCTCCTCTCCCCGCTCCTTCTTGGCGTGCTTTCCTCCGCATCCGCCATAGCTCACCCGACAGCAAATGCAACCCTCACTAGTTAGGCTCTTGGTAGTAGGACTGAAGATAGCTTCTGCTGTTCTTCTCTGTGCAATTCTTTGGCCTAAGGATGCTGTGGCCAGTCACACCCTCCCATGGGTGAGGGCACCCAGCAGTAAGCCCCAGCCGCTGCCATTACTCATCCCACTTCCCAGGCGGGCAGGAAGGCAGATGTGCCAAGCACTGGGCAGGGCCACAGTGCCTGTGCCACACGCACACGCGCGCTCTACATCTCATCCACAGTTTCTTACTTTTTGGTGCTTCAAGAGCCCTCGGTAACTCGACTCCTCACTATGAGCTACCCTGGCAGAGCACTGGGGTTTCTGTGATGGGAAACGGCTGGGCCAGGAAAGGGAGCAATGTGTGCTTGACACCCTCCAAGCTGCTTTGGGACACAGCTCCCTGAACCCCCGAACACCCCACAGACAGGAAAGCAAAGTAAGGAGAGTGAATGTGCATGGCAGGAGGGGCTGCAGGCACTGACCTGACCTCCCACCACCAGGATGACCTCACGCTGCAGAGGGAGAAACTGAGGCCCTGAGGGTAGCACCACTGTTCAGTCAGGTGCCCCCACCCTGTGTCCTGCTCTGTGTCCTCAGGTGCCCCCACCCTGTGTCCTCCTCATATGCCACCCAGCACACATGTGGTCAACACCAAGTGAGGCGAAAGATGCAGCCTGGGCCCCATGCTGGCCCTCAGCTACCCTTGGGACAACAGTTTCACACCCAGAAGGTCTGTGCCTAGGCCCACTGACCCAGCCTCCCTCCAAGCCCTGGATGCCCATGTGTGCCCAGGCTGCTGCCCCTGGGACGGAGGTTACACCGCCGGCAACAGCTGGGTCTGCCGCCTGGCTTGGAACCAGCCCCAGCACAGTCAACGTGGAGACAGCCCTGCTGGCACCGCCCCAGGTCTGGGCCCTGTCTCCCGCACCCTCCAGTGACCTGCCTGGGCCACCCTCCAGGGGCACCTGCTCCTAAGCCGCCTCCCACAGTGGAGGGACAGCCATGCTGCTTCAGAGCAGACCGTGGCAAGTTACCCTCTCACCCAGGAGAAAGGGATCCGAAGCTCCTGTGTGTTTGGGGTGCAGCATCAGCCCAGACTTCTGCTCAGCTGGGTGCCATGGCTCACACCTGTAATCCTAGCACACTGGAAGGCCAAGGCAGGGAGATCATTTGAGGCCAGGGGTTTGAGACCAGCCTGAGCAACACAGGGAGACTCTGCCTCCACATAAATAAAAAATTAGCCAGAGGTGGTATATCTATAGTCTCAGCTATTTGGGAAGCTGAGGTAGGAGGATCACTTGAGCCCAGGGGCCAAGGCTGCAGTGAGCTATGATCACACCATTGCACTCCAGTTAGGTGACAGAGCAAGACGCCATCTGAAAAAAAAGAACAAAAAGAGACTTCTGCTCAACAGCATGTGAGCCTCGCCTTGCACACCTAGGAGCTCGTTACCTTTCTCAGCTTAGAGATTAGAGGGAGCCCTCCCAGAGATGCTATGATCAGAGGGCCAGGGACCCTGTCTCATTGATCCTACACTCTAGGCCAGACAGCACCTCAGAATCCTTCTCAACACAGCTCTACCTCCTATCTACAAGGACTGGCCACAAGATGGAAGTGATTCCACATCATGGAGTCATGTGGCTCCAGGCACATGGCCCTCAACCAGTGAGACCCTGTGCACAGGTAAGACAGCCAGGGCAGCCTGGAGATAAACTGAACACAGGCCACCAGCACTGGCTGTCCCCTCCCACTTGCCAGATCTTGTGTGAGCTGAGCACATTTCACTGGAACAAGCAGGCGTCTATGAGCATCCAACTCCAAAAATAGTGCCACCAGGAGAGGAAGGAACACACTCTTCTAGCTGCACCCGGTCCCTGCCCTCAGACACCTCCCTGCATGGTTTGTGCCCGGCCTGCGGCAGTTCAAGGGTCACACCCAACTCTGAAGAGGGAGAGATAACATCCCCAGATAAGGAGTGAAAACAGGCCAAGTCTGCTGCCAGAGCCCAGCCACAGACCCACAGTCCCTTGGCAGAGAACTGCCCAGGAAATCCTCCTCTGAGTCTTTCAGGCCAGTGGTATCTAACAAAGAATCTAATCTGCACATGGCACTTGCCCCAAGCTAAAAAAGTTCTGGAAGGGTCTCCAGGCCTCCCCAGCCCGGGGTGAGCTTGCTCCTGTGGAGGGAAACGCCTGCCTGCCCATGCCCACCACCTCTGCACACCAGGCCAGTCTAAAGCCACCATGATCTGGCTGTTCCTGGTTTATGGTGCACCTCCCTGTTGCAAGAAAGCGGGCCATGTGAGGGCAGGGACTTCATCCCTCCTGCTTCCTACTGGAGAAACACTCCCAGGGGCAGCCAAACCCTCACTGGGTGCAAGCCTTCTGTGTAGGAGACACCAGCCCTGCTGCACAACCGTGCAGCTGAGGCTCAGGGACTGCATTCAGAGCCCAACTAGCCTCAGAAACAGGTTCTGCAGACCCCAGTACCCATCTGGAGGCAGATGCCCGACCCCCGACTTCCAACTCCATCCCCAGAGATGAGGAGGATGCAGGAGTCTGGGGCTGCCTCCATGCAGCAGCTGCTCCCAACTCCACAAGGGACACACACGCCAGCCCTTCCCATCCAGGCTGCGCATGACTGTTTTGTTTTCAATTCCAAAGGTCACATACGGGTCACAAATAAAGAGGCCGGTTCCCACTGTCAGGCTTGATGCAATGCCTGAGAAAAACTCCCGGAAAACCCAGAAACTCCCGTGTAGGCTGAGAAATATTTTGAGTCTGCATGAAATCAAAATAGGAGTCACAGCTGGGCACAGTGGCTCACACCTGTAATCCTAGCACTTTGGGAGGCTAAGGCAGGAGGATCGCTTAAGGCCAGGAATTAGAGACTGCAGTGAGCTATGATCACACTCCACTCCAGCCTGGGCAACACAGCAAGAACCTTTCTCTAAAAATTAAAATAAAATACAAAACAGGAATCAGCAGCCAGGAGGGTAGCCTGTCCCAGAATGGATGCCCTCAGGTTCAAGGTTCGACACCATCTGCACTAACTGTGTGACCTCAAGTTAGCCTGTATCTTCTAGAAGTCCCATTAAGTGAAGTAAAGGGTCCAGAACAAAAGGACTCTCTAAAGTGTCAACTGGCCCTGGCCAACAGCAAGGCTTCACAGGACTGCTTGGCACTGCACAGGCCTGAGCCTGGCCCCAGGACAGTGGCTCCACTAACACACCAAGTCTTCCTGCCACACCCTAGACCAGCGGCCAACAAGCTTCTTCCACAAAGGGCCAGGGTCAGTATTTCAGGCTTTGCGAGTTAGATAGCTGCAGCCCTGGCTGCCATCACAGGGCAAGAGCAGCCATAAATGGCAGGTAAGTTTCAGGGCTGAGTAACCCGATTTAAAAAAAAAAAAAATGACAGGTAAGCAAGTAGGCAGCTGCGTCCCAATAAAACTTTATTTACAAAGACAGGTGTCGGGCCAGACCTGGCCCTTTGGCCTCAGTTTACCAACACGCTGCAGTCTCTAAGGTTGCTGCTGAAAAAGATCACACCACAGCCCACTCTGTCTGTGTCCCAACAAGGCAGCAAACATACCAGAAGGCTTGGTTGTGGGGATAGGCAACCATGGCAGTGACCCTAGGTAGAACCTATAGGCCTCAGTATCCTTGAGGACACAAAAAGAGGCCCTGTGAATCACCTCTACCACTAATTCCATGGGGAAATACAGCAAACATGAGGTGGACGCAGCCCAGGTTCCTCTCAGGATCTCAGGAGTAACATTTCAGAGAAGCTATGAGCAGGAGGCACCCACCAGGGCCCTTCCCCACAGCAGCCAGGTTGGAGGTCCTGTGAACCAGGCTGCCCTGATGCAATTAAGCGGGCATCCTTATCATCACAGTGCCCCACTGAGACCCTCAGGCCACTCCCTCCAGATGTAGGAGACTACAAGATCCATAGCAGGAAGCTGAATGTTCCCCCAAAAGTCACTGTTTTTTAAAAGGAGGAAAGGAAAAAGGAACTTCCCAACCCAGTTTACCCCACTCAGGCCTGTGAAGATGAGGCCACCCCAAGCCCTTTGGGTTCTTGAGGGTGTGACCCTCCTGAAGGAAGGGTAACGTGACAGGGTGGCTGCCCTAACTGGGCCCCTTGGCCCACAGGCCCCTCCAATCAGCCTACCCTGGATGGAGGGGCCCGACCAGATGGAGATACGGGGGCCAATGCATGCACATGCACGTGTACGCGCATGCACGCACACACGCACATGCTCCCCTCCACACCTGGAGGCCTGGGCTCCTCCTGGAATTAGGTGGACTGCACCTGCCCACAGGATCCTAAGAAAATTCTGCTCCTCCTCTTCCTTCCTATCCACCTTCAGCAAATGCCTCAGGGCCAAGCTAAGGGCAGGAGCTAGACCCCCACCCAGCCAGCACCCCCCAGTGGGCTGCATCTGACCTGCAGAGCCTCCAGGCCACTTCTTACCTGGAAGAAAGTTCATTTTCCACAACAGCTACCTCTTAATCTAAAAGGGACACCAAGGGCTAAAAGTAGAGATTCTGCACCCATCTAAGCTCTTTGCCCAGGAAAGGCCCCGAAGCCTCAGTACCCGCAGGGCTCAGATGTCCTGCCACTGAGAAGCTCAACTGCCCTGGCCAGTCTCACCCAAGGCCCTTCCTAACCCTCACTGTTTACAGAAACCCATGTCCCAGCCAGGTACGGTGGCCCATGCCTGTAATCCCAGCACTGTGGGAGGCCCAGGTGGGTAGATCACTTGAGGCCAGGAGTTCAAGGCCAACCTAGCCAACATGGTGAAACCCCGTCTCTACTGAAAATACAAAAAACTTAGCTGGGCATTGTGGCACACACCTGTAATCTCAGCTACTTGGGAGACTGAAGCATGAGAATTGCTTGAACCTGGAAGGCAGAGGTTGCAGTGAGCCAAGATCGCACCACTGTACTCTAGCCTGGGTGACACAGCAAGGATCCATTTAAAAAAAATAAAAAATAAAAAAAAAAAACAGAAACGCACATCCCAACAGGCCAGGCAACCACACACTGGCTTTGGAGAAGCACTGGGTGTGGAGCCACTGTCATCTCCACTCAGCCCCGGCTTCTTTCACTGCAGAGCCACACTGGGCTCTCCCTGTCCCTTTCTCTCACCTGGGCCCAGGTGACCCTGCTCAAGACCTTCCTCTGTCACCTGCAACCAGGTGATTCCTGGGTCCATCCAGGGGCATCAGAGGCTCTGCAGACCCTACCTTTCACAGGACAGTCACACACCTGAGGGTATTTAAATGACTCTGAGACCACCCCGCACCCATTAATATGGCTACCATCAAAAAATAACCAGTGGGGGCAAGGATGTGGCGAAACCACAAACAACCCTTGTGCACTGTTGGTGGGAATGTAAAATGCTGCAGCTGCTGTGGAGAACAATCTGGTAAATCCTCAAAAATTAAACATAGAGGCCAGGTGCGGTGGCACAAGCCTGTAACCCCAGCACTTTGGGAGGCCAAGGCGGGCAGATCACCTGAGGTCAGGAGTTCGAAACCAGCCTGGCCAACATGGTGAAATCCTGTCTCTACCAAAAATACAAAAATTAGCCAGGCACAGCGGCAGGCTTGCCTGTAATCCCCGCTATTCGGGAGGCTGAGGCAGGAGAATCACTTGAACCTGGGAGGCAGAGGTTACAGTGAGCTGAGATCACGCCATTGCACTCCAGCCTGGGGCCACAGAAAGAGACTCTGTCTCTCTCTCTCTCTCTCTCTCTCTCTCTCACACACACACACACACACACACACACACACACACACAAAACAAAAGTGGAAGCGACCTGAGTGCCCATGGCCAGAGGGAATAGATGAGCATGAAGTGGTCCACCCACACTGCAGGACATTAGTCTGGCCCCTGCCCACTGCCCGCCTCACCACTGGAGATGGCCTGATGGAGAAGGTGAAAGTACAGGGGGCCCACCTCCCTCGAAAGTGCTGTGGGCTTTCCAGTGGGAAGACTGCTAAAGAAACCATGAGGCCGGCCAGGCACAGTGGCTCAAGCTTGTAATCCCAGCACTTTGGGAGGCTGAGGTGGGAGGACTGCTTGAGCCGAGGAGTTCGAGGCCAGGCTAGGCAACATAGAGAGGCCCTGTCTCTACAACAAAAAAAAAAAAAAAGAAAAGAAAAAATAGTTGAGTGTGGTAGCATGTGCCTGCAGTCCCATCTACTGAGGAGGCTGAGGTGGAAGGATCGCTTGATCCCAGGACAGTGAGGCTGCAGGGAGCCATGATTGCACTCTAGTCTGGGCAACAGAGCAGAAGGCTCTGTCTCAAAAATAAAGAAAAATAAAGAAACAGGCTAGTTGTGGTGGCTCACACCTGTAATCCCAGCACTTTGGGAGGCCAAGGCAGGCAGATCGCTTGAGCTCAGAAGTTCGAGACCAGCCTGGGCAACATGGTGAAACCCCAGCTTTGCAAAAACATACAAAAAATAACCAGGTGTGATGGTGGGTGTCTGTGATGGACGCTGAGGTGAGAAGACTGCTTGAGACTGGGAGGCAGAGGTTGCAGTGAGCCAAAACTAGGAAGCCAGGTATTTATTTCAGAAAAAAATAATAAAACCCCAATAGCAGGCAAGGCGCAGTGGCTCACACCTGTAATCCTAGCACTTTGGGAGGCCAAGGCAGGTGGATCACGAGGTCAGGAGTTTGAGACCAGCCTGGCCAAGATGGTAAAACCCCGTCTCTACTAAAGCCGGGTGCAGTGGTAGGCGCCTATAATCCCAGCTACTTGGGAGGCTGAGGCATGGTATCACTCAAACCTGGGAGGCGCTGGGCACGGTGGTTCACGTCTGTAATCCCAGCACTTTGGGAGGCCGAAGTGGGGAGATCACGAGGTCAAGAAATCGAGACCATCCTGACCAACATGGTGAAACCCTGTCTCTACTAAAAATACAAAAATTAGCCAGGTGTGGTGGCACACGCCTGTAGTCCCAGCTACTAGGGAGGCTGAGGCAGAAAAATCACTTGAACCCAGGAGACGGAGGTTGCAATGAGCTGAGATTGCGCCACTGCACTCCAGCCTGGAGACAGAGCAAGACTCCGTCTCGAAAAAAAAAAAAAAGCCTGGGACGAGACAGAGGTTCCAGTGAGCCAAGATCGTGCCACTGCACTCTAGCCTGGGTAACAGAGCAAGACTCCAAAAAAAAAAAAAAAAACCTAAGAGCAGAGCTACAGGAGAGGCTATTTTAAATTTTGGAGGGCTTTGCTTTCCTGGGTCATTTTTGGGTCAATGAGGAAAGCAGCTGACGCCTCCTGCATAGCCAGGGAGAATGAGCCTAACCTCCAGGACATCACCTTCACCTGGGGAAATTGAGGCTAAGGGAGGGTGCCAGCAGCCTGGAGCCCCAAGTTGTCAATGGGAGCAGCTGCACCAATGTGCCTGATTCCCCAACATGCAGCTCAGCATCCTTCAAGGGAGATGCCTCCTTGTGAAAACTTTTTCACCAAGTATATAAAAAGGACACAGGGCAGCGACAATAGCATCTCATGAAGAGCTGGGGCACCTGATGGGCCTAAGGGAAGGACAGGGGTGTCAGACTGGTGCATACACTTGCGGTCTCCCCATCTGAAGAACAGTGAGGACTGACCACAGCCCTCCATCACTAGCAGCTCAATTTCTCCAAGGGGGAGCAGGCCAAGGCGGGCTGAGCTACCTTCCCTGGCCTCAAAATTGCAGCCTTATGCTTCAGGCTCCACTCACAGACACACAGGCATGCCAGGCCATGGCCTGTGCTAGGTCACCTCACCTCAGCACTCTGTGTAGCCTCACTATGGGACCGTGGACTGGCCTGCATGCACACAAGGCTTGCAGCATCCAGGCATCCCCAGAACCAAGCACAGTGCCAGGAACACGAGAATGCGCGGAGAATACTGACCAGGCAGGCTCCACAGTGCACAGAAGGTGCAGCCATTAAAACGTAAAGTGTGTGGCCGGGCACGGTGGCTCAAGCCTGTAATCCCAGCACTGTGGGAGGCCGAGGCGGGTGGATCACGAGGTCAAGAGATCGAGACCATCCTGGTCAACATGGTGAAACACCGTCTCTACTAAAACTACAAAAAATTAGCTGGGCATGGTGGCGCGTGCCTGTAATCCCAGCGACTCAGGAGGCTGGGGCAGGAGAATTGCCTGAACCCGGGAGGCGGAGGTTGTGGTGAGCCGAGATCGCGCCATTGCACTCCAGCCTAGGTAACAAGAGCGAAACTCCGTCTCAAAAAAAAAAAAAAAAAAATGTAAAGTGTGCAGGGAAGAAGAGACACAAAATAATAAATCGCGCCACTATGACAACAGGGTGAGACAGAGGAGGCTGTAAAGGTGTCAACATCGATTGCCTGGGGCGATGAGAACAGACTGGCTACTTTTAGGTACTTTGCAGGCTTTCTACCCTGAGTTATACCGCTTATACAGTAAAAAGGAAAAAAAACTTCACAGATCACTTTTAAAACAGGAGTTCAGTGATTTGAACTCAAAGCCCTATCACTTCAGGGGGTTGCAAGAGTCACAAACATGTCCGCTGGCCTGGCTGCCTCAGCCAGGAGCCGTGTCTCCACTTGACCGGGAAGGTCCAGCTCTGGAGGATATAATTAGCATCAGACTCCAGGGCCCACTGCCAGGTCAGATGGAGGTGGGAGGTCTCTAGTACGCTTTTATCCAGGGGAACAGTCTCCCTGTGGATGGTTATTTGGATACCAGCTTTTTTCATTAAAAAGCAAAGCGACAAAATAACCACGTCGTGGCCATCTCTGTCATTCACTGCACCTGCAGGTCAGAGGCCATTTGGATGCATTGTTCTCCATGTCCCTTTGGACTCTGTGGCTGACTACATAGGTGAGATTGAAGACAAGAGATTCAGACCCAGGAGAAAATGTGACATCTTAATTCATCAAGGCAAAAAGCAAATGGGGAACAAGGCCCTGAAACAAAAGGATACAGTCCACGCACAGTGGCTCATACCTGCCATCCCAGCACCTTGGCAGGCCAAGGTGGGTAGATCACAAGGTCAGGAGATGGAGACCATCCTGGCAAACACGGTGAAACCCCGTCTCTACTAAAAATACAAAAATTAGCTGGGTGTGGTGGCACAAGCCTATAATCCCAGCTACTAAGGAGGCTGAGGCAGAAGAATCGCTTGAACCTGGGAGGTGGAGATTGAAGTGAGCCAAGATTTCGCCACTGAACTTCAGCCTGGCAACAGAGACTCCATCTCAAAAAAAAAAAAGCACAAAGGATACAAAAAAGGTCAACCCCCAAAAACACAGTACCAATCACAAGTCTGTGCCCTGCCAGGTAGCGTCAAACAAGGCTGATACCCCAAGAAGCAGACCTCTGAAAACCAGGGTCTCCACCCTGGGTAGCTGCTTCAGGCCCAGGGCTACGTGGAGCAGAGAAGCAATCTTGTTTGTCAGGCTGGCGGGCTCCTCCCTCAAGGTCTCCTAGGCGGGATGTCACAATCTGGGTGTGATGTCAAAATTGCTTCAAAGGTGACGAACTCTGGCCTTGGCCATGAGTCAACAGCGGGGTGGGTTTCCGAATGAGCACCGCCTGCTGTTTACACACAATCACAGCCCCGACAACCAGCTGGAAGCACAGTCAAGGGTCACGGTGCCGAGGGCGGAGCTCGGTGCCTCACACATACTCTTGCCTGCTTCCTCCGGAGACCATCAGCTCGGGCCCACAGACTCGAGCTAGCTTGTCCTCTTCTAGCACCTTCTTGGAGAACCCACCCAGAACCATCAAATCCTCACCTTGAAACACACAGGCCAACCATACCCCGGTGCACCCTGACAGCCCGCCTGCTCCATCCGGCCCATCCAGCAGCCACGGCCCTTCAGAGGTGGCAGAGCCCAGGCCATGACACCTGGGTTCTGGGTTCTTAGCTACTTCCCCGCTGGGAGATCTTGCCTGGCGATTCAGCCTCCTCCCAAGTCTCCACCCATCTCCTCACCTGAGAAATGAGAACTGCTCTCACCACACTGAAGACGGGGGATGAAATGAAGTAACATGGGAGGCACACCAGCACTGGCTGGGGGGGTGGGTGTAGGTGCCCATCACCTTTCCACTTTCTTGGGGAAGGGGGCACAGCACAGCCAGCAACTGGAGAAATCTGCTCACTCACATCACCAAGGTTAGGACCTCTTGGGACACAGAATGTTGGCATTTAAGTGGGGCTCAGAACCCCCGTGTGACTCCCCTTCAGAACAGTGTCCCCTTCACCTCAAGCCCCTACAACCTCAAACGAGAGCTTGACTCCACACTCAAGAGACAGCATGGAGCAGTGAGGACAGCCAAGTGCCCTTGGACAGGTGATGCCACCCATCAGAGCCTCGTCTGTCCCTGTCGTGAAGGGGAATCATAAACCTGCTCTCCTGCAAGGTGGCCAAGATGATGTGCACCCATGGGAAGGGATGGGGGTCTAGTCCAGCGCCAAGAGGGGCAGCGCTAGCACTAGGTCTCTAAAGAAGGCCTTCTCTGAAAAGCAGGCAGGGCTGGCAAGAATGTGCCCTGCTCAAAACCAAGGGGGGTGCCCAGTGAGAAGGGAAGACAAGTCAGGCCTCTTGGGCCCCAATCCTTGCTATCAGAATGGATTGCAGGCTAAAGTAAGGCTCCTCCTGCCACGGGTGCCCAGGATGACATCCACGCAGAACACCCACTTAGCAGCAGAGAGTAGCCTGTAAGCACAGTTCCAAGGCCACCTAAAAGAGCCAAGTACTGGCTGCAGGCCTGAGGCCCAGCACCCCTCTACCTCCACTCCCTTTACACCCTTCCCTGGGACAGACAGCATGCCAGCTGTGCCTGTGACCCTTCCCCCAGCAGACTGCAGCTCCGTGTCACCTGCTGGAAGCACCTATGACCACCTCACCATCACTAATGTTGACCGCCGGCGAGTTCCTCTTGCTAATTTCTGTGCCATCCTCCCTGTTCATGAATTCTCTGTCTCCTGCCACTAGAATGTATTCCTGATACTAGCTCGTGATATGAGATCCATCTCAGTCACTGGTGGGTATTCTGCTCCCAAGCCATGGGCACTGACCAGAGGCTCAATCATACTGGCTTAGATGAGTGAACCCGGAGTCTCGCACCGACTCTGCAAACCTCCAGGCAGGGACCAGCCCCCAGGAGCCAGTTCTGAGTACGTTCACTAAGGGCTCAGAGCACAAGAGGGGTCAGGGTTATGCTGGGGGTCAGACCCTCACACCCCCAAGAGGAAGAGAATCTCAAACTCAGAAAGGGTCGGGCACCAGGACCCTCACAACCCTGAGAGAAGGATCGGGAACTTGAGAGAGCAGGTCAAATACTGCTGACCCCAGTTCCAAGAAGGTTTTGGAGATGAGAGGGGTCAGGCACTCACCCATGGTCTCAAGGCAAGTAGAGCTGAGATTCAAATGGAGAGAGGCTCTAATCCCAGGCCTCATGAAGCCCTTCCTGGGACCTCAATTTTTTCTGAACAACAGTGTGTTCCTCTCCAGCAAGGAACTTGCAACCCAGGAGAGGTCACTCAGCAACAGTGTCCACCCAAACCCCTAATGATGAATTACAACCCAAGCACGCCTGGGAGGGTCCCTTCCTCAGAGTAGCCAGAGGTTACTTCTCCACACAGGTGAGTGACACTGTCCCGGAAGGAGGGGGTACGTCTATGCTTCCTCTCTCTCCTCACCCAGAAATTACTCATCAGAGCAAACCGGGAGATCCACAAGAACAGCCACCTCACAACCCATAAAGGTTCTGTTTCATTTTGTTTTTTGACATAGAGTCTCCCACTGTCACCCAGGCTGGAGGCCAGTGGTACGATCTCAGTTCACTGCAACCTCCGTCTCCCAGGTTCAAGTGATTCTCCTGCCTCAGTCTCTCAAGTAGCAGAGATTACAGGCGCACACCACCACGACTGGCTAATTTTTTTGTATTTTTAGTAGAGACAGGGTTTCACCATATTGGCCAGGCTGCTCTCAAACTCCTGACCTCAAGAGATCCTCCCAACTTGGGCTCTCTTTTTTTTTTTTTTTTTTGGCACATCACACAATTCGATTCTCTGCACTGCCTTGGGCTCTCAAAATGCTGGGATCACAGGCGTGACCCACCATGCCCGGCCATCCCACACAAGTTTTCATAGTCAAAGAAAAACTGGGGCTGGACACGGTGGCTCATCCCTGCAATCGCAGCACCTTGGGAGGCCAACACAGGAGGATCCCTTAAGCCCAGGAGTTCAAGACCAGCTTAGGCAACATGGGGAAACCCCATCTCTAAAATTTAAAAAAAAATTTTTTTTTTAATTAAAAGAAAATAAAAACTGGGCCACAGTGGCTCATACCTGGAGTCCCAGCACTCTGGGCAGCTGAGGTGGGAAGATCACTTAAGCCCAGGAGTCTGAGGCTGCGGTGAGCTATGATCACACCACTGCACTCCAGCCTGGGCAACAGAGCAAGCCCCTGTCAAAAAAAAAAAAAAAAAAAAAGGCCGGGTGCGGTGGCTCACACCTGTAATCCCAGCACTCTGGGAGGCCGAGGCGGGTGGATCACGAGGTCAAGAGATCGAGACCATCCTGGTCAACACGGTGAAACCCCGTCTCTACTAAAAATACAAAACATTAGCTGGGCATGGTGGCGCATGGCTGTAATCCCAGCTACTCAGGAGGCTGAGGCAGGAGAATTGCCTGAACCCAGGAGGCGGAGGTTTCGGTGAGCCGAGATCGCGCCATTGCACTCCAGCCTGGGTAGCAAGAGTGAAACTCCATCTCAAAAAAAAAAAGAGAAAAAGAAGAAAACAAAGGAAAGAAAAGAGAAAAAAGATTAAGGGAGACTGACAAGTTAAAAAAAAAAAGAGAGAGAAGAAAGAGAGGGAAAAACTAGGCCAGGCACAATGGCTCACTCCTGTAATCCCAGCACTTCGGAAGGCCAAGGCAGGTGGATCACCTGAGGTCAGGAGTTCGAGACCAGCCTGACCAACATGGTGAAACCCTGTTTCTATTAAAAATACAAAATTAGGCCGGGCGCGGTGGCTCAAGCCTGTAATCCCAGCACTTTGGGAGGCCGAGGCGGGTGGATCACGAGGTCAAGAGATCGAGACCATCCTGGTCAACATGGTGAAACCCCGTCTCTACTAAAAATACAAAAAATTAGCTGGGCATGGTGGTGCATGCCTGTAATCCCAGCTACTCAGGAGGCTGAGGCAGGTGAATTGCCTGAACCCGGGAGGCGGAGGTTGCGGTGAGCCGAGATCGCGCCATTGCACTCCAGCCTGGGTAACAAGAGCGAAACTCCGTCTCAAAAAAAAAATAATAATAATAAAATAAAATACAAAATTAGCTGGGCATGGTAGCGCATGCCTCTAAACCCAGCTACTTGGGAGGTTGAGGCAGGAGAATCGCTTGAACCTGGGAGGCTTGAATTTGGGAGGCAGAGGCTGCAGTAACACGAGATAACATCATTGCACTCCAGCCTGGCCAACAAGGGCAAAACTCTGTCTCAAAAAACAAACAAAGAAAAAAACTAGTCCAGGCACAGTGGCTCAATCCTGTAATCCCAGCACTTTGGGAGGCTGAGGCAGGAGAATCACTTGAGCCCGGAGTTTTAGACCAGCCTTGGCAACATATTGAGACCCCCATCTCTACCAAAAAAATTTAAACTTAGCCAGGTGCAATGGTGCATGCCTGTGGTCCCAGCTACTCAGGAGACTGAGGCAGGAGGATTTGAGCCTGGGAGTTTGAGGCTGCAGTGAGCTATGATTATGCCACTGCACTCCAGCCTGGGCGATGCAGCAAAACCACGTCTCAAAAAAGAAAGGGCCAAGCATGGTGACTCACATCTGTAATCCCGGCATTTTGGGAGGCTGAGGCAGGCAGATTACTGTAGGGGTCAGGAGTTTGAGACAAGTCTGGCCAACATGGTGAAACCCCTATCTCTACTAAAAATACTAAAAATTAGCCAGGCATGGTAGTACACACCTGTAATCCCAGCTACTCAGGAGGCTGAGGCAGGAGAATTGCTTGAACCCGAAAGGCGGAGGCTGCAGTGAGCCGAGATCATGTCACTGTATTCCAGCCTGGGCAACAGAGCAAGACCCTGTCTCGAAAACCAAAAAACTGCACCAAGTTCATGGTAGAATTAAAAGGCAGCAGCTACGTGTATTGCGGCACCTTCACCTTCCACCATGCTGCTCCAACTAGCCACCAGGTCAACACCAGAGCCCTCTGGGGCGAGAAAACAGCAGGGCTTCTACCGGGGCTGTTCCCAAAGCTATGATTACCTGCCCCTGGGAGCCACAGAGAAAGTTCCACAGCAAGTTCCCTTCTAGCCCCTGCCACACCGGAATTTGTAAAAGCCTCTTTGCAATTGAAAACTAAAAATAAAAGCCCTCTCTACAAGTTGCAATTGGCAAACTATATAACCACAGCACCAGGGAACAGAACACTCTGGCTGCTGGTTGACACGCGCAAGTTTGTGCATAACCAGTACACTTCTCTGGTTACACAATCAAGTTCTTCAAGCCGCCTTCCTCAGGCTCACTACCCAAAACAAGAGAGCACGGAGCTGCCCTGTCCTTAGAGAAGTCCATCCACTACATTGCCCCATGGGCAAGATTAAATTTGAAAGTAGCCAAGCCAGCAGGGCATGGTGGCTCACACCTGCAGTCCCAGCACTTCGGGAGGCCAAGTGGGGAGGATCACTGTAGGTCAAGCATTCAAGACCAGCCTGGCCAACATGGTGAAACCCTGTCTCTACTAAAAATACAAAAATTAGCCAGGCGTGGTGACAGACATCTGTAATCCCAGCTACTCAGGAGGCTGAGACAGGAGAATCGCTTGAACCTGGGAGGCGGAGGTTGCAGAGATCACGTCACTGCACTCCAGCCTGGGCAGCAGAGTGAAACTCCATCTCAAAAAAAAAAAAAAAAAAAAAAAAGCCGTGAGCAATGGCTCACGCCTGTAATGCCAGTACTTCTTTGGGAGGCCGAGGTGGGTGGATCACAAGGTCAAGAGATCGAGACCATCCTGGCCAACATGGTGAAACCCCGTCTTTACTAAAAATACAAAAATTAGCCGGGCGTGGTGGCGCGCACCTGTGGTCCCAGCTACTCAGGAGGCTGAGGCAGAAGAATCGCTTGAACCCGGGAGGTGGCGGAGGTTGCAGTGAGCTGAGATTGCGCCACTGCACTCCAGCCTGACTCCATCTCCAAAAAAAAAAAAAAAAAAGACAAAAGAAAGTAAGTTGCCAGAACCACTTAAATTACCACACAGCTATTTGAGAAAAATCCAAGTTTGAATCACCCCAAAATATAAACCAGTCAGCCAAGTTGCTCTGGATGGCTTGGAGAAGTTCTTCTAGGGAGCCCCTCCTGGCTGGTCAACACATTGCCCTCCACAGCTGGGCTCTAAGCGAGAGGAGCTTAACAGTCCGCAGTTACCTTCACCCTAACATGAGGAAAACCCAGCTTAGAGCGGGGATGTAAGCAATACCCTAAAGTAAAAATAGCAGCGTGACAGCATGAGGTGGACACACGGGCGGACCTTCTGGACTAAAGCAAGGAAGGGCAGCATCAGAGAGAAGGCGGGGCTTCTGTCCCGAACGCGCAGAACACAGCGGTGAAGACAGCAGAAGACCAGGTACCAAGTCCATCGTAGTTACATGACTCACGAGCTCTCCCTCAGCTGTTTCCAGGAAAGCGTGCTTTCCTGCAGGACAAGTCAGAATCGCTCAGAGAAAAAGACCCAGGGCCAGAATTCTACCAGGAAGAGAGGCTCTGACTGGTCACGGGGCAGTGGCTGCTGTCGCTGCCACCATCTCCTCCTCACCTGCAGGGGCGCCTTAGCCTCATCTTGGGGAGTCTTTTTGACAAGGTGAGAACTTGCGCTTCCAAAAAAGATGAAATCCTCATTCTATGAAGGGGGAAACTGAGACACCGGGACAGGGAAGAAACTGCCCAAAGACACAGGAAGCAGCACCGGACGGGTGGGCACCGGGAGAACGGTGGAAACGAAACGGCAAGAAATTCCCGGCTTAGCTAATGGAGCTGAACAAGTTTGGGGCAGGAAGAAAGCCACATTCCTTCCTAGTTAGTCTCCCTCCTCACCCGCCCGCGGCACCCCCCCATCCCCAGTATACACAAACACACACACATACAGGGAGAAAGGCTCTCTAAGCCTGAGACTGGACCCACCCCGACTCCCTTTATGGCTATGAAGCCCCCAATCTCCAGAAAAGGAGTTACAAGGCTCCTAAACCACTTCCCCTGGGGACCTGACCACTGGTCATTTGCAACTTCTGACCCAGCACGGACAGAGGGGTCCATGACGCAAACAGAAATGAAAAGGCAGGTTTCTGAGCACTGCCCCAGATGCGCCCCAAAATCAGGCCCAAGAGAAGACACACAGCGGCCTCCCCTCCCCACCACCAGCCAGGTGGCAGAACCGAAACGCCTCAAACTTCCCCCAGATGGGCCCAAATCGGCCTCTGAGAAGTTCCAGAATCAGCGGCCAGGTGTGGTAGCTAGAGCTCCCTCCCGTGCGGCAGAGATCCCCCTACATGTGCCCTGACGAAAACATCACAGCCGCTCCCCAACAATTCCACTCTCCAAGGGTGTCCAGAGAGACAGGGTCACCTGGGCGTAAGGGGAGCAGAAAGCTGGGGACAAGCTGTCAGTTGCTGCCCAAAACTCCTCGTTCCAGGAATCAAAGTGGCCCAACCTGAGGGGCTCCCTTGGAACGCGTCAAAGCCGGCCCCCAGGTGCAGACACAGCCTCCCACCCAGGCAGAACAGGCCCCCACAAGTGACCCGCCGACCCCACCTGCCAGGCACCCAGACGACCGCTTCCCAGGACAGACACAGTCACCCCCGCGCTGCCCGGGGCCCATATGAAAAAGCCCCCCAGCGTCCTCCCATCACGGTGCCGGGACCGCGCGGCCCACCCGCCCCTCGCCCCGCCGCCAGGTGCGCACACTGAATCCTTCCCAGGTGGGGGACGGGCCAGAAAGGCCCCGGACGCCGCCAGGTGCGGACACCGACGCCCCCCGGGCCCGGCGCGCGAGTATGGGCCGCTCAGCAGTCCCGGGCCGCCCGCCTGTATCGTCTCCTGGTGCTGAGAAGAAACGCGTTCTCTGCGCTCCAGGCCGGACGGGCGCCCACCCCGCGCCCCGCCGGCCCAGGGACCCGTCAGAGCAGCACCACAGACCCAGCGTCTCCAAGCCCGGACGCCTCAGTGAGGGGAGCGCGAGGCCGGCCCGCGCTCCGACGTCCCCGACCGGCTCGCCGGGCCCCATGCCGCTCACCTGTCTTGCGCGGTAGCTCTCGAAGGCCCTCAGGGCACTGTCGGTGAGCTTCACATGGAACACCGACACCTTGCTGCCGTCGCTAACCCGCCCGCACGACAGCCCATAGCTCCTAGCCTCCTTCAACGCCGCCATCTTGCGACCATCTCTCCCCCGCGCCCCCTTCTCGGCTCTAGCGCCGCGGCGCCGGCCACGCCCCGCCCCGCCGCCCGCTGACGCGTTGCATTATTCATGAGACGCGGCTGGCCACTCCCCCCAAGTCCCGCGAAGCCTACAGTTGCCGCCACACCGCCAGGCAGCGCACTACATTATTCAGGAACGTGTCCGGCCACGCCCCCTGCGCGCCCCGCAAGGCCCACAGTCAACGACCCAATGTGTTGCATATTCATAAGGCACTGATGGCCCCGCCTCTTCAGGCCCTAGAGGTGGCCACTTCCGTGAACGAATTCCGCCGCAACAGGCGCACTCCTCCAGGCCCCGCCTCCATAGTATTATACATAACCCTGACTCAGCCGGGCGCGTCGAAGCCCCGCCCCAAAAGCCGCTGACGTAATGCATTATTTATGAGATCTCTACAGGCTTCCGTCTTTGGCTTCGGTGGAAAGCCGCAGAGAGGGCGTGAAGGGGGCGGGGTCGGCGCGAAGCACGTGGGTGGGCCCCGCCGCGGGCCCGGGCTGCTGGGCGTGGTTATGTAAACGACACGCGCGCGTTGGACGCTGGGTTGGGTCTACAGGGCATCCCTTAAGGGGGGCGGATGGGACTACCCCCAGGGAAGGCACTGGACCGGTAGGTGGAGGAGGAGCTGGTAAACTTTTTCTTCTGAGATGAGTACTTTTAATAGGATAAAATCCCACATCCCCACAGGCCCTGAGCGATGGTGAAGTCCAGTTTCATTTTCCCTTTTTTTTTTTTTTTTTTTTTTTTTTTCTGGGAGAGTTTGGCTGTGTTGCCCAGACTGGAGTGCAATGGCGCCATCTTGGTTCATTGCACCCTTGACCTCTTGAACTCTAACTGATGCTACTTGTTTGGGTCTCCTGCAGTGCTGGCATTACAGGCATAAGCAACCTAGCCTAATGTTCTATTTTCTTTCTTTTTATTTTGAGACGGAGTTTGGCTCTTGTTGCCCAGGCTGGAGTGCAATGGCGTGATCTCAGCTCACTGCAACCTCTGCCTCCCAGGTTCAAGTGATTCTCCTGCCTCAGTCTCCCGAGCAGCTGGGACTACAGGTGCATGCTACCACACCCTGCTAATTTTTGTATTTTTCAACAGAGACGGGGTTTCACCGTATTAGTCAGGCTGGTCTCGAACTCCTTACCTTGTGATCCACCCACCTCAGCCTCCCAAAGTGCTGGGATTACAGGCCCAAGCCACTGTGCCCAGACATGTTTGGAGCCTTTAAGAGTTTGGGGCCAGTCGCAGTGGCTCACGCCTGTAATCCCAGCACTTTGGGAGACCGAGACAGGTGGATCACTTGAGGTCAGGAGTTTGAGACCAGCCTGGCTAACATGGTGAAACCCTGTTTTACTAAAAATACAAAAATTACCCAGGTATGTGGTGTGCACCTGTAATCCCAGCTACTGGAGAGGGTGAGGCAGGAGAATTGCATGAACCTGGGAGGTAGAGGTTGCAGTGAGCCGTGATCACGACACCGCACTCCAGCCTGGGTGACAGATTGAGACTTTAAAAAAAAAAAAAAAGTTTGTCCAGATTGGGCGGGGGCCTGACATAGTGGCTCCTGCCTGTAATCTCAGCATGTAGGGAGGCCAAGTCAGGAAGATTCCTTGAGCCTAGAAGTTCAGGACCAGACTGAATAAGATGATGAGACGCCAGCTCTACAAAAATTTTTACAATTAACCCAGCGAATTGGTGCTTGCCTGTAGTTCCAGTACTTTGGAAGATGAGGTGGGAGGATCCCTTGAGCCCAGAAGGTCGAGGCTGCAGTGGGCTATGATTGCACTTCAACCAGGTCGAAAAATGGAGATTTCCCTCCTTAAAAAAACAAAAGTTTGGCCAGGTGCGATGGCTCACACCTGTAATCCCAGGACTTTGGGAGGCCAAGGTGGGCAGATCACTTAAGGTCAGAAGTTCGAGACTAGCCTGAGCAACATGGGGAAACACTGTCTCTACTAAAAATACAAAAATTAGCCAGGTATAGTAGCTCACTCCTATAATCCCAGCTACTCAGAAAGCTGAGGCACAAGAATCACTTGAATCCAGGAGGCAGAGATTGCAGTGAGCAGAAATCACACCACTGCACTGCAGCCTGGGTGACAGAGTGAGACTCCATCTCAAAAAAAAAAAAAAAAAAAAAAGTGGTCTGGGCCTGGTGGCTCATGCCTGTAAACCCAACACTTTGGGAGGCCAAGGAGGGCAGATCACAAGGTCAAGAGATTGAGACCATCCTGGCCAACATGGTGAAACCCCGTCTCTACTAACAACGCAAAAACTAGTTGAGCATGGTGGCGCATGCCTTTAGTCCCAGCTACTCGGGAGGCTGAGGCAGGAGAATTGCTTGAACCGGGAGGTGGAGGTTACAGTGAGCCAAGATTGTGCCACTGCACTCCAGCCTGAAGACAGGGCAAGACTCCATCTCAAAAATGTAAATTCAGAAGCTGAGAAGCTGAGGCAGGATCACTTGAGCCTGGGAAGTCAACATCGCAGTGAGCTGTGATGGTCATGCCACTGCACTCCAGCCTGGGCAACAGTGTGAGATCCTGTCTCTAACAATCATCATCATCATAACGCATTATACGTCTTTTCGCTTCAACTCGAAGTTTCCAAGAACCTATCCACAATGCTAACTGAGGATTTACTGTACACCCAGGAGCAGCATTGTTGGATCATACAGTAATTCTACATTTCACCTTTTGAAGAACTGCCAAACTGTTTTCCACAGGAACTGCTCTATTTCGTCAATCTCCCATTCAATAGGTTTACAGGTTTATAGGAAGCCGAAGCTGGAAACTGGCCCTGCCCTGCCCAGGTCACAGGCAACGCACCAAATGACTCCCGGCCTCCCTCCTGACGTAGAATGTTCTTTAATGGTTTTCCTTGTTGTTTTAGCCTATTCACAGACAGGGGTCACAGGATGCATTTTTTTTTTTTTTTTTTTTTTGAGACAGAGTTTTCCTCTTGTTACCCAGGCTGGAGTGCAATGGCGCGATCTCGGCTCACTGCAACCTCCGCCTCCTGTGTTCAGGCAATTCTCCTGCCTCAGCCTCCTGAGTTGCTGGGATTACAGGCATGCGCCACCATGCCCAGCTAATTTTTTGTATTTTTAGTAGAGACGGGGTTTCACCATGTTAACCAGGATGGTCTTGATCTCTTGACCTCGTGATCCACCCGCCTTGGCCTCCCAAAGTGCTCACAGGATGCAGTTTTGAGGAGAGAGGAATGTGAAGTTCAAAGACCTTCTGTCTGTCTCTTCTCAGGTGATCTCATTCATTCTGTCCACTGCTCCAGGCCAGGACAACCATTCTTTTATTTTTATTTATTTATTTATTTATTTTTTTAGAGTCTGGGTCTCACTATGTTGCCCAGGCTGGAGTGCAGTGGCTATTCACAGGCACATTCACAGGCGCGATCCCACTACTGATCAGCACGGGAGTTTTGACCTGCTCTGTTTCTGACCTAGTCTTGTCGGTTCACCCCTTTAGGCAACCTGATGGTCCCCCGATCCCGGGAGGTCACCATATTGATGCTGGACTTAGTGCGGACACCCAATCGGCATAGCACTGCAGCCCAGAACTCCTGGGCTCAAGCGATCCTCCGGCCTCAGCCTCCCGAATAGCTGGGACTACAGGCACATGCCACCATGCCCAGCAGCACAACCATTCATTTACTGCCCAACTAGGAACTGCTCACCCTAAAGGCAATGCTAGATACCCAGAATCTTTTTCAGTACTTGACATTGATATCCCCATGTATCAAGGGAGAAACTGAGGTTTGAAGTGGTAAGGCCATAGGCAGGCTGGGATTTGCAGTTGAGTCTTTCTTTTTTCTTCTTCTTTTTTTCCTTGCTCTGTCACCCAGGTTGGAGTGCAGTGGCGTGATCTCAGCTCACTGCAACCTTCACCTCCCGATTTCAAGCAATTCTCCCACCTCAGCCTCCCAAGTAGTTGGGATTACACGTGCGCGCCATCATGTCCAGCTAATTTTTTTTTTTTTTTTTGAGACAGAGTCTTTTTGTTTGT
>NW_022437113.1:566362-568961 GCF_009761245.1 Sapajus apella | reverse complement strand
GGCACTCAGGCGGGATGAGGCAGGGGAAGGGCTGCCCCCAGGCCTGTTGAGGAGAAACTGAGGCCGGCCCTGGTGGAGACCTAGCCCAGCAGGGTAAGGGGAGGGGAGAACTGGGTCTGAAGGAATGAGGGCCCCCTCCCTCTGGGCTTTCCTCCTGAGGGCCTTAGTCCCTCCTGCTGGCTGGACTGCACGACCCCCAATCCTTGCTCCCCCAACCCGGAGGAGGGGGCCAGACCAGGGAGGGCAGTGGACAGGGAGCCTGGGGGAGTTGGGGAGCGCAGGGCAGGGTCCATGGTGTGCAGAGGGGGTGCTGGCCACCTGGGCGGTCAGTTCCTGGCAGCAATGACCACAGAGAGTGCCACACCCCCCAAGGCAACAGCAGTCGCCCCAAACAGCCACTTCCATGGGATGGACTGTGGATAAAGAAGAGGAGAGAGAAGGGTGGAGGGAGGTCGAGACTGGCCTCTGGGACCTCAGCTGCCAGCACAGCCCAAGCAGACCTCCCCACAAATCACTGCCTGACCATGCATTTCCCACTTCCTGGCAAACTCCTACTCATGCAGCAAAACCCAAATCAATTGGCCCCACCTCCAGGACACTGCTCCTGGTGCCCTGGAAGAGCCTCCATTCCCCACCCTGAGCCCTCCAGCTTGAGTTCCACCTTCTATTCCACTCATGATCACACAGGACTGGGGGCTCTCAGTGTCCCCTGCAGCGCCCAGGATGGCCCAGTCTCCGAGGACATCCACATGTGCAGAATAAAATTCCTCTGCTAGGCGTGCCGTGCCCTGCACACAGCCCCTGCCCATCCTCCTGTGCCCCAGCTTACCCAGGCACCCTTGCCAGGGCACTTGGCAGGCAGCCGGCTGGGGTTGCCCAGCATTTTCCGGTACAAGGCGGTCTCCGTGCTCCGCTGCGCTGCATGCTTCTTCACCAGCTTCGAGAGCTCTGCGTGGATCGTCTGCAGGAGGCAGGGGAAGCTGAGAACGTGCGGCGGCCAACCTGTCATCACTGGCGCTCTCCCCTTCTGGGACCCTAGGTTGTTTGGGTGCTGGGACAACTAGACATGGGGGGTCCCATCTGCCCCTTTCTGGGCTTAGCAAAGTCGGGGATGCTGACCCTATCCCCCTAGGGAGCCAGTAGATGGGACAGAGCACAAAGTAGCCAGGAGACAAAAGGTTCTGGAAGGAAGGCCGCGGACACCGGCATGGGCCAGGCTGGCAGTGTGGCTGTCATAAGGGTCTTCACAAGCTGACCAGGGCCCTTCAGGTATCTACGCCCCGCCACTGCTCAGATGGGAACACAACAGAGAGTCACAGCAAGAAAGACCTGGGGCAGACCATAAGAGGGACTTCCCAGCTGAGCAAGTCTCCAGGGCGTCCCTGTCCTACTCACCTTGTTGGAAGGTTCCAGCTTCAGGGCCGCCCTCAGGATGGGGATGGCCTCACTGTACTCCCCCTGCTGGGCCAGCACCTGTAGGGAGAGGGTGGCATCACTCTGGACCCATAACTGGGCCCCTCTGTCCTTCAAGAAATCCAGCCCAAGAGGTTGCACTGATCCAAGATGATGCCACTACACTTCAGCCTGGGCAAAAGAGCGAGACTGTATCTCACAAACAAAGCAGCCTGGGCCAGGTGCGGTGGCTCACGCCTGTAATCCCAGAACTTTGGGGGGCCGAGGCAGGTGGATCACAAGGTCAGGAGTTCAAGACCAGCCTGGCCAACGTGGTGAAACCCTGTCTCTACTAAAATATACAAAAAATTAAGCAGGCGTGGTGCTGGTATTACAGGTGTGAGCCACTGCACCCAGCCTATTTACTTCTTTCATTTTAGAGACAGGGTCTCGCCACATTCCCCAGAATGGTTTTGAACTTCTAGGCTCAAGCGATCCACCTGCCTCAGTCTCCCAAAGTGCTGGGATTATAGGTGTGAGCTACCTTGCCCAGCCCTTAATTGTTTTATTTTTAAAATTTCTGTAGCAATGGAATGCACTATGCTGCCAGGCTGGTCTTGAATTCCTGGGCTTGAATGATCCTCCTGCCTTGGCCTCCCAAAGTGCTGAGATTGAGCCACCACACCTGGCCCTGATGTTTCCAAAGCTTTGGCCACAGTGAATGGTTCAGGGCCGGCAGGTGACCCGAGCGAGTCAATGAGATCCAGCCTGCACTATGCTGGTGCTGACAGGAGATGAGTTGCCGAAGGGGGACGATGGAGCTGGGTGCGGTGACTCATGCTTATAATCCCAGCACTTTGGGCTCGGAGGCCGAGGCGGGCAGATCACTTGAAGTCAGGAGTTCAAGACCAGCCTGGCTAACGTGGTGAAACCTCATCTCTACTAAGAATACAAAAATAAGGCTGGGCGCGGTGGCTCACGCCTGTAATCCCAGCATTTTGGGAGGCCGAGGCGGGTGCATCACGAGGTCAAGAGATCGAGACCATCCTGGTCAACATGGTGAAACCGTGTCTCTACTAAAACTACAAAAAAATTAGCTGGGCATGGTGGCGTGTGCCTGTAGTCCCAGCTACTCAGGAGGCTGAGGCAGGAGAATTGCCTGAACCCAGGAGGCGGAGGTTGCGGTGAGCCGAGATCGCGCCATTGC
>NW_022437113.1:547084-566262 GCF_009761245.1 Sapajus apella | reverse complement strand
AGAGGATGGAAGTGTGGAACTTTCCAGGGGAGAGGCAAAACATCATGGTCACCCTTAGAGAGGAGCTGGTCCAAGAGGGAAGGTCGCAGCAGAGACACAGCCTCCTCACAATATCCAGCTATGCCTGACGCCAGCTAATCCAAACGTGGCGGTTCCATGAGCCATCCATCCCTCCTTTCTGCCTGAATCTGTTTGAGTGGGTTTCTGTCACCTTCAGCCAGCAGGTCCAAACTTGTAAGAAGCTACACAAGCAGCCACAGCCGCTGCCCCCAGGAGGATGCTGCCCCCAGGAGGATGCTACCCCCAGGTGGAGCAAAGGCTTCAAAACCAGGAACAGCCTCTCCCTCTTCACACCTCTCTGCAGAACTCTGCACACAACAGGTGCTTCACAAACCCCAGCTGAAGGGAGCCCCGCCGCGGGCTTTTCACAAACACAGGAGGTGGGCCAGTGTCTGTGCCTCAGTTTCCTTGGTTAACTGCTAAAAGGTACTGAAAGCCCCACTAGGGGTGGGGCTATGATGAACAGAAAAGGGGGAGGGAAGCAAGGTCAAGTCTGCAAGCCAGATTGATCCCTACGTTCTGCCAGGATTTTTTTTCTGTTCCCTTTTTTTTTTTTAGATGGAGTTTCGCTCTTGTTGCCCAGGCTGGAGTGCAATGGCACGATCTTGGCTCACCGCAACCTCCGCCTCCTGGGTTCAGGCAATTCTCCTGCCTCAGCCTCCTGAGTAGCTGGGATTACGGGCACGTGCCACCATGCCCAGCTGATTTTTTGTATTTTTAGTAGAGACGGGGTTTCACCATGTTGACCAGGATGGTCTCGATCTCTTGACCTCGTGATCCACCCGCCTTGGCCTCCCAAAGCACTGGGATTACAGGCGTGAGCCACCGCGCCTGGCCTCTGTTCTTTTGTTTTTGACACAGAGTCTCGCTCTGCTGCTGAGGCTGGAGCGCAGTTGTGTGATCAAGGCTCACTGCAGCCTGGCCCTCTGGGGCTCAAGCCATTCTCAGCCTTCAGAGTAGCTGGGACTACAGGTCCTTGCCCCCCTACCCAGCTAATTTTTTCATTTTTTTGGTGGAGACGGGGGTCTTCCTACATTGCCTGGGCTTGCCACAAATATCTGGGCTCAAGTGATCCTCCTGCCTTGGCCTCCCAAAGTGCTGGGATCACAGGCATGAGCCATGAGGACTTTTACTGAGCACATACTATGTGCCTGGCCGTTTGCAAGGTTGGAGATTCAGAAGTGAGCAATACAGACCAAATCCCCACCTTTGAGTGGGGGAGATGGACAAGAGGCATGTCACCTCCACAGGCTGCCTGTTAGGAACATCTCAGGCAGTGGCCACTGCCTATGCAAAGGCCCTGAGGTGGAGAGAGCTTGGCCTAGACAGCAGAAAGGGAGAATGCTGGGTGGGATGGAGGGAAGCAGAAAGTGAGGTGGGAGAGGCGACAACAGGAAGAAGACGACCAGAGGACTAAAGGCCCCAAGGGCTGGGACTAGGATTCCACTTTTACTCTGAGGGAAAATGGAACCCATGAAGGGTTACATGGGAGGAGCTTTCAACATTAGACCAAGCCAGGCACAGTGGCTCATGCGTACAATCCCAGCACATGGGGAGGCCGAAGCGGACAGATTACTTCAGGTCAGGGGTTCAAGACCAGCCTGGCCATCATGATGAAACCCCATCTCTACTAAAAATACAAAAATTCTCATGCTGTAGGACTGGCCCTAAAAAAAAAAAAAAAAAGAGAGAGAGAGAGAGAGAAAAGAAGACAAAAAAGAAAAAGAAAAAACCAAACAAAAATTAGCGGGGGGCATAGTGGCGAGTGCCTATAGTCCCAGCTACTCGAGAGGCTGAGGCAGGAGAATTGCTTGAACCCGAGAAGTGGAGGCAGAGGTTGCAGTGAGCTGAGATCGCACCACTGCACTCCAGCCTGGGAGACACAGCGAGACTCTCTTAAAAAACAAACAAACAAACAAAAATAGCACACTGGACCAAAGGTGGGGGACCCATGAGTCAAGGACTGAATCTGGCTTCAGCCAATAAATTGCTGTGACCTAGACCACACTCCTGCACCCATCTGGGTCTCAGTTTCTCTACCTGCACCCCAGAGAGCTCAGCTAATACCTACAGCTTTCTCAAACGCAGGGTTGGGGACCAGCCCCTCTACCCCGGGCTGGGTGACCCAGCCTGGCAACCCGGCGTGGCCCACCTTGCCCTTGCGGAAGAGAGCCTTGATGTTGTCCGGCTGGTGCTCCAGTACAAGGCTGCAGGAGCGCAGGGCCGCGCGGTAGTGGTCCAGCTTCAGCTGCGAGGCCGCCAGGTTGTTCAGACACTTCACCTTCAACTGCAGGAGCTGTGCCTCCTCCTCGAATGTCATGTCCACTATTGGGAGACAGTGCCCACCACGGCGGCTGTCACCACACTAACAGACCCCCCGAACCCCGTGGAAGCTGCCTTCTACCCCAGGGGAATGCAGGCCTCTCGGGCCTGTTTCCCCAGCTTTAACCCGAGACCAAGGGCCGTGCTTTCCTGGGGCTCTCCGAGGAATCTACAACATGGAGCCTTAAGCAAGCAAGGGCCTGACCCATGGGGCGTGTGGACTGGCCCTATGTGTGGTCACCCCTGTCCCCACATCCACCTGCATTCTGTAACACTCCACTGGTCTGGGATAGACCACGAGTTGGCAACAGGCCCCTAGGTTAGGGTCAGTTGGGGATCTACCCATATTATGGGATATTCTAGAATGTTCCGAGTCTGAGGCTCTCTGGGGCTAAAAGTTTCTGGCATGGAGAGTGGACACCTTTGCAGGGGAGGTGGTGGGGATCTGACCCAGCGGGCGGTCACCTTTGGCGCTGGAGGTGATGGCCTTGATGGCGAGATCGTAGGAGTTGGCGGCCAGGACGAAGTCCGCCCGCTGGTAGTGGGCGTTGCCACACTCCCGCTTCCGGTTGGCCAGGGCCACGCGCTCCTGCCCTGTGAGCATCTCCAGGTCAGGCCCATCCACAGCCGTCTTCAGGGTCACCTCCAGGCACAGGGCCGCGTGCGGGGGGATATATGGGCTCCTGCTAGTGGGGTGGGGGCAGGCAGGGGTTGCACTCAGACCTGGTGACCCCCAAACCTGCTGGGCTGGCTCAGAGGGAGTGGGCCTGGCTCAAGCCCCGGATCTATCTCCCTCCGCCCTCTGTCATTCCCTCCTCCGTAAAGTGCCGGGTAAGTGACATGCCGCCTAGGAGCTATGGGACCTGATGAATGAGTTCCCCTTCCTAAGCCTGCGTTTTCCTCTTTTTTAAGGGAAGGGTCTCACTGTGTTGCCCAGGCTGGAGTGCAGTGGCACAATCTTGGCTCACTGCAGCCTCGAAATCCTGGGCTCAAGTGATCCTCCTGCCTGAGCCTCCTCAGTAGCTGGGACTACAGGCATGCACCACACCCAGCTAATTTTTAGCACTACACCCAAGTAATTTTTAAATTTTTTTGTATGGAAATGGGGTCTATATTGCTTAGGCTGGTCTGAAAAACCGGACCTCAAGCAATCCTACCTCAACTTCCCAAAGTGCTGGGATTTCAGGTGTGAGCCACCTCACCCAGCCTGTTTCTCCTTCTATAAAATGGGCAGGTAGACTGGGTAAGCTGAGGGGTACACCCACTCCACCCACCCCCTGCTGAGACCCTAAGGGTGGCCGGCTCTCACCTGCCTTGGGGACCGTAGCAGTACTTGGAGTCAGCAGTAACCATGGCCGTCTCCCCCACATCCATGAGTGGGACACTGAGATCCAGGGCCTGGGGTATGTGGGGACAGCCAGCAGTCAGGCAGGCCCAGGCCCAGCGAGGTGCACCCCTTGCCCCTGCCCTGTCCCGCCCCAGCCCGCACCTGGATGACATCACAGTCGCCCAGGGTAAACACCAGCTCCGGCTCCTCCTGCACCCGTGTGCCGTTCTCCAGCGATGTCTGCAGATGCACGGTGACCACCTGGCCCTTGACTGGGCGGCTCGAACCTGGTGGCCCTGGGACCAGCGTCTTCTTCCTCAACAGCCCATTCCCTGCCAGGGGCCAGGGACATGCAGCCTGTCACCAGGCAGCTCAGACAGGCACCCGTTCCCATGAGCCCCACCCTGAGCTCTGCCCACTCGCTGTCCCAGGGGAATGCAGGCCTCTCTGGCCTCAGTTTCCCCAACTTTAACCCGGGACCAAGGGCTGTGCTTTCCTGGGGCTCTCCCAAAGAATCTACAACGTGGCACCTTAAACAAGTGAGGGCCTGGCCTGTGGGGCGTGTGGACTGGCCCTGTGTGCTGCCACCCCAGTCCCCACATCCACCTGCATTCTACAACACTCCACTGGTCTGGGATAGACCATGAATCTGCAACAGGCCATAGATTTGGGGCAGTTGGGGATCTACCCATATTCTGGGATTTTCTAGAATGTTCTAAGTCTGATGCTACCTGGAGCTGCAAGTTTCTGGAACAGAGAATGGATACGAACTTCTGTTTCTGGCCAACACCGGGGCACAAACCAAACCTCCAATGGCCACTCTGCCACCAGAGTGGGGGACTCCATGTGTGGGGCACTGAGCAGGATGGGACACACTTCGGGGTGACAGTGCTGGTGCCAGGGCCCAACACAGCAAACAATGGTTGGTCTGGTTGTTATTGTTGTTTTTAAGAGACGGGGTTAGTGCTACAGCTGCTTTGAAATTTGTCTTGCAGGCTTTCCTGTTTTTGCCAGAAAGCCTCCAAAAATTTTTCCAAAAAAATGAATAAATAAATAAAAAGAGACGGGGTTTCACTATGTTGACCAGGCTGGTCTCGAACTCCTGATCTTGTGATCCACCCACCTTGGCCTCCCAAAGTGCTGGGATTACAAGCGGGAGCCACCATGCCTGGCTTTTTTTTTTTTTTTTTTTTTTTTTTTTAAAAGAAAATTGAGGGCTAGGCACAGTGGCTCACGCCTGTAACCCCAGCACTTTGGGAGGCCCAGGCAGATCACCTGAGGTCAGGAGTTCAACACCACCCTGGTCAAGATGGTGAAACCTCGTCTCTACTAAAAATACAAAAAGCGGGGCACCACCATAAGGAGGGGCGAACTGGCCCAGGTCGGAAACGGAGCAGGTCAAAACTCCCATGCTGATCAGTAGTGGGATCGTGCCTGAATAGCTACTGCACTCCAGCCTGGGCAACATAGGGAGACCCTGTCTCCAAAAAAAATAAAATAATGGCCGGGCGCGGTGGCTCACGCCTGTAATCCCAGCACTTTGGGAGGCCGAGGCGGGTGGATCATGAGGTCAAGAGATTGAGACCATCCTGGTCAACATGGTGAAACCCCTAAACGTCTCTACTAAAAATGCAAAAATTAGCTGGGTGTGGTGGCGCGCACCTGTAGTCCCAGCTACTCGGGAGACTGAGGCAAGAGAATGGCATGAACCCAGGAGGCGGAGGTTGCGGTGAGCCGAGATCGCGCCATTGCACTCCAGCCTGGGTAACGAGCAAAACTCCGTCTCAAAATAAATAAATAAATAAAACGAAAATAAAATAATAAAATAAAAAATAAATAAATAAATTAGCTGGGCGTGGTGGTGGGCACTTGTAATCCCAGCTAATCGGGAGGATGAGGTAGAGAATTACTTGAACCCGGGAGGTGGAGGTTGCAGTCAGCTGAGATCATGCCACTGCACTCCAGCCTGGGTGACAGAGTGAGACTCTGTCTCAAAAAAAAAAAAAAAAATGAGGTTGGCCAGGTTTCCAGCTATTTGAGAGGTCAAACTGGGAGGATCACAAGTTCAGACCAGCATCTGGGCAAAACGGCAAGAACTCAGTCTCCCGACCCTCCTCAAAAAGAAAGAAAACCAACGCTCAGAGAGGGCAACCAGCCAGCCCCTCAGGCTGAAATTCTAGCCCTGAGATGCTTGGGCCTAAGTTTACCCAGCCATGAAATGACATGCTCATGGGGCCCTTGGTTAGCAGAGGCCCTGGGATACACGGTCTCTACCACTGCACCAAGTATGCTGAATTTAGAAGTTAAGCAAAGGCCAGGTTCAGTGGCTCATGCCTGCAATCCCAGCACTTTGGGAGGCCGAGGTGAGAAGACTGCTTGAACCCAGGAGTTTGAGGCTGGCCTGGGCAACACAGTGAGACCCCATCTCTACAAAAATTAAAAAATGGCCAGGCACAGTGGCTCACATTTGTAATGCCAGTACTTTGGAAGGCTGAGGCAGGAGGATCACCTGAGGTCAGGAGTTTGAGTCCAGCTTGGCCAATGTGGTAAGACCCCGTCTCCAATAAAAATAAAAAAATTAGGGGCCAGGCTCAGTGGCTGATGCCTGTAATCCCAGCACTTTGGGAGGCCGAAGTGGATGGCTCACCTGAGGTCAGGAGTTCGAGAGCAGCCTGGCCAACATGGTGAAACTAAAAATACAAAATTTAGCCGGGCGTGATGGCAGGAGCCTGTAATCCCAGCTACTCGGGAGGCTGAGGCAGGACTTGAACCCAGGAGGCAGAGGTTGCAGTGAGCCGAGATCACGCCATTACACTCCAGCCTGGGCAACAAGAGTGAAATTCCGTCTCAAAAAAAAAAAAAAAAAAAAAAATTAGCTGGGCATGATAGCAGGTAACTGAAGTCCCAGCTACTCAGGATGCAGAAGCAGAAGAATCACTTGAACCTGGGAGGTAGAGATGGCAATGAACCGAGATTGCACCACTGCACTCCTGCCTGGGCAACAAAGCAAGATTGTCTCAAAAAACAAAATAGCCAGGCATGGTGGCTCACGCCTGTAATCCTAGCACTTTGGGAGGCCGAGGTGGGTGGCTCACCTGACATCAGGGGTTCAAGACCAGCCTGGCCATCATGGTGAAACCCCATCTTAAAAAAAAACAAAAAACAAAAACAAAATAAAGTTAAACAGAGCTGAACAGCTTATAAACAAAAGCTGCCTCTCGTGTCCCCAGCAATCACAGGAATGACCATAGCCAATACCCTCACAAACACACCCAGATAACCCCACAGTGACGATCCCCCGTCATCCCAGGAAAGCACTGGAGTGACTGCTGCCAGCACCATCCCGTCAAAGCAGGAAATGCAGGTGCAGAGGGTAGGACCCGGCCAGGGACACACAGCCCTGCCCCTTCTTCACAGTGCTACCAAGGTGTCCACAAAACACTATCTTAGCAAAGCAAGGGCTACATGGGTCTGAGGTGCTCTGCAGTCCCTCCTGTTCCCATGTTTACCTGAGTTATATAATATACCATTGGCCTAGAGTATTTCTTTTTTTTTTTTGACAGTTTCATTCTTGTTACCTAGGCTGGAGTGCAATGGCGCAGTCTCAGCTCACTGCAGCCTTCACCTCCTGGGTTCAAGCGATTTTCCTGCCTCAGCCTCCCAAGTAGCTGGGATTACAGGTGTGCACCACCATGCCCAGCTAATTTTATTGTATTTTTAGTAGTGACGGGGTTTTGCCATGTTGGCCAGGCTGGTCTTGAACTCCTGACCTCAGGTGATCCACCCACCTCAGCCTCCCAAGGTGTTAGGATTATAGGCGTGAGACACTGCACCCGGCCTTTTTTTCTTTTTTTTTTTTGAGACAGAGTCTTGCTCTGTCACCCAGGCCGGAGTGCAGTGGTGCGATCTTGGCTCACTGCCACCTCTGCCTCCCGGGTTCAAGCAATTCTCCTACCTCTGCCTCCCAAGTAGCTGGGGTTACAGGTGCCCAAACCACGCTTGGCAAGTTTTGGTATTTTTTGCAGAGATGGGGTTTCACCATGTTGTCCAGGCTGGTCTCAAACTCGTGACCTCAGGTGATCCACCCGCCTCCCAAAGTGCTAGGATTATAGGCGTGAGCCACCACTCACGGCCTGGCCTAGAGTATTTCATGAGTCTGAGTGAACTCTGGCCTAAAGGTTAGCGGCAGTGGTATATATCCAACTATGTTCTGGAATATTCTAGAATATTCCAAATTTCTGTGCTACTCCCACCTTGTACATGTCCCCTAACTCATCTGGAAACCACCAAGCTAGGGGATCCCAATGGACCTGTGTCTCAAGGTTTGCAGGCACTGATGGGTGCCTCTCAATCAGGTGGCCTCTGGGAAAATCATGTCTCCTCTCAAGAGTTCAGTTTCCGGCTAGGCGCGGTGGCTCACATCTGTAATCCCAGCACTTTGGGAGGCCGAGGCGAATGGATCACCTGAGGTCAGGAGTTCGAGACCAGCCTGACCAACACGGTGAAACCCAGTATCTACTAAAGATACAAAAATTAGCCGGGCATGGTGGCGTACGCCTGTAGTCCCAGCTCTTCGGGAGGCTGAGGCAGGAGAATTGCATGAACCCAGGAGGCCGAGGCTGCAGTGAGCCGAGATTGTGCCACTGCACTCCAGCCTGGGCGACAGAGCGAGACTCTGTCTCAAAAAAAAAAAAAAAAAAAAGTTCAGTTTCCTTGCCTGAGAAACAGAAGCCCCCATATTGACCTCAAAAAGCGGCTGGCACAATTATAAACACAGTGCGAACCTCATGGTCCGAGTGGGTGTGGGGCAGCTCAGCTCTCACAGTATCAGGGGGAAAGAACAGCTTGCCAATCTCTAACATGGCCAGGGAGGCTGTGTGACCTCGGGCAAGCACCTTGGCCTCTCTGAGCCTACCCTTTGCCATCTGTAAAGTGGGGATATAGTAGAAATTACAATGCGGTGGTTTTGTTTGTCTGTTTGTTTGTTTTTTAGAGACGGGGTTTCACCATGTTGGCCAGGCTGGTCTTGAACTCCTGACCTCAAGCAATCCACCCGCCTCGGCCTCCCAAAGTGCTGGGATTACAGGCATTAGCCACGGCGCCCAGCCTGTTTGTTTGCTTTTGTTTGCTTGCTCTGTCACCCAGGCTGGAGTGCAATGGCACAGTCAGTTCACTGCAACCTCCGCCTCCTGAGTTCAAGCGATTCTCCTGCCTCAGCCTCCCAAGTAGCTGGCTACAGGCGTGTGTCACCACCCCCAGCTAAGTTTTGCATTTTTTTTTTTTTTTTTGAGACAGAGTTTCGCTCTTGTTACCCAGGCTGGAGTGCAATGGCTCGATCTCGGCTCACCGCAACCTCCGCCTCCTGGGTTCAGGCAATTCTCCTGCCTCAGCCTCCTGAGTAGCTGGGACTACAGGCACACGCCACCATGCTCAGCTAATTTTTTTGTAGTTTTAGTAGAGACAGGGTTTCACCATGTTGACCAGGATGGTCTCAATCTCTTGACCTCGTGATCCACCCGCCTCGGCCTCCCAAAGTGCTGGGATTACAGGCTTGAGCCACCGCGCCCGGCCAAGTTTTGCATTTTTAGTAGAGACAGGGTTTCACCATGTTGGCCAGGCTGGTCTCCAATTCCCGACTTCGGGTGATCCACCGCTGCCTCAGCCTCCCAAAGAGCTGGGATTATAGGTGTGAGCCACCGTGCCTGGCCCACAGTGTTGTTGTAAGGATGAAATAAAATGATATATAGGCCTGGCACAAAAATCAGTGCTCAGTAAATATTACCTGGTGTTATTTTTATTTTTTTAGGACAAAGTCTTGCTTTGTCACCCAGGCTGGAGAGCAATGGCAGTTGTGTTATTTTTAGTAGTAGTAAGATTTTTGGCCAGGCACGGTGGCTCACACCTGTAATCCCAGCATTTTGGGAGGCCGAGGCGGGTGAATCACTTCAGGTCAGGAGTTCAAAACCAACCTGGCCAACATGGTGAAACCCCATCTCTGCTAAAAATACAGAAAAAAAGTCCAGGCATGGTGGCTCACGCCTATAATCCCAGCACTTTGGGAGGCCAAGGTGGGCAGATCACGAGGTCAAGAGATCAGGCCCATCCTGGCCAACATGGTGAAACCCCATCTCTACTAAAAACACAAAAATGAGCTGGGCATGGTGGTACACACCTGAAATCCCAGGTAGTTGGGAGACTGAGGCAGGAGAATTGCTGGAACCTGGGAGGCGGAGGTTGCAGTGAGCCGAGATTGCGCCACTGCACTCCAGCCTGGAGACACAGTAAGACTCCATCTCAAAAAAATAAAAATAAACAAAAAAAAATTAGCCAGGTTCAGCGGTGGGAGCCAGTAATCCCAGCTACTTGGGAGGCTGAGGCAGGAGAAGCACTTAAACCTGGAAGGCAGAGGTTACAGTGAGCTGACGTTGCACCACTGCTTCCAGCCTCGGTGACGGAGCAAGACTCCATCTCAAAAAAATAAGAGAAGTAGTAAGATTTTTATCAGTAGTGGTAGTGATATTTAGTAATATTACTGTTTCATCAGTGTCAATATGATTGGATGGTATTGCTACAGTATTGTTTGTACAATGAACAGTGGTAATGCTGTCTTGTTATTTGCATGGGCACCGGCGTTATTTGGTATACGAGATACCGGTACTATACCACCGGCAAGATGACTTCCACAGAATACTAACATTTCTCTTGTTTTCAGTTGCTGTGATGGGGTATGCTGGGCAGAACATGTGTGAGTTCCCCGAGTTTACTTCTTGTAGGATTTCTCCGAGCATTTACAATAGTATGAGTACTGTGAACCCACCAGAAGGCTGAACACGATAACATTCCACTGGTCTACTTGACCCCAGGACACAATTTTGTTTTTGGAGGTGGATGTCTTGCTGCGTTGCTCAGACTGGCATGCACCCAGGACACATTTTTTTTTTTTTTTTGAGATGGAGTTTCGCTCTTGTTACCCAGGCTGGAGTGCAATGGCGCGATCTCGGCTCACCGCTACCTCTACATCCCAGGCTCAAGCGATTCTTTTGCCTCAGCCTCCCAAGTAGCTGGGATTACAGGCATGCGCCAACACACCCAGCTAATTTTTGTATTTTTGGTAGACACGGGGTTTCACCATGTTGGTCGGGCTGGTCTCAAACTTCTGACCTCATGATCCACCCGCCTCGGCCTCCCAAAGCGCTGGGATTATAGGTGTGAGCCACAGTGCCTGGCCTAGGACACATTTTTCAGAGCACAAGCCTGTGTCACACAAACACCAGAAAAAGACACAGTGTTAGGGTTAGGAGCTGCCAGCGCCTGGTGTGCTGGCTGTGTGGCTCTGGGCAGGTGACTCAGCCTCTCTGAGCTACTGTTGGCAGATCTGGGAAACAGGGACACAGTACATTGTGCACGTGTGTGAGTCAATGAATGAGGTACATCAACGTGAAGCATCTCCAGTAGTTGCCTTTGGTCGGCGATCATGGTGGTGACCACGTGACTTCCAACCCTCACAGCACAGATGGGGAAATGGGGCTCGGGGACGAGAGGGCCAGGGCCAAGGTCACCCTGATCCACCCTTGCTCCTTACCCAGAATATCCAGCCACTCTTCCGGGGCTGGGGCCGGGGCAGGCTCGGGCTCCATGGCAGCCAGGAACTCTCGGGCCAGGGCCCCAGGCTGCTCAGCTTCCTCCGCCACGGGTTGTCCCATGTCCTCCAGTGGTGGCAGCTCACTCAGGTCATCTTCCTCCTCCTCTTCCTCCTCCTCTTCCTCCTCCCCCTCAGCATCCTCAACCCCATCCAGCACCTCAAAGTCCTCAAGCGGCGGGACCCCTGCGGGCGGCGGGGCAGAGGGCTCAGAAGGTTCAGCACACGACGCCATGCTGCTGGGGGGACGGGAACTGGCCCTGGAAGTGGAGGGCAGAGATGTGGGTAAGACTCCTACACAGCCCCTCAAAGTCCCCACTGTACGCATTCCCCACACTGCCAATCGCTTTCTGTGTAACTCAGGGACTCCAAGCCACAGTTTCCCCATCTATACAGTGGGTAGAACAACAACCCCAGCTTGTTGGAAGAAGTTAACCCAGGCATCAAGCCTTTGGCATCAGGCTCAAACAGTGTTAGCCATTATTAGAGCTAATTATTGTTTAATGTTTACAAATACTCCAGGAAGTCGGGAACATTCCCCTCAACATTTTACGGAACAGGAAACAGGCCAGAGGGGCAAAGCCATTTACCCAAGGTCACAGAGAAAGCCAATGGCCAAGGGAGGATTTGAACCTGGGGCTTCAGGCCCTGTGGCTTTGCCTGATTATATGCTAAGTCAGGGGTGCTGGGATTTTTGTGGAGAGGACAGCTTCTGAGGACTTAGGGAAGCCATTTTTAGAGCCTCTGGGGCCACTGAGGGAATTGAACCTTTCACTAGGGCCTCCCACCTCCAGCCTCTTCTCCAAACAGGAGACCCTTCCCAAGACCACTAACAGTAATCACCCAGAAACCCTGAGCATGTTTCCTCTCACGCTCTCAATCTAAACCTATCCCCCACAACCCCAATATCAGGGAACCTGGTCAAAACCCTTCCCTAGGAGTGCATCCTCCTCTCCTCAGCCTCGGTCCCACCCCCTCAAAGCAGCCTCCTTTCCAGGAGTGGTCGAGGTCCCGAAGCGTTCTACAGCCTCTTCTTTGCCCCAGGCCTCCTGAACCAACAACCTAACCCTCTGTCCCCTAGGCCCCAAGCTCAGAGGAGTGTGGCACAGCCATCAAACCAGCCCGCAGCATCCCCTCCTCAGCCCTCACCTGCCTGCCCCTCCCGGGCGCGGGCCCCACTTTCTGAGACCCTCCCAGCCCCCACCCCCACAATGCCCCGCGCCCGCACAATTCGGCCTCCTCTCCCACCCCCGCCCCAACTACCACCGCCCCCAGCCCTGGCCAGCTCTCCCCACAGCCGCTCCGTCGCGCCGTAAACACTCTAGTGTCCCCAGACGCCCCCCCTTCTCGATCCCATAACACCCCACGCCCTCCTGATGCCCCACAGCCCGGCCGGGCCCTCCTTCAAGCCCCGACCCAGGCCCCTAACGCCCCACGCCTGTCTGACGCCACCAGCCTGGGGCACCCGACCCCCGCACGCCTCAGGCGCCCCTGGCCCTGCACGCCTGCGTAGGGAAGCCCCCACTGGATTTCCCTTTGCCTCCATGACCCCCATCCCCGGCCACCCCAGGCCGGCCGCGCCCCCTTGGGCACCCGCGACCCCCGTGTGGCCCCAGGCTCGCCGCCCCCGCGGCGCCTCGCCCCGCCCATCGGCCGCAGCCCCCTGAGCGCTGGCCCCTGGCCCAGCCCAGGCCAGGGCAGCGCCCCAGCCGACAAGGCGCCCCCAGCGCCGCAGGACACTTGCCTCTGGCTCCGGGACCCCCGCCTGGGGTCCTGCGCCCCCCTCCCCGCCCCCAGCCGCGGCCGCCGCGCCTCGGGAACCAGGTTCAGCCGCTCGGCCCCGCCCCTGCGTGCCCATTGGTCTTCGTTGCCGCTACTGCCGCGCCCATTGGCTCGTGCAGACATCCGTTCCGGGCGTTGGCACCTCCCCCTTCCTGCTTGGCTCCCCGGAACGTTCTTAAAGGGACCCGAGCCTCCAGGCCGCTTGGGCGGGGGCAGGAGACCCTGGGCTGGACCTCAACACGAGTCAGTGTCGTGCAGCCTGTGCGACTCCCGGCTCTCCTCTGAGCTTCATCCTGATCATCTGCGAAATGGGGATAAACACCCCCATCTATGCACTCTCACCTTGGGGGCTGTTGGGGGGGACAGCACTAAATGCTATTTCCTTAAAGAGTTCCGGCAAGGCAGCTCTGGGGTTGCTGATGACCCAACCTGAAGCCCTAGTTACAGAAGAGGACCTGAGGTCCTGAGGGGGAGTGACGTGCCCAAGGGCATACAGAACCCTCCCTCCCATCCCCCACCGAGTTTAATGTCCAGAAGGTTGTGTGGTGAATACAAGAGGCGCTCAATTACCGCTGGGCAGGCGACTGAGCCCGCAGGGCCACTGGAAAGAGTTCATCCCCCATGCACTCTGCTGAAGGATAAGGTGCTCACAGCCCAGGGAGAAGGCGGAATCTTTGATTAGCTAAGTTTTTATGGATCTTGTTTTGAAACCGGGGCACTTCTCCCTCCGTCACTCAGTTTTATTTCCTTTCTAGCAGTTACTCCCATCCAAAATTATCTTGTCATTTTTTTGCCTGTGGTTGGACGGGGCACCTCCCACTCTACTCCAACGTGGCAGAGATTTTTGCTTGTTTTGTGCCTAACACCTCCCTGAACCATGCCTGGCATCTATAGAAGCTCAATAAATGGATGGATGGATAGATGGGTGGGTGGGTGGATGGACGGATGGATGAATGAATGAATGAGTCAGACACTGGCTTTGGGAGGTAGCTATCATGGAGGTGGTAATGGGCTTTTTGGAGATAACCTCTCAGGTTGGAGTTCCTAGGTTGCCTCCTACAGGAAGCCCTCCCAGACCTCTCCAAGGCAAGACCAGGGGCCTCATTTGGCTGTCTTGGCAAAATGAAATCGATGAACCTCCACTTCATAACTAGTTTACTTATTTTTATTTATTTATTTTGAGACAGAGTCTCGCTCTGTCACTAGGCTGGAGTGCAGTGGTGCAATCTCAGCTCACTGCAACCTCTGCCTCCCGGGTTCAAGCAATTCTCCTGCCTCAGCCCCCCCAAGTAGCTGGGACTACAGATGTGCACCACCACACCCAGCTAATTTTTGTATTTTTAGAATTTTTAAAGACAGGGTTTCACCATGTTGGCCAGGATGGTCTCGCACTCCTGACCTCATGATCCATCCCCCTTGGCCTCCCAAACTAGTTTACCTATATCTCTGCCTTTTTTTTTCTTTTTTCTTTCTTTTTTTTTTTTTTGAGACGGAGTTTCGCTCTTGTTACCCAGGCTGGAGTGCAATGGCTCGATCTCGGCTCACCGCAACCTCCGCCTCCTGGGTTCAGGCAATTCTCCTGCCTCAGCCTCCTGAGTAGCTGGGATTACAGGCACACACCACCATGCCCAGCTGAATATTTTTATATTTAGTAGAGACGGGGTTTCACCATGTTGACCAGGACGGTCTTGATCTCTTGACCTCGTGATCCACCCGCCTCGGCCTCCCAAAGTGCTGGGATTACAGGCTTGAGCCACCGCGCCCGGCCTTCTTTTTTCTTTCTATTTTTTTTTTTTTTTTTTTTGGATAGGGCCTTACTTTGAAACCCAGGCTGAAGTGCAGTGGCACAATCTCAGATGACTGCAACCACCTCAACCTCCTGGGCTCAAGCGATCCTCCTGCCTCAGCCTTCTGAGTAGCTAGGATGACAGGTGCGCCATCATGTACAGCTGATATTTATATTTTGTGTAGAGATGGGGTTTCCCTATGTTACCCAGGCTGGTCTAAAACTCCTGAGCTCGAGCAATCCTCGCATTTTGGCTTCCCAAAGTGTTGGGATTACAGGTGTGAGCCACTGCCTTGCTGACCTCTGCCTTGCCCACTACACTGGAAGAGCCCTAAAGCTTGGGAACGCTTTGCTGTTTCTCATCGTTATATCTCTGAGGCTTGCACAGTGCCTGGCACAAAAGGTAGTGGTGGAGTCTCGGGGTAGTCACTGAGGAAGGAAGGAAGGGAGGCTGGACGGCCAGAAAAGGTGGTAACACAGCAGAGCTATGTAAGAAATCACCTAGGGGGCTGGGCACAGTGGCCCACGCCTGTAATCCCTCTACTCTGGGAGGCCAAGGTGGGTGGATCACTTGAGGTCAGGCGTTCAAGACTAGCCTGGTCAACATGGCAAAACTTCATCTCTATTAAAAATGCAAAAATTAGGCCGGGCGTGGTGGCTCAAGCCTGTAATCCCAGCACTTTGGGAGGCCGAGGCGGGTGGATCACGAGGTCAAGAGATCGAGACCATCCTGCCCAACATGGTGAAACCCCGTCTCTACTAAAAATACAAAAATTAGCTGGGCATGGTGGTGCATGCCTGTAATCCCAGCTACTCAGGAGGTTGAGGCAGGAGAATTGCCTGAACCCAGGAGGCGGAGGTTGCGGTGAGTCGAGAACGCGCCATTGCACTCCAGCCTGGGTAACATGAGTGAAACTCCGTCTCAAAAAAAAAAAAAAAAATGCAAAAATTAGCCTGGAGTGTTGGTGTGCACCTGTAGTCCCAGCTACTCGGGAGGCTGAGGCAGGAAAATTACTTGAACCCAGCAGGTAGAGGTTGTCATGAGCCAAGATCACGCCACTGCTCTCCAGCCTGGGTGACAAAGTGAGAGCCTTCCTCTACAGAATATTTACTTATTTATTTGAAGATCCAGTCTCCCTCTGTCTTTCACATAGAGTGCAGTGAAGATACCTGGGCTCACTGCAACCTCTGCCTTCCAGGATCAAGCAATTCTCCTGCCTCAGCCTCCTGAGTAGCTGGGATTACAGGTGCACACCACTACGCCCAGCTAATTTTCTTTTGTATTTTTAGTAGAGACGGGTTTTATCATGTTAGGCTGGTTTTGAACTCCTGACCTCGTGATCTGCCCGCCTCAGCCTCCCAAAGTGCTGGAATTACAGGCAGAAGCCACCACGCCCAGCCTCTACAGGATGTTTAAAAATGTAGTTCCAGCTAAATGGGAGGCTGAGGTGGGAGGGATCCCTTGAACCCAGGAGGTCAAGACTACAGTGAGTTATGATCCAGGCTCTGAACTGCAGCCTCAGCAACAAGGCAAGACACTGTTTCTAAAATAAGAATAATAATTACTATTTTTTTTTTTTTTTTTTTTTTTTTTTTTGCCGGGGTTTCGCTTTTTTTACCCAGGCTGGGGTGCAATGGCGCGGTCTCGGCTCACCGCAACCCCCGCCTCCTGGGTTCAGGCAATTCTCCTGCCTCAGCCTCCTGAGTAGCTGGGATTACAGGCACGCGTCACCATGCCCAGCTAATTTTTTGTATTTTTAGTAGAGACGGGGTTTCACCATGTTGGGCAGGATGGTCTCGATCTCTTGACCTCGTGATCCACCCGCCTCAGCCTCCCAAAGTGCTGGGATTACAGGCGTGAGCCACCGCGCCCGGCTTAATAATTACTATTATAAATAAACAATGAGCTAGTAAAATAAACTACAAAATAACACCACCACCAATAATAATAGTGGCTAGCACTCATTGAACAGGTATTTGCAGGCAAACATTTTACCTATATTTACTCTTCCCTTATAAAACAAATACTCGGCCAGGGGCAGAGGCTCACACTTGTAATCCCAGCACTTTGGGAGGCCAGGTGGGTGGATCACCTGAGGTCAGAAGCTGGAGACCAGCCTGGCCAACACGGTGAAACCCCATCTCTACTAAAAATACAAAAATCAGCCTGATGTGGTGGCAGATGCCTGTAATCCCAGCTACCTAGGAGGCTGAGGCAGGAGAATTGCCTGAATCCGGGAGGCGGAGGTTGCAGTGAGCCGAGATTCCGCCATTGCACTCCAGCCTGGACGACAGAGCAAGACTCCATCTCAAAAACAACAACAGCAACAACAAATACTGTACTTGGAGGCCATATCAATGGCTGCCTGAGAGCGTTGCAATTGTTGTGTCTTCCTGGTGAACTGAAACTGTCTCTTTTTAAAGTTTTTGAGATGGAGTCTTGCTCACTGCAGCCTCTGCCTCTTGGGTTCGAGCGATTCTCCTGCCTCAGCCTTCTGAGTAGCTGGGGTAACAGGCACCCACCACCACGCCTGGCTAATTTTTGTATTTTTAGCAGAGAAGGGGGATTTCGCCATGTTGGTCAGGCTGGTCTCGAACTACTGACCTCAGGTGATCCACCTGCCTTGGCCTCTCAAAGTGTGGGGATTGCAGGCGTGAGCCACCTCGCCCAGCCATGTTTTCTTTCTTTCTTTCTCACATGGGGTCTGGCTGTGTTGCCCAGGATGGAGTGCAGTGGGTGGTTTTAGCTCACTGCAAGCTCCGCCTCCCACATTCAAGTGATTCTCCTGCCTCAGTCTCCTAAATAGCTGGGATTACAGTCACTCACCACCACACCTGGCTAATTTTTGTATTTTTAGTAGAGACAGGGTTTCACCATGTTGGCCAGCCTGGTCTCGAACTCCTGACCCCGTGATCTGCCCCCCTCAGCCTCCCAAAGTGCTAGGATTACAGGTGTGAGTCACTGCACCCGGCCCTCACTGAGCTTCTAGTCCAGCCAGGGGAGCTGGATATTAACCAAACAATGACGCAGGTAAATATTTAATTGCAACTATGACCAGTACTACGTGAAAAATGAAGGCTGGAGTGGTGGCTCACACTTGTAATCCTCACACTGTGGGAGGCTGAGGCAGGAGGATCCCTTGAGGCCCGGAGTTTGAGACCAACCTGGGCAACATAGTGAAACTCCACCTCTACAAATAATAATAAAATATTAGTGGGCTGGGTGTGGTGGCTCACACCTGTAATCCCAGTACTTTGGGAGGCCAAGGCGGGTGGATCACTTGAGGTCAGGAGTTCAAGACCAGCCTGGCTAACATGGCAAAACCCCATCTCTACTAAAAATACAAAAATTAGCTGAGCATGGTAGCAGGTGCCTGTTATCCCAGCTACCTGGGAGGCTGAGACAGAATTGCTTGGACCTGGGAAAAGAAGGTTGCAGTGAGCTGAGATTGTGCCACTGCACTCCAGCCTGGGAGACACAGCAAGACTCCGTCCCCAAAATAATAATAATAATAATGATCATAATACAATATTAGGGGAGGATGGTGGCATGTGCTGGAGTCCCAGCTATTTGTGAGGGTGACGCAGGAGGACCACCTAAGCCTGGGGAGGTTGAGGTTGTGGTGAGCGGTGATCACGCCATTGCACTTCAGTGTGGGCAACAGAGTGAGACCCTATCACACCCATAAAAAAAGGATATGGGCCAGGTGTGGTGGCTCACACCTGTAATCCAAGCACTTTGGAGGCCAAGGTGGGCGAATCACCTGAGGTTGGGAGTTCAAGACCAACCTGACCAACATGGTGAAACCCCGTCTTTAAAAAAAAAAGGCCGGCCTGGTGGCTCACGCCTATAATCCCAGCACTTTGGGAGGCCGAGGCGGGTGGATCACAAGGTCAAGAGATCGAGACCATCCTGGTTAACATGGTGAAACCTGGTCTCTACTAAAAATACAAAAATTAGCTGGGCATGGTGGCGCACACCTGTAGTCCCAGCTACTCAGGAGGCTGAGGCAGGAGAATTGCTTGAACCCAGGAGGCAGAGGTTGCAGTGAGCTGAGATCGTGCCATTGCACTCCAGACGGGGTAACAAGAGCGAAACTCCGTCTCAAAAAAAATAAATAAAAAGGAAATGAAATGGGAAAAAGTGGCAGAGAAAGCCCTCCAGTCCCCAAACCTGACCTCACAATGTCCCCATCTCTGGGCAGACTGAATGTTCCCATAACTTTCTTTTTTTTTTTTTTTTTTTTTTTAAGACGGAGTTT
>NW_022437113.1:545284-546984 GCF_009761245.1 Sapajus apella | reverse complement strand
TTTTAGTAGAGACGGGGTTTCACCATGTTGACCAGGATGGTCTCGATCTCTTGACCTCGTGATCCACCCGCCTCGGCCTCCCACAGTGCTGGGATTACAGGCTTGAGCCACCGCGCCCGGCCTGTTCCCATAACTTTCTATCCTCTCCCTTGATCACACAAAAAAACATGCTCTTGTCTCCAGTCCAGTGTGTACATCAGGAGCCAGCCATGTCCCTTTTGGCCTAATCTATAGCCCCCACTCATCTAAGACCCTTATAAATGTTTCCTGGCTTCCATAAGAGCCCCAAGGCCCCATTGAAAGTTTTGGTTTTGCCAGGTGCGGTGGCTCACGCCTGTAATCCCAGCTACTCAGGAGGTTGAGGCAGGAGAATTGCCTGAACCCAGGAGGCGGAGGTTGCGGTGAGCCGAGATCGCGCCATTGCACTCCAGCCTGGGTAGCAAGAGTGAAACTCCGTCTCAAAAAAAAAAAAAAAAAAAAAAAGAAAGTTTTGGTTTTGGCCTGGTGCAGTGGCTCATGTCTGTAATTCCAGAACTTTGGGAGGCCGAGATGGGCAGATCACTTGAGGTCATGAGTTCGAGACCATCCTGGCCAACATGGCTAAATCCTGTCTCTACCAATACAAAAATTAGCCAGGCGTGGTGGCACATGCCTTTAATCGCAGCTACCCAGGAGGCTGAGGCAGGAGAATCGCTTGAACCCAGAAGGGGGAGGTTGCAGTGTGCTGAGATCATGCCACTGCACTCCAGCCTGGGTCACAGAGTGAGACTGTCTCAAAAAACAAAACGAAACAAAACAAAAAACAGGCCTGGCATGGTGGCTCATGCCAGTACTTTGGGAGGCCGAGGCGGGAGGATCACCTGAGGTCAGGAGTTCGAGACCAGCCTGACCAACGTGGAAAAACCCCATCTCTACTAAAAAAACCCCACAAAATTAGCTGGGCGTAGTGGCACGTGCCTGTAATTCCAGGTACTCAGGAGGCTGAGGCAGGAGAATCGCTTGAACCGGGGAGGCGAGGTTGCAGTGAGCTGAGATTGTGCCATTGCACTCTAGCCTGGGCAAGAAGAGCGAAACTCCATCTCAAAAAAAAAAAAAAAAAAAAGGCCAGGTAGGGTTGCTCATGCCTGTAACCCCAGCACTTTGGGAGGCCGAAGAGGGCGGGTCCTGAGTCAGGAGTTTGAGACCAGCCTGGCCAATATAGTGAAAACCCATCTCTACTAAAAATACAAAAATTGGGCCGGGTACAGTGGCTCATACTTGTATTCCCAGCACTTTGAGAGGCCGAGGTGGACGGATCACAAGGTCAAGGGACAGAGACCAGCCTGCCCAACATGGTGAAACCCAGTCTCTACTAAAAATACAAAAATTAGCTGGGCGTGGTGGTGTGCGCCTGTAGTCCCAGCTACTCAGGAGGCTGAGGCAGGAGAATCACTTGAACACAGGAGGCAGAGGTTGCAGTGAGCCAAGATCTCGCCACTGCACTCCAGCCCGGCGACAGAGTGAGACTCCATCTCAAAACACACACACAAACAAACAAACAAAAAAATTAGCTGGGTGTGGTGGCACCCAGCTAATTAGTCCCAGGTACTCAGGAGGCCGAGGCAGAAAAATCGCTTGAACCTGGAAGGCGGAGGTTGCAATGAGCCAAGATTGTGCCACTGCACTCTAGGCTGGGTGACAGAGTGAGACTCTGTCTCAAA
>NW_022437113.1:534020-544884 GCF_009761245.1 Sapajus apella | reverse complement strand
AAAGAGAATTCTAGTCATCATTGACTTCTATCTTTTTCTTTTTTTTGAGACAGGGTGTCCCTCTATTACCCACCCTGGAGTACAATGGTACAATCCTGGCTTACTGCAGCGTCAAATTCCTGGTATCAGGCAATTCTTCCACCTCAGCCTCCAAGCACCTGGGACTACAGATGTGCACCACCACACCCAGTTAATTGTTTTTGTATTTTTTTTAGAAACAAGATCTCACTGTTTCCCAGGCTGGCCTTGAACTCTTGGGTTGAAGGAATCCTCCAGCCTCTGCCCCCCGGTCATTGACTTTCCAATGAATGACGCCAGCAGAACCTGGGAGTGATATTATCAGCAGTTTACTGCGGGCTTACCTTGTACCAAGCCTGGTTGTAAGGATTTTTGCCTGCATGAGTTCATAAAGTTAAGCCACTTGCCCAAGGCCATCCAGCTAGGATGTGTCAGAGCTGGAATGAAAACTCAGATACGTGTAATTCCAGGGCTCTGAAACAGTCTTTCATGTGCCCAAGAACTTGTGTGTTTATCTTCTAAGCTCTCAACAGTCTTCAAAGGTAGAGGCTGTGATTACACAGACTTGCAATTAACAAACAGAGACCCAGAGAAGTTACAGGTATAATTCATAACATACACACTGTATAGAATCTCAATCACAAATAATAATTACTTGCAAGGATTAATTTTATTTTTTTAAACCTAATGACACGTTTCTCAAAAGCAAACATTTATGAAGCAATTATTTATTCACTTCGTTTTGTTCATACATTTAACTTAGATTATCTCTCTTAAAAAAGGCATCCTCAGCCAGGCTTGGTGGCTCACGCCTGTAATCCCAGCACTTTGCGAGGTCAAGGAGGGTGGATCGCAAGGTCAGGAGATTGAGACCATCCTGGCCAACTTGGTGAAACACTGTCTCTACTAAAAATGTGAATATTAGCTGGGCATGGTGGTGGATGCCTGTAATCCCAGCTATTCAGGAGGCTGAGGCAGAAGAATTGCTTGAACCAGGGAGGCAGAGGATGCAGTGAACGGAGATTGCACACTTTGGGAGGCTGAGGCAGGCAGATCACAGGGTCAGGAGATTGGCACCATCCTGGCCAATATGGTGAAACCCCATCTCTACTAAAAACATAAAAATTAGCTAGGTATGCTGGCACGTGCCTGTAGTCCCAGCCACTCGGGAGGCTGAGGCAGGAGAATCACTTGAACCAGGGAGGCAGAGGTTGCAGGGAGGCAGAGGTTGCAGTGAGCCAAGATTGTGCCACTGCACTCCAGCTTTGGGTCAGAGTGAGACTCTGTCCCAAGAAAAAAGAAAAAAGGCATCCTCATCTCTTTGTGAATTCTTGGTTTTTATTTAGTTTTTATTTTTTTGAGACAGAGTCTCGCTCTGTTGCCTGGCTGGAGTATAGAGGTGCAATCATGGCTCACTGCAGCCTCCACCTCTGGGACTCTGGTCATCTTCCCACCTCAGCCTCCTGAGTAGCTGGGACTACAGCAGGTGCCCCCATGCCCAGCTAATTTTTTTTTTTTTTTTTTTTTTTTTTTGAGACAGAGTGTTGCTCTATTGCTTAGCTGGAATGCAATGGCATGATCTCGGCTCACTGCAACCTCTGCCTCCTGGGTTCAAGCAAGTCTCCTGCCTCAGCCTCAGCAGTAGTGGGGATAACAGGCATGTCCCACCACGCCTGGCTAATTTTTGTATTTTTAGTAGAGACGGGGTTTCACCATGTTGGCCAGGCTGGTCTCAAACTCCTGACCTCAGGTGAGCCACCCACCTCAGCCTCCCAAAGTGCTAGGATTACAGGCATGAGCCACCAAGACTGGCCACGTTTGTATTTCTTGTAGAGACAGACTTTTGCCGTGTTTCCCAGTCTGGTCTCAAACTGCATGCCTAGGCCTCCCGAAATGCTGGGATTACAGGCATGAACCATTGCGTCCAACTTCATGATTTGTATTTATTTGCAGAATGGGTCTCTCTGTTTCCGAGGCTGGAGTGCAGTGGCTTGATCACAGCTCACTGTAGCCTCAAACTTCTGGGTTTAAGTGATCCACCCACCTCATCCTTCTGAGGAGCTGAGACTACAGGTTTGTGCCACCATGCCTGGCTTACTGTTTAGCTGTGCCTGCTGCTGGTGGCTCTACAAGCAGTGACACCCCAGCAGCAATGAGCACACTCAGCACTGAGATCTTGGTTTCTTTCTTTTTTTTTTTTTTTGGAGTTCAAGCAATTCTGCCTCAGCCTCCCTCGGGGAATAGCTGGAAATACAGGACCACACCGCCATGCCTGGCTAATTTTTTGTATTTTAGTAGAGATGAAGTTTCACGTGTTGCCTGGGCTGGTCACAAACTCCTGAGCTCAGGCAATCAGCCTGCCTCGGATCCCTAAGTGCTAGGATTACAGGTGTGAGCCACGGCATCGACCTTTCTTTTTTTTTTTTTTTTTTTTTGAGACAGAGTCTCTCTTTGTAGCCCAGGCTGGAGTGTACTGGCACCGTCTCGGCTCATTGCAACCTCTGCCTCCCAGTTTCTTTTTTTTAAAAATTTTTCGGCCGGGCACGGTGGCTCAAGCCTGTAATCCCAGCACTTTGGGAGGCCCAGGCGGGTGGATCACGAGGTCAAGAGATCGAGACAATCCTGGTCAACATGGTGAAACCCCGTCTCTACTACAAATACAAAAATTCAGCTGGGCATGGTGGCGCGTGCCTGTAATCCCAGCGACTCAGGAGGCTGAGGCAGGAGAATTGCCTGAACCCAGGAGGCGGAGGTTGCGGTGAGCCGAGATCGTGCCATTGCACTCCAGCCTGGGTAACAAGAGCGAAACTCCGTCTCAAAAAAAATAAATAAATAAAAAATACAAAATTTTAAATTTTATTTTTATTGGTGCCGCGACTCGGATCCTGCCTCCCAGTTTCAAGTGATTCTCCTGCTTCAGGCTCCTGAGTAGCTGGGACTACAGCGCCACCATGCCCAGCTAAATTTTTGTATTAGTTTTTAGTAGAGATGGGTTTTCACCATGCTGGCCAGGTTAGTCTTGAACTCCTGACCCTGTGATCCACCCACCTTGGCCTCCCAAAGTGCTGGGATTACAGGCGTGAGCCACTGTGACTGGCCGATTTCTCTCTTTCTTTTTCTTTTCCTTCCTTCCCTCCTTCCTTCCTTCCTTCCTTCCTTCCTTCCTTCCTTCCTTCCTTCCTTCCTCCTTCCCTCCCTCCCTCTCCATTTCTTTCTTTCTTTCTTTCCTTTTTCGAGACACTGGCCGATTTACAGGCATGAGCCACTGCAACTGGCCGATTTCTCTTTTTTCCTTTCCTTTCCTTCCCTCCCTCCCTCTCTCCCTCGCTCTCTCTTTTTTCCTTCCTCTCTTTCTTTTTTCAGACAGTCTCGCTTTTGTTGCCCAGACTGGAGTGCAGTGATATGATCTCAGCTAAATGCAACCTCTGCCTCCCTGGTCCAAGTGATTCTCCTGCCTCAGCCTCCCCAGTAGCTAGGATTACAGGCGCCCACCACCAAGGCTGCCTAATGTTTTTTGTTTTTTTTTTTTTGAGACGGAGTTTCGCTCTTGTTACCCAGGCTGGAGTGCAATGGCGCGATCTCGGCTCACCGCAACCTCCGCCTCCCGGGTTCAGGCAATTCTCCTGCCTCAGCCTCCTGAGTTGCTGGGATTATAGGCACACGCCACCATGCCCAGCTAATTTTTTGTATTTTTAGTAGAGACGGGGTTTCACCATGTTGACCAGGATGGTCTCGATCTCTTGACCTCGTGATCCACCCGCCTCGGCCTCCCAAAGTGCTGGGATTACAGGCGTGAGCCACTGCGCCCGGCGGTCTCGATCTCTTGACCTCGTGATCCACCTGCCTCGGCCTCCCAAAGTGCTGGGATTACAGGCTTGAGCCACCGCGCCCGGCCATGTTTTGTGTTTTTAATAGAGATGGGGTTTCATCCTATTGGCCAGGACTCCTAACCTCAGGTGATCCACCCACCTCAGTTTCCCAAAGTGCTGGGATTACACATGTTAGCCACTGCACCTGGCCTGATCTTGGTTTCTCAATCCTACTCTTCAAGCAAGGGAACCAGGTTCCTTGGAGAAATCGCTGATTCCAGGAATTTTCCACAGCATGGGATTATGTTGTGGTGCCCAAGATAAATAATTCTCCGAGAATGGTGGGGACCTATTAAAAGGACACAGGTGGCTGGGCACGGTGGCTCATGCCTGTAATCCCATCACTTTGGGAGGCTGAGGCAGGCAGATCACCTGAGGTTAGGAGTTTGAGACCAGCCTGATGAACGTGGAGAAACCCCGTCTCTACTGAAAATACAAAATTAGCCGGGCATGGTGGCACATGCCTGTAATCCCAGCTACTCGGAAGGTTGAGGCAGGAAAATTACTTGAACCTGGGAGGCAGAGGTTGCAGTGAGCCGAGATCGCATCACTGCACTCCAGCCTGGGCAACAAGAGCAAAACTTCATCTCGAAAAAGAAAGGACACAGGCATTTAAAGGGGCAGGAAAAGAAATAATCAATTATAACCCATAGAATAAAATAAATACAGTTCATACTGATTTTTTTTCTTTTTTTTGCGGGGGGGCTGTTTGTTTTTTGAGACTGGGTCTCACTCTGTTGCCCAGGCTGGAGTGGGATCCTGGCTCACTGCAACCTCTGCCTCCTGGGCTCAAGCAATCCTCCCAAGTCAGCCTCCTGAGCAGCGGTGACCACAGACCGGGACACGGGTCCATTTTTTTTTTTTTAATTGTAGCTCTGAGGCATTTTATTATTAAAAAACTTGGTACTCGTATACACAAACTAATGCGAACTTAAAATCCATCATACATTTTCTTCAGTTTTTTAGCTTGATCTTCTAGTAAATCTTTGGCTTCATTGCCTTTGGCTGCCATCCCAGGCTCGAGTGCAGTGGTGTGCTCTCGGCTCACTGCAACCTCCGCCTCCCAGGTTCATGAGATTCTCCTGCCTCAGCCTCCCGAGTAGCTGGGATTGCAGGTGCACACCACCACATCTGGCTAATTTTTTGTGTTTTTAGTAGAGACAGGGTTTCATTATGTTGGTCAGACTGGTCTTGAACTCCTGACCTCTCCTTTCACAAAAAAGTTGAAATTGTATGAAAGAAAAAAAAAAAAAAAGAACTCCTGACCTCGTGATCCGCTTGCCTGGGCCTCCCAAAATGCTGATATTACAGGCGTGAGCCACGGTGCCGGCGAGATCCTCTTTTTTTTGAGACAGTCTGCCTCTGTCATCCTGGCCTGGAGTGCAGTGGCACGAGAATTGCTGTAACCCGGGAGGTGGAGGTTGCAGTGAGCCGATATTATGTCACTGAACTCCAGTGGCGCAACAGAGCAAGACTATGCCTCTAAAAAAAAAACCGAAAAACAGGCCGGGAGCAGTGGTTCACACCTGTAATCCCAGCACTTTGGAAGGCTTACGCGGGTGGATCACCTCACGTCAGGAGTTCGAGACGAGCCTGGCCAACATGGTGAAACCCGTCTCTACTAAAAATACAAAAATTAGCCGGGTATGGTGGTGCGCGCCTGTAATCCGAGGCAGGAGAATCGCTTGAACCCAGGAGGCGGAGGTTGCAGTGAGCCAAGATCGCGCCACTGCACTTCAACTTGGGCAAAGAGCAAAACTTCATCTTAAAAACAAACAAACCAAACGAACAAACAAAAATCATTAAGATCATGAAAGACCTGGAGAACCTGACACAAATGGTGGATTGGGTAAGAGACTAAGGAGACATGACTAAATGCAACTCCTTAGTTGCATTTGGAAATGCAAATGGAAATCCTTTTTCTTTTTTTCTTTTACTTTTTTAGAGACGGGGTTTCTCCATGTTAGTCAGGCTGGTTTTGAACTCCCAACCTCAGGTGATCCGCCCGCCTCGGCCTCCCAAAGTGCTGGGATTACATAGCTTGAGCCACCGCGCCCGTCCGGAAATCCTTTTTCTTATGAAGTTTCGCTCTTGTCTCTTAGGCTGAAGTGCCGTAGCACGACCTCAGCTCATTGCTGATTCCCCGCCTGGAAAGCAGGACACCCGGGTCTGGCTTGGCCACAGATCACTGGAGCATTGCTCTGGGACCTCAGTCACACCATCTATAAGATGGGACTCTTCTTTCAGCGTCCCCTCTTCCGGGCTGTTTTGAAGCCGGGGTTTCGGAAAATACGCAGGCGCAAGCCGAACTGTTTGATTGGCTATTCATTGTGACCACCCGCGAGCTGAAGCTGCGTCTAAGCCCCGCCCCTTCCTGTCGTGACTCCAAGCACGCAAGGGGTTCCAGAGTACGTCGCCGCCGCGCGCGCTCGCACGATCGGTGCGTGGTGACGTTGCGCCGGCGCGGGCGCCATCCCGGAAGCGCGAGCGAGGCCGCCAGATGTGCAGGTGCCGCCGCTACCGACGCCGGGGCCGAGTTTGGGGTGGGGCTGGGGACTTCAGGGCCGCGGGGAACCGGGCCGGGTCGGGCGCGGCCCCCGGGCTGCTGTGGGGTGGGGTGCGCCACTGGCCACATCTGGTCACTCCTGCTGCGCACAGGCCTCAGTTTCCCCGTCTGCGCAATGGATAGACATGCGGCGCCGCGGGCTGGATCTGGATCCGGATCATGTGTATAGGAATAGGAAGTGGGGCCACCTGTGTTCTGGATGTGCCGTGTAACCTGGAGCTGGGCGTTGCCCGGCTTGTGCCTCAGTTTCCCCGCATTGTAGGTGACGGGGCGTGAGGGGAAATTTGAGCTCCTCCCCACTTGGGGTTTTTCAGAGCTTGGATGGCGGAGTTAACTTATGTTAAATAATCTGGATAGAACCGTGGTGCTGCTCTGCCTCTCCGTGTGAGTTTTGGCAACTGCTCCCACCCTTGTGAGCCTCAGTTTCCCTCGGAGATGATTGCGTCTGCCTCGTAACGGTGATTGAGGATTAAATGAAGTGCTCTACAAGTGTTTGCCCATAATATATTCTTAGAAGCCCCTGGGATGCTCTCTAAATGTTGACTCCTGGGCCCTGTCCCGGTACTCCTTCACACTCCTCTTGGAGAAACAGCCAGTTCTGAGCTCCACTCGTCACCGTTGGTTTCTGAGATCTTCATTCCACCCTTTTCCCATTTTATGGTTGAAAAAACGATTCAGAAGGGTGAAGTGGCTCTCCCAAGGTCAAACAGCCTACATTTCTTCAATAAATCTGCATTTGGACTTGGGATGAGAGCCCTTGCTGGGTCAATTTCACTATGTGGGCCAGACTAGCAATAATCAGGGAAGGCTTCATGGGAGAGGAAACTGCAGGGGGAACAAGAGGGAGGTGCTATAAATCAGCCCTCACATCTGGGAGTCAGAGACAGGAAAGAGTCCTGTTTTGAAGTAGGAGTGTGTCCCAGAAGGTCCCAATAACTGTGTCCCGCTGGCACTAGCTATAGTCCTCTCCAGGTGTCTTTTTTTTTTTTTTTGAGACAGAGTCTTGCTCTGTCGCCAGGTGCCAGGCTGGAGGGCAATGGTGCAATCTTGGCTCACTGCAACCTCCGCCTCCCAGGTTCAAGCAATTCTCCTGCCTCAGCCTCCTGAGTAGCTGGGACTACAGGCGCGCGCCACCATGCCCAGCTAATTTTTTTTTTTTTTGTTGTAAATGGAGACAGAGTTTCGCCCTTAGTATCCAGGCTGGAGTGCAATGGCGCGATCTCGGCTCACCGCAACCCCCGCCTCCTGGGTTCAGGCAATTCTCCTGCCTCAGCCTCCTGAGTAGCTGGGATTACAGGCACGCACCACCATGCCCAGCTAATTTTTTGTATTTTTGGTAGAGATGGGGTTTCACCATGTTGACCAGGAAGGTCTCGATCTCTTCACCTCGTGATCCACCTGCCTCGGCCTCCCAAAGTGCTGGGATTACAGGCTTGAGCCACCGCGCCCGGCCTAATTTTTGTATTTTTAGTAGAGACGGGGTTTCACCATGTTGGCCAGGATGGTCTCGATCTCTTGACCTCATGATCCGCACGCCTCGGCCTCCCAAAGTGCTGGGATTACAGGCGTGAGCTACTGCTCTCGACCTTTTTTTTTTTTTTTCTTTTTAAATTGAGATGGAGTCTCCCTTTGTGGCCCAGGCTGGAATGCAGTGACTTGATCTCGGCTCACTGCAACCTCTGTTTCCAGAGTTCAAGCGATTCTCCTGCCTCAGCCTCCTGCGTTGCTGGGACTATAGGTGCCCGCCATCATGCCTGGCTAATTTTTGTATTTTTAGTAGAGATGGGAGTTTTACCATGTTGGCCAGGCTGGTCTTTAACTCCTGACCTCAGGTGCTCTGCCAGCCTCAGCCTCCCAAAGTGCTGGGATTACAGGCGTGAGCACCCAGTCCAGGTATCCTCTTTATACAAGAGCATGCTTCTTTGGGAATGTGGTAACTGTCGGTGTCTCTGCCTGGCATGTCATAGGAGTTCAAGAACCATAGTAAATTATTAGAGGGAGGGGGTTTCACCAGGTGTGGCATCGTATTTCTAGAAGGTGCTGCAAACCACTGGCCAGCCAGATTCAGATCACAAAGAGATACCCTTGGCCTCCATGATATTTTGGAAAAAAGTATTCATTGCTAACATTTGTCAATGAGGCAATTTCCTAGGAAAAAAAAGCCCTTCAGAGGTCGTGCAGAAATCAGCTGCTACAAGAAGCCACTGCCCTGTCACTGCTAGATATTGTGCACCTGTTAAGATTCACACCTTTGTGAGACCTCTGGGCTGTGGACATTTGTTGTGATTTAGGTTCACTGGCTGCATTGTGACAGTGGCCCAGTTCCTCAGTGTCCCTGAACCTCCATTTTCTCATCTATAAATAAGGATAACAATTAGTATGTATGAGCTTGATGCTTTGTTTGGCATGAAGTAGGTTGAATAAATGGGAGAGTAGATTAAATGAGCTCTGAAACCCTTTATTTTTGGGGGGAATGGAATCTCACTCTGTTGCCCAGGCTGGAGTGCAATGGTGTGGTCTCGGCTCACTGCAACCTCCGCCTCCTGGGTTCAAGTGATTTTCCTGCCTCAGCCTCCTGAGCAGCCTGGATTACAGGCGCCTACCAGCACACCCGGCTAATTTTTGTATTTTTAGTAGAGACGGGGTTTCACCACATTGGCCAAGCTGGTCTTGAACGCCTGACCTTGCCTCAACCTCCCAAAGTGATGGGATTACAGGCGTTAGCTACTGTGCCTGGCCAACTCTTTTTTTTTTTTTTTTTTGAGACCGAGTCTCTCACTTGCCTAGGCTGGAGTGCAGTGGTGCAGTCTCGGATCACTGCAACCTCTGCCTACTAGGTTCAAGCAATTCTCCTCCCTCAGTCTCAGCTCCTCTCCTCTGCCCTCAGCCTCTCCTCTCATGCTTCAGCCTACCTGAGTAACTGGGAGTACAGGTGCCCGCCACCATGTCCGGCTAATTTTTATTTTTTATTTTTTGAGATAGAGTCTTGTTCTGTCACCAGGCTGGAATGCAGTGGCACAACCTCGGCTCACTGCAGCCTCCGACTCCCTGGTTCAAGTGATTCTGCCTCAGCCTCCCAAGTAGCTGGGATTACAGACACATGCCACCACGCCCAGCTAATTTTTGTATTTTTAGTAGAGACAGCATTTCACCATATTCGCCAGGATGGTCTTGATCTCTTGACCTTGCGATCCACCCGCCTCGGCCTCCCGAAGGATTGGGATTACAGGGGTGAGCCACCATGCCTGGCCACACCTGGCTAATTTTTCTTTTTTTTTTGTATTTTTAGTAGATATGGGGTTTCACCATGTTGGCCAGGCTGTTTGGAACTCCTGACCTCAAGCAGTCCACCAGTGTCGGCCTCCCAAAGTGCTGGAATTACAGGCATGAGCCACCGTGCCTGGCCTCTGAAAGCCTTTCTGAGTCAGTAGAAGTGGGTCTCTCTGTTTTTTGGCTATTGAAGTGTGAGCCTCAGAGGCAAGCTACATCAAGAGCCTGGATTCGGCCGGGCGCGGTGGCTCAAGCCTGTAATCCCAGCACTTTGGGAGGCCGAGGCGGGTGGATCACGAGGTCAAGAGATCGAGACCATCCTGGTCAACATGGTGAAACCCTGTCTCTACTAAAAATACAAAAATTCAGCTGGGCATGGTGGCGTGTGCCTGTAGTCCCAGCTACTCAGGAGGCTGAGGCAGGAGAATTGCCTGAACCCAGGAGGCGGAGGTTGCGGTGAGCCGAGATCGCGCCATTGCACTCCAGCCTGGGTAACAAGAGCGAAACTCCGTCTCAAAAAAAAAAAAAAAAAAAAAGAGCCTGGATTCTTCCTGAACTCCCTAGGAGGGTCAGTGCTGTAGCCCCTCCTATCCTACTTGCTCCTGGAAGGCCCTGCCTGCCACCACGTTCATCTGTGTGCCTGCGAAACCGGGAACTGCACAACCATCTGGGTTGCTGGGGCCCACAGCTTGGCTGTGAATGCCTGCAATTCTTGGCTTTAATTTGCTAATAAAAGTGTCATGTCAGAGCTGTTTGAAAAGCTCTGTTGGCCTTCCCCACAACAAGATTCTGGCAGTGCCTTGCTGTGAGCCAGACTCTGGGTCAGACTCTGGTGACAGACACGCCTCTGCTCTTTTGGAACTTACGTTGTTGTGCGGGGTGACAAGCAAAGGTGTCACCCGATCCTAGGATAATTTCATGAAGAGGTGAACCAGTGAAGCAGTTAAAAGTGCCTGGGAGGGCCGGGCGCGGTGGCTCACGCCTGTAATCCCAGCACTTTGGGAGGCCGAGGCGGGTGGATCACGAGGTCAAGAGATCGAGACCATCCTGGTCAACATGGTGAAACCCCGTCTCTACTAAAACTACAAATAATTAGCTGGGCATGGTGGTGCGTGCCTGTAATCCCAGCTACTCAGGAGGC
>NW_022437113.1:491706-533920 GCF_009761245.1 Sapajus apella | reverse complement strand
TGGGAGGCCGAGGCAAGAGGGTTGTGTGAGCCTAGGAATTTAAGACCAGCCTAGGCAACATAGTGAGACCTCGTCTCTTAACCAAGAAAAACAAAGTAAAGTAGGCTGGGCGCAGTGGCTCAGCACTTTGGGAGGCTGAGGTGGGTGGATCACCTGAGGTCAGGAGTTCAAGACCAGACCGGCCAACATGGTGAAACCCTGTCTCTACTAAAAATACAAAAATTAGCCAGGCATGGTGGTGGGCGTCTGTAATCCCAGCTACTCGGGAGGTTGAGGCAGGAGAATCGCTTGAACCTGGGAGGCAGAGGTTGCAGTGACCTGAGATCAGGCCATTGCACTCCGGTCTGGGTGACAAGGGCAAAACTCCATCTCAAAAACCAAACCAAACCAAAACAAAACCAAACCAAGATAAAGTAGTAAGAGAAGTGGTAAGAGTGACCGGAATAGGGGTAGTCCACAAAGACCTCTTGGGAGAGGAGACACTGGAGGCAATGATTTGCGGCGGCAGCCATGCACGTTGAGCTTGTGAGGACAGCAGGTATAAAGCAGGGGATGAGAGAGGAAGCTGGCAGTTCTGTGCGGGTGAAAGGTGCCTGTGGCCTTGGGCTCGTGGAAGCGGGAGGCGATGGGATTCTAAAGTGTTTGGGTGACGTTTCCAAATACAACCTCTCAGTTTGCCCAATACCTCCACATTGCTGGGGTGGCAAACTTAAGGTTCAGGTGGCATGACCGAGCCAGGGTCACGCGTCCGCGCTGTAGGATACCACGTGTGGGTTAGATCCCAGCCCATAAGGGTCCCGGCCTGGCTTGGTCCCACCTCCCCGGTGACGAGTGCAGACCATGCTTTGCTTGCATGTTTCAGGCAGCGGAGGAGGAGGAAGAGATGGACCTCCCGGAATCGGCCTCAAGGGTCTTCTGCGGCCGCATCCTGAGCATGGTGAACACAGATGACGTCAACGCCATCATCCTGGCCCAGAAGAACATGTGAGTGGTGGCCGGGGGACTTGCGCGTGGGAAGGAATCCACGGGCTCGCCAACATTTTTGTCTTGCCTGCCCCTACCCGGGGCCCACACTGGTGATAAAACGAAGGAAATGAGCAAGTCTGCGGCTGGCTCCAAAGTAAATTCCTTCCCGGCCTGGAGGCGAGGCCTTGGCACAGGAAGCAGGGCTTTGGGGAGGTTTTGCAGCTGTGGATGGCTGGGCGGGGGCCGCAGGGGCTCCTGTCCTAAGGCCTAGGGTAGGGATGGTTGAGGGACCAGGGGGCCATATGTAGGGGGTTTTTTTGGGTTCCTTTTTTTTTTTGAGACAGAGATGCGCACTGGTTGCCCAGGCTGGAGTGAAGTGGCGCCATCTTGGCTCACTATAAACTCCGCCTCCCCGGTTCAAGCGATTCTCCTGCCTCAGCCTCCTGAGTAGCTGGGATTACAGGCGTGTATCATCATGCCCAGCTAATTTTTGTATTTTTAGTAGAGGTGGGGTTTCTCCATGTTGGCCAGGCTGGTCTTGAACTCCTGACCTCAAGTGATCCACCCGCCTCTGCCTTCCAAAGGGCTGGGATTCCAGGCGTGAGCCGCCACACCCGGCCTTTACGCGGGTTTTAAGGAGCTGGTGTGCTGACTTCCTGCGGAAGGAGTGGCCTGCCAGAGCCCACGCTGTGTTTGCGCAATGCCCACATCTCTTGGAGGGGATATAAAGGCCTCTTGTCCTCACTGGGGTTTGGTGCTGTGGCCGCTGAAACCTTGCCCTAATTCAGGCCTGCCCTGTGGGGAAGAAAGGCTGATACCAAGTCCGTCCAGCCCTGGGCCTGTCCAACCCTTTGAATGCGGCCCAACACAAATTTCTAAACTTTCTTAAAACATTACGAGATTTTTTTGTGATTTTTTTTTTCTCTTTCTTTCTTAAACAATCTTTTATTTATTTATTATTTTGAGATGGAGCCTCACTCTTGTTGCCCAGGCTGGAGTGCAATGGTGCAGCCTCGGCTCCCTGCAACCTCCACCTCCCAGGTTCAAGCGACTCTCCTGCCTCAGCCTCCCAAGTAGCTGGGATTACAGGCGTGCGCCACCATGCCCAGCTGATTTTTTGTATTTAGTAGAGACGGGGTTTTACCATATTTGTTAGGCTGGTCTTGAACTCCTGACCTCAGGTGATCCGCCCGCCTCGGCCTCCCAACGTGCTGGGATTACAGGCATGAGCCACCGCGCCCGGCCTTCTTTTTTTTTCTTAGCTCATAAGCTGTCTGTTGTTAGTGTATTTTATGTGTGGCCCAAAACAATTCTTCCAACATGGGCCAGGGAAATGAAAAGACTGGACGCCACTGGGCTGATACAGTCTTGGAGTGGAAGCATAGCCTCCCATAGCTCCGTTTTTGTGTCTCTGAGCCAGAGGCTCTTCCCAGCCTCCATGACACAGCACACACCTGATTTCCTTACCGTTTCTCTGAGGCCCAGAGCGGCTGGCTCTGAGGCTCCACAGTATCTGTCTCTCTCCTGGTTTCTTTCTTTACTTTTTTTTTTAAACAGACTCTCGCTCTGTTGCCCAGACTGGAGTGCAATCTCTGCTCACTGCAACGTCTGCCTCCTGGGTTCAAGTGATTCTCCTGCCTCAGTCTCCTGAGTAGCTGGGATTACAGGCACCTGCCACCATGCCTGGCTGATTTTATTTTTAGTAGAGATGGGGTTTCACCATGTTGGCTAGACCTCAAGTGATTTGCCTGCCTCGACCTCCCAAAGTGCTGGTGTGCTGGTCTCCTGTTTCTTTTTTTTCTTTTTGAGATGGAGTCTCTCACTGTTGCCCAGGCTGTAGTGCAGTGGCATGATCTTGGCTCACTGCAATCTCCACCTCCTGGGTTCAAGCAGTTCTCCCACCTCAGCCTCCCGAGCAGCTGGGACTACAGGTGTGTGCTTGCGCCACCATGCCCAGCTAATTTTTTTGTATTTTTAGTAGAGATGGAGTTTCACCATGTTGGCCAGGATGGTCTCGATCTCCTGACCTCATGATCCGTTTGCCTCGGCCTCCCCAAGTGTTGGGATTATAGGCGTGAGCCACTGAGCCCGGTCTCCTGTTTCTTTAGGTCAGATTCAGACCTGGCTCTGGGGAACTTCCAGACTGAGGGGAGACAAAGCCAGGGACAGACCCTCCTGTCCCTTTGGTGTCAGGGATGGGCCAGAGGAACAACCTGAGGCTAGTGGAGTTAAAGAGAGTATGATTGAAGGAAGAAGTAGACAAAGCTACATGAGAAGGACACACCTGAGTAGGGTTTTGAAAGTTGAATAGGAGTTTGCTAAGTGGCTCAATGAGTAGGTAGAACTCTGCAGGATAAGCGAACAGCCCATGCAAAGGTTGTGAAGCAGGCAAGGGCTTGGCGTGAACAGTCAGTCGGGCCAGGTTGGGCAGGGCCCTGAAGCTGGGCAGAGGAGCTCATGCCCTCTCTCCACCCTCAGGCTGGACCGCTTTGAGAAGACCAATGAGATGCTGCTGAACTTCAATAACCTGTCCAGCGCCCGCCTGCAGCAGATGAGCGAGCGCTTCCTGCACCACACGAGGACCCTGGTAGAGATGAAACGGGACCTGGACAGCATCTTCCGCCGGATCAGGTGGGTGCTCAGCCCCACCCCGGGGCCCCAGCTGACCTCTGCCTCCATCTCCCTATCTGAGCCTCAGTTTCCTTCACATACCAGGGTAAAGGGGAGATTTCTGTTTGTTTTACAAGGCTTCATAGCGCACTTAAGTGTCTGGAACCGTTCCAGCCCTGGGATAAAATCTTGAAGTAAGTTTATTGATTGATTAATTGATTGAGACAGAGTCTTGATCTGTGGACCCAGCTGGAGTACAGTGACGTGATCTTAGCTGACTGCAACCTCTGCCTCCTGGGTTCAAGTGATTCTTGTACCTCAGCCTCTCGAGTAGCTGGAATTACAGGTGTGCCCCACCATGCCCTGCTAATTTCTTTTTTGAGATAGAATCTCTGCTCTGTCGCCAAGGCTGGAGTGCAGTGGCACAATCTCAGCTCATTGCAACCTCCACCTCCTGGGTTCAAGCAGTTCTCCTGCCTCAGCCTCCCAAGTAGTTGGGACTACAGGCGCATGCCGCCACCACGCCCAGCTGATCTTTTGTATTTTAGTAGAGATGGATTTCACTGTGTTGCCCAGGCTGGTCTTGAACTTCTGATCTCAGGCATCCACCTGCCTCCACCTCCCAAAGTGCTGGGATTACTTGTGTGAGCCATTGCGCCCGGCCTAATTTATGTATTTTTTTTAATAGAGAAAGGGTTTTACCATGTTGGCCAGGCTCATCTGTAACTCCTGGCCTCAGGTGATCTATCTACCTCGACTTCCCAAAGTGCTGAGATTAGAGGTGTGAGCCATTACGCCCAACCTCAAAGTTTATTTAGTTTTCAAAAATGTAACATAGTGCTAGACACATAATGAAAAGGCAGGAATGGCTGGGCGCAGTGGCTCATGCCTGTAATCCTAGCACTTTGGGAGGCCAAGGTGGGCGATCATGAGGTCAGGAATTCGAGACCAGCCTGACCAACATAGTGAAACCCCATCTCTACTAAAAATACAAACATTAGCTGGGTGGGGTGGTGCACACCTGTAATCCCAGCTACTTGGGAGGCTGAGGCAGGAGAATTGCTTGAACCTGGGAGGCGGAGGTTTCAGTGAACTGAGATTGCACAACTACACTCCAGCCTGGGCAACAGAGGGGGTCTCCGGCTCAAAAAAAAAAAAAAAAAAAGCTATCTGAGTAGCGGAGGCTGCATATAAGAAGAGGCCCTGCAGGGGCAGCCCCCAGCCAGTGCCTACGCTCAGAACACCGAGACTCTAACTTGTTGGGGGTTGGGGCCTACACTGGGGCTGGAGGCTGGCTGGGGGCGACAGCCAGGGCCGTCGCTGCTAGGCCGAGCACCTAGAGAGAGTGAAGATGTGAGGTGATGAACAGTGTGGGGGTTCTCACTCCCGACTCCCCTTGCCCTCAGCCGGCAGCAGGGGCTCTTGCCGGCACCAGGCCCGGCCTGCTCAGCAGGTTAAGCCCATGTGCCTTCTCTCCCCTGCAGGACGCTGAAAGGGAAACTGGCCCGGCAGCACCCAGAGGCCTTCAGCCGTAAGTGTCGCCAGGGCTCCTGCACCCGAGCACATCGCGGCCTCCGCCGAGGGCGAGCTTCTGGAAGGCCACCTTAGGGGCTGATATTGAGACCAGGCTGTAATGAGCAGTGGGCCTAGGGAGACCTGGGGCGGGGGCGGGGGCGGGGGTGCTGGGTTGGTCCTCTCGGCAGCTTGCAGAGTGGGCGCTAGGACTGGCATCCGTGCCCTGTGGGTAAGCCGCACGGGGGACTGTGGATAAGCAGCATGACAATCCTTGTCCCTGTGGGCACTGTGAGCCCCTATGAGCCTGCCATGAGGTAGGGGCTGTGAGTATCCTCATTTCATGGAGAGGGAAACTGAGGCCCAGAGGGGCAGGACTCGAGTTCCCATCTATCTGGTTAGAGAGCTCACGTGTTCTCTGGGGTACCATTCCATGTTGCCACCACCTTAAAGGGCTCTGCAGGCTGAGCCTTGGTTTACCCATCTGTTGAAAAGGCTGACAGCTCTCCATCCCAGGGTCTCTAGAGCAGCTTACAGAGCAGGGAGCTGGGCTGAGGGGAGGTCAGGACCTGGCCCTGGTAGCACTGAGCCAGGTTCGCCCTCAGGGCTCCTATAGGCCCATCCCCAGAGCCTGTGCCGTGTCCCTTCCTCACCTCACCTCGAGGCTCTTCCCTGCCTGGGCCTCAGTTCCCTCCTCTGTAAAATGGGCTAAGTTGGCAGGGCACGGTGGGTCACGCCTGTAATCCCATCACTTTGGGAGGCTGAGGCAGGGGGATCACCTGAGGTTGGGAGTTTGAGACCAGCCTGACCGACATGGGGAAACCTCGTCTCTATTAAAAATACAAAATTAGCCAGGCATGGTGGCGCACGCCTGTAATCCCAGCTACTCGGGAGGCTGAGGCAGGAGAATTGCTTGAACGTGGGAGGTGGACATTGCGGTGAGCTGAGATGGCGCCACTGCACTCCAGCATGGGTGACAACAGCGAAACTGCATCCTCCCCCCCGCCAAAAAAAAATGGGCCAAGTCATACCCCCATGGGATGGAGGAGCCATCAGGGGTCACACGGACAGTAAGTCCTATGTCACAGTGCTTGGCAAGGCGACAGAACCAACTCTTGGGCCTCCTTCCCCCAGACATCCCAGAGGCATCTTTCCTGGAGGATGAGGATGAAGACCCCATCCCACCCAGCACCACGACCACCATCGCCACCTCAGAGCAGAGCACGGGCTCCTGTGACACCAGCCCTGACACCGTCTCACCCTCCCTGAGCCCCGGCTTCGAGGACCTGTCCCATGTCCGGCCCGGTTCCCCAGCCATCAATGGGCGCAGCCAGACAGATGACGAGGAGATGGGCGAGTAGCCCTGCTGCCTGGTGCCTTGAGGGTCTCAGGGCAGCAGCATACAAGGTGGCAGCAGGTGACCCTGCCTTGTTCTGTCACCCAGGGTGCCTTTGCTGCCCCATTCTGTCACCCAGGGCTCCCAGGGGGACAGGGCTCTCTCGAAGGGTGTGGATTGCTGAGGGAGGTCTTTCATTCTGGCTCCTTCCTTCCTCAGAACAAATCTCCTCTGCAAGACTCCTCTGCCATGCCAGGGCATGCCCATCCCAGCAGGAGTTGCGGGGCTGGGCATGGGAATTTTTCCAGAGCTGAGCCTCACGTTTGCTCTGAATAATGCTTAAAAAGGTTCCCAGAGACCAGAGCCAAATGTCCCCCACCTCTGGTCAGGACCTCCTTGAGGCGCACAAGCACGGTCTCCTGTGAGTTCACCCCCGCTCACCCCTACACCCGCTAACTCTGCTTTTCCTGCCCTTTCCTCTGTAAAAGTATCAAATACTTTCTCCTCGGTATCTCAAGGAGGTTTCTGAGATAGGTCGAAGGCTCAAGACGAAGGCTGGCGGGCCGTCCATTCAGCCCTGAGTGTGCTGAGGCCTGTTTCTGGGAACAGAGGTGTGGAACTTGAGGGCCTCCATGGAGCAAACCGAGCCACTCGGGAAAGAATTTAATGGGATATTTTTGTACCCGATGTTTACAGATGCTGTTGGGAAGTCATCAATAAAAAGACACCATTACTAAAAAGGGAAAAGTACCCCTAGCGGTGGTGGCTTCCTCCATCCTTAGGCCAAGCAACCCAGAAGGTGGGCAAGTGCTGGATGTCGGGCTGGGAACCCTGCTGGAGGGAGGTGCAGACAGTCAGTCACCACAGAGCTAGAAAGAGACCTGGCCCTTTCTTGGAACCCCCCTGGTGGGAGCTGTCACAGCCCAAGTTGCCATCACCAGCTAGGTCTTCCCGCATGTGGCCCTCAGTGCTGACGGTCCTACTGTTCCCACTGTCCTTTCATAATTCCTCCTCCAGAGCTCAACACTCCTCCCGATCAGGAAGCCACACAGGATCCCATTCCACATCAGACACACTCCCAGGGTTACCTCATCTTCTGAGTACTTAGAAATTAAGTTGTTTCGGCCGGGTGTGGTGGTGCATGCCTGTAATTCCAGCACATCGAGAGGCTGAGGCAGGCGGATCACCTGAGGTCAGGAGTTCGAGACCAGCCTGCCCAACATGGTGAAACCCCGACTCTACTAAAAATGCAAAAACTAGCTGGTGTGGTGGTGCACACCTGTAATCCGGAGGCTGAGGCAGGAGAATCACTTGAACCCGGGAGGCAGAGGTTGCAGTGAGCTGAGATCACGTCATTGCACTACAGTCTGGGCAGTAAGAGTGAAACTCCGTCTCAGGAAAAAAAAATGTTCATAAAGTCATCTTCTCAGACATTGGAGGGTATACTTTTGCCTGGTATGGTAGTGCCTGCAAACATTCAAGGAAATAAACAGGTACCCCTGCCAAGCCTACAGGTAACTTCTCATTGCTCCCATGTTCTCTACACTCAGACTTCTCTTTTTTTTGAGACAGCATCTCTGTTACCCAGGCTGGATTGCAGTGGCCCGATCATGGCTCACTGCAAACTCAAACCCCTGTGTTCAGGCACTCCTCCCGCCTCCCAAGTAGCTGAGACTACAGGTGTGTGCCACCACACCTGGATAAATTTTAAAAACGGGGTTTTTTTTTTTTTTTTTATAGACAGGGTGTCGCGATGTGTTTTCTAGGCTGGTCTTGAATTACTGGCCTCAAGTAATCCTCCCTCCTTGACCTCCCAAAGTGCTGGGATTACAAGTGTGAGCCACTGAACTTGCCCTGGCACTTTTTTTTTTTTTGAGACGGAGTCTCCAGGCTGGAGTGCAGTGGTGCGATCTCAGCTCACTGCAACCTCCACCTCCCGGGTTCAAGCTATTCTCTTGCCTCAGCCTCCCCAGTAGCTGGGAACCACAGGCGCACGCCACCACACCCAGCTAATTTTTCTATTTTTAGTAGAGACGAGGTTTCACCATATTGGGCCAGGCTGGTCTTGGACTCCTGACAGGTGATCCACCCGCCTCGGCCTCCCAAAGTGTTGGGATTACAGGCGTGAGCCACCGCACCCAGGCCGCCGCGGCACTCTTTAACCACCCACAAATCTGGATCCTACATGGAAAAGAGACCCTCAGTCCCACCTGGCACCTTTTGCCAGGCACCACCACCTTTCCTGGCGAATGCGGTTGTCCCATTTGCTCTCCCTTCTGCTGTCCTGAAATCCATCGTACACTGCGGCCGAGAGCTTTCTAATAACCGATTCCGGGTGTTAGGTCCCTTCCCAGCCCCAACTCCTGCGTCCTGGACCCGCAGCCCTCTGCCTTATGCCTTTGCTTTAGCGGAAAACATTCTCCTCTACTCCGTTCAAGTACTCGCTGAGGGTCTGCCAACCGCCAGCGTTTGTCAGTGGCTCAGAGGCAGCGGGTACAAACACCTGGAGAGGTGCGATAGTCTCCTCACGTGACTCGGCGGGCGGGGCCCATACCCAAAAGCTTGCGTGAGACGCTCACCCACGTGCGCTGCGGATTCGTTTGCCAGCATCCAAGATGGCGGCAGGGCGGGACCTGAAGCGCGGCGCGGATTGTGACGCAGGCGCCCAGCGTGCTCCGCGCGCAAGCGCTTTCGGCGGCGATTCGGCGGTTTCCGGTTCCGCCGTCCTCTTTTTCTTCAGCGAGGCGGCAGAGTTGGTTGGTGGCGGCGGTCGTGTGGTTTCGCGCCGGGCTGAGGTCGGGTGGTGGGGCTGCAGGAGACGGCAGGGGGCTGGGCGGCAGAAGAGGCGGCCTTGAGCCGGCTCATGGAGGCCAGTCTCGGCGGGGTGGTCGGGCAGGGCGCTCGAGGCCGCGGCTCCGAGCCCAGGCCGGGGCCCAGGAGGCGAGCGTCGCTTTGGAGAGGAGCCTGCCGGCTCTGCCTGCCTGAGTGACCCCACGAGGCCTCGGGCGGGAACGGGTCTTCGGGACCGGTCCGTGTTAATGAGAGGGGGTTATTGAGCTTGTAGCTTTAACTCTCGCGGTCACTGCGTCAATTCCTTTAGAAATACTAAATTTCTCTAGCCGAGTGTTCGTAGCTGGCTCCATTACGACGTCTGTAAGGAGGGGCTGGTGGTAGCGACTGTCTTTTAGCTCTGTCGCCCAGGCTCGAATGCACTGGTGTGATCTCGGCTCACTGCAGCCTCCACCTCCCGGGCTCAAGCGATTCTCCTGCCTCAGCCTCCCGAGTAGCTGGGATTACAGGCGCCTGCCACCACACGCAGCTGTTTTTTTTTGTGTTTTTAGTAGATACTGGGTTTCACCATGGTGGCCAGGCTGGTCTTGAACTCCTGAATTCAAGTGATATGTCTGCCTCGGCCTCCCAAAGTGCTTGGATTACAGGCGTAAGCCACCACGCCTGGCGGATTTTTTTTTTTTTTTTTTTAAGTTAACTTTGGGCCGAGTGCGATGGCTCATGCCTGTAATCCCAGCACTTTGGGAGGGCGAGGCAGGTGATCACCCGAGGTTGGGAGGGAGTTCGAGACCAGCTTGATTAACATGGTGAAACACCGTCTCTACTAAAAATATAAAAGTAGCTGGGCGTGGTGGCGCATGCCTGTAATCCCAGCTCCTCGGGAGGCTGAGGCAGGAGAATCACTGGAACCCGGGAGGCAGTGGTCGCGGTGAGCTGAGATCGCACTACTGCACTTCATTCAGCCTGGGCAACGAGAACAAAACTCCGCCTCAAAAAAAGTCAACTTTTATATGTAAACACTGGTTGGCGTGTGGTTGGTAGATATAAGTGATGTTTGTGGTCTGGAGTAAAGGCAAGAAGCGGGGTCTGGAGACGAAACTGAGAGTGTTGGGTGCCTCAGCTTGCAGTTAGAGGGGAGAGGGGATGCGACAGGAAGGCATGTGTGTTGTAGGGGATGGCTTCCCATCCAGGATGGCAGCAGGAGCCCCGGCGAAGGAGACCAGGACCTTGCTGTGTTGGAGAGGATGGGACCGGGCTCAGGGAAGTTGTATCTGATGGTGCCAAAGGGAACTTAATCCGGAGATAATGATGAATCCTTCCCCTGCTAAGCCTAAGGAGAATAACCAGTCTGTGTTCCTGGAGAGCACCCATGCAGTCAGTAGGATGGAGGACGTGTGGCCTTTAGTTCCAGGACATGTTTAGGCTGCAGGCCAGGGTGTGTGGGAAGCCTAACAGGGCCAGGCTTGGAGGAGTGAAAGGAAGACAGGTACTGGGGCAGGACCAGTTGGGGTCAGTGCAGGCACAGGGATAGGATAGCATCTGGGATGTAGGTGCCTGAGCTTGCATCACCCCGGCATGCATTGTTCATCCGTCTATCCTGCCTCCCTTCAGCAGACGCAGAGATGCAGATTTTTGTGAAGACCCTCACGGGCAAGACCATCACCCTTGAGGTCGAGCCCAGTGACACCATTGAGAATGTTAAAGCCAAAATTCAAGACAAGGAGGGTGAGTGGGACTGGGTGTGGGGGCTCTGGCTATGGACTGGGAGTCCCTCTCTGTCCGGGAGTCCCTTCTGTGTGGGTTGGTGCTGGCTTTAGACAGACTTCAGTTTTTCCGTTGCTTCTCCATGTGATCTGAAGAATGTTATCTCTACCTCAGTTTGTGTTTTGAGAGACTGAGGGTAGTGCTGGAGCTCCCCTGCATGGGTACACTGCCAGTAATGTGCTCCACAGAGCCTCTAAGTGAGCCTCTCTCCCCTTCAGGTATCCCACCTGACCAGCAGCGTCTGATATTTGCCGGTAAACAGCTGGAGGATGGCCGCACGCTCTCAGACTACAACATCCAGAAAGGTACCAGGGTTGGGGTTGCTGAGCAGGGACCCGAGATCCTCAGGTCCTAGGAAAGGAGCATTGATGGCCTCAATCAGGGGCTGGGGAAGCAGTTCAGATGACTTGTGTTTTGTTTAAAACAATGGGACTGGGTGCAGTGGCTCACGCCTGTGATCCCAGCACTTTGGGAGGGTGAGGTGGGTGGATCACTTGAGGTCAGAATTTTAAGACAAGACTGGTCAACGTGGTGAAACCCTGTCTCTATTAAAAATAACAAAACTCGGCTGGGCATGGTGGCTCAGGCCTGTAATCCCAGCACTTTGGGAGGCCGAGGTGGATGGATCATGAGGTCAAGAGATCAAGACCATCCTGGCCAACATGGTGAAAATAAAAGTACAGAAATTAGCCGGGCGTGGTGGCGTGTGCCTGTAATTCCAGCTACTCCAGGGGCTGAGGCAGGAGAATCGTTTGAACCCAAGAGACCGAGGTTGCAGTGAACTGAGATTGCACCACTGCACTCCAGCGTGGTGACAGAGTGAGATCAGTTTAAAAAAAAAAAAAAAAAAAAAAAAATTAGCCGGGCATGGTGGTGTGCTTCTGTAATCCCAGCTACTTGGGAGGCTAAGGCCTGAGAATTACTTGAACCTAGGAGGCAGAGGTTGCAGTGAGCAGAGATCAGCGCCATTGCATTCCAGTCTGGATTACAGATTGAGACTCCGTCTCCAAAAAATAATAATAATGGAAAATTTTTTATCACTGTAATAAAGAAATTAGTGTCACTTGTAGAGACGGGATTTCACCATCTTGACCAGTTTGGACTTGAAATCCTGACCTTATGATCCACCTACCTCAGTCTCCCAAAAGTGTCTTTTTTTTTTTTTGAGGCAGTCTCACTCTCGCCCAGGCTGGAGTGCAGTGGCGTGATCTCGGTTCACTGCAACCTCTGCCTCCCGGGTTCAAGTGATTCTCCTCTCTCAGCCTCCCAAATAGCTGGTACTACAGGAGCCTGACCCCATGCCTGGTTAGTTTTTTTTTTTGTAGTTTTAGTAGAGATTTGGTTTCACCATGTTGGCCAGGCTGGTCTCAAACTCCTGACCTCATAATCCGCCTGCCTCAGTCTCCAAAAGTGCTAGGATTACAGGCGTGAGCCACTGTGCCTGGCCTAGACTTCAGTGTTTTACCTTACCTGCACCACTTAGAAATTGGCTTCCATGATAGAAAACCCAGATGGATGCCTCAGTTGGCATGTGTCAGTCTCAGACTCCCCCAGGGCTTGTGGTCAGTGCTGGGATGGAGGTTCTGTGGGGCAGGCCTGACTGGGACAGTGTATCTTCCACACGTAGAACACTCTGGGGACCTCGACTTGGTGTCCCCATCACACTTGAGAAAGCCCCAGACTGTAGTAGGGCCCTGGAGGCCTGCCCTGTGACTGAGGAGCCAAGCCAAGGCTGGGCTCAGTCAGGCAGTTGCCGTCCCTCTGGCTGTCTCCTGCAGAGTCCACCCTGCACCTGGTGCTGCGCCTGCGAGGTGGCATTATTGAGCCTTCCCTCCGCCAGCTTGCCCAGAAATACAACTGCGACAAGATGATCTGCCGCAAGTATGCGTGCTTCAGTGCCTGGGGGCTGGGAGGGCTGCTGGGTCGGGGTGTGCCCTCACCTGCCGCTCCTGTTCCTACACAGGTGCTATGCTCGCCTGCACCCCCGTGCTGTCAACTGCCGCAAGAAGAAGTGTGGCCACACCAACAACCTGCGCCCCAAGAAGAAGGTCAAATAAGCCTCTTCCTTCCTGGAAGGGCAGCCTCCTGCCCAGGCCCCATGACCCTGGAGCCTCAATAAAGTGTCCCTTTGGTTGACTGGAGCAGCAACTGGTGTCCTCATGGCTGGTCTGTCCAGGGAGGTGGCTGGAGAGTGGGCATCTCCCTTAGGGACTCTAATCAGCACTCCATTCTGTGCCACCCATGGAGTCCTCTGTCCTAGATTCTGTCACACTGGCAGTGGTCCTTGCCCTATGCTCCTGACTCTGGATTTGGCATCTGTAAAATTGGAGTAAAAACCTCAGTCCTGTGATTGGTGAGACTGAGGTTTTTACTGACGGATCCCAGTTTTATCATAGCTGAGATCCGTCAGGCACTTTGAGATGTCCTTCAGGCCTAGGCCCTGAAGAGTCTAGGTGTGGGGAGACAGGTAGAAAGTACACCCAATGATGTAGAACGCTGGCTCTCAAATTCTTTTTAGAAATGGGGTCTCACTGTGTTGTCCAGGCTAGTCTTGAACTTCTGGCCTCAAGCCATCCTCCCACCACAGTCCCTCAAAGTGTTGGGATCACTGGCAAGAACTACCATGCCCAACCCAGTTCCCAGTTTTGAGCCTGAAGCTAGGACATCAATCTTGGTCTGCAGTCAAATGGTCTGCCCCTGAGTGGTAACCTCCTATGATACCACTCTTAAGAAGGGCGATCCTTGGTGTTTTTCCCTTAAAGTCACCCAGGCTGGAGTGCAGTGCTGTGGTCATGGCTCACTGTATCCTGGAACTCAAGTTATCCTCTCTCTTGCCTCCCAAGTAACTAGGACACAGGTGTGTATGTACAACAATCCCCGGGTAAATGCTTTGGTGTGTGTTTTTGAGACAGTCTCACTTTGTTGTCTAGGCTGGAGTTCAGTGGCTTGGTCTTTGCTCGTTACAACCTCTGCCTCCTGGGTTCAAGTGATTGTCTTGCATCAGCCTCCTGAGTAGCTGGGACTACAGGTGCATGCCACCACTCCCAGCTAACTTGTGGAGACGGGGTTTTGCCATGTTGGCCAGGCTGGTCTTGAACTCCTGACCTCAGGTGATCCACCTGCCTCGGGCTTCCAAAGTGTTGAGATTACAGTTGTGAGCCACTGTGTTTGGCCTTACTACCCTTTTTTTTTTTTTTTTTTTTTTTTAAGGGGGGGGGGGGCGGAGTTTTTTTTTTTTTTTTTTTAAATAAGAGTATCTCGCTATATTCCCCAGGAGGATGGTTTTGGACTAGGCTCACGTGGTCCTGCCTCAGGCTCCCGAAGTACTGGGATTATAAGGCCGTCTTACTGGGCCCCTGTTTAGTTTTGATGAAGGTTCAATGTCGGTGAGCCAGCGCATGGCCAATGGTGGATCCTAACGGCGTAGTCCCTTCCCCTTATAGGCTGGTGTCTGTCACCTATAGCTGAGCTGGTCCCTCTTCACTAGGTCATCCCACCACCATCTTCCTTCTCTCCCTGAGGAAGCTTTCCAAAGTTCAATCTAGGCCTTGTGTCCCTCCAGCAGAAAGCACCAAGGCCTTGTATTTACTTGAAGTCGTGCTGGCCCCTCCGGTGCCCCAAGCTCAGAGCTATTACACAAGACACCCAATTCAACTCTTGGCCATTGACACGGTCCCTGTCACTGAATCTTGTCTTCACTCCTGTGATTTTCTGAAGAACCAATGAATCTGTTAATGTCAGTGGAGTTCAGCCACAGCACTTTTTTTGAGGCAGTCACTTGTGGCTGTGGCTGGAATGCAGTGGCACAGTTATAGGTCATGGCAACCCCCCACTCCCTGGGCTCAAGCAAGCCTCCCACCTCAGCCTCTGGAGTAGCTGGGACTATAGGCGGGAGCCACCATGCCAGGCTAATCTTATGTAGAGATCGGGCCTCCTTAGGTTGCCAGGCTTACTTAATGCGCCTCTGCATTCCAGCCACAGCCATTGAGATGGAGTTTCGCTCTTGTTACCCAGGCTGGAGTGCAATGGCGCGATCTCGGCTCACCGCAACCTCCGCCTCCTGGGTTCAGGCAATTCTCCTGCCTCAACCTCCTGAGTAGCTGGGATTACAGGCACGCGCCACCATGCCCAGCTGAATTTTTGTATTTGTAGTAGAGACGGGGTTTCACCATGTTGACCAGGATGGTCTCGATCTCTTGACCTCGTGATCCACCCGCCTCGGCCTCCCAAAGTGCTGGGATTACAGGCTTGAGCCACCGCGCCCGGCTTTTTTTTCTTTTTTATAAAGATGGGGTTTCAGCATGATGGCTAGGCTAGTCTTGAACTCGTGACCTCAGGTGATCCACCCACCTTGGCCTCCCAAAGTGCTAGGATTTACAGGTGTGAGCCACCACGCCTGGCCTTTTTTTCTTTTTTTGAGATGGAGTCAGCTCTGTCACCCAGGCTGGAGTACAGCGGCGTGATCTCAGCTCACTGCAACCTCTGCCTCCCGGGTTCAAGTAAGTCTACTGCCTCAGCCTTGCAAGTAGCTGGGATGATAGACGTCCGTCGTGATGCCCAGCTAATTTTTGTATTTTTAGTAGAGATGGGGTTTTGCAATGTTGGCCAGGCTGGTCTGGAACTCCCGACCTCCGGAGATCCACCTGCCTAGGCCTCTCAGAGTGCTGGGATTACAGCCGTGAGCCACCGCGCCCGGCCCTACTTCACTCTGTTGAACGTCAAAACTCACGCTCAATACTTGTTTCACTTCGAAGTCCGTGTTGAGAAACATACATAGAAACGAACTCAAGGCTGACAGCTGTGCTGTATTCCGAACTGCACATTCAAGGAAAAACAGGATCACAGGCGGGTGCTGGCCAGGAACTAGAAGGGTGGGTGAAGGATGCAGGGCTTGCTTGGGCGGCCCGCGGTCTTGGCTCCCCCTTCTTCCCCGGGGTCTCGTGGTTGGCCGGCCGCAGGGTGGCGATCCGTGGACCTCCCGGCCTGTAGGGGGCGTCGGGTGCAGCGGAAGGGCCTGCTCCGGAGCCTGGTCAGGGCTGCGCAGTCATGATCACCGAGGCGGCGGCGGAGCCCGTGGTACCTGCGGTGCCTGCTGCTGAGGCGGCCACCGAAGCTCCGGGACGCGAGGACCCGGCGTGGCCCTGGGTGAGCCCAGGCCCGAGCGGGAACGGGCGAGGGGCGGGCGGCGCACACCCAGGGGCGCCGGCTTCATGCCCCAGCCGTGCCCCCCTCCCCGCAGAAAGACGCCCCGATCCAGACGCTGGTGCAGCGCATCCACCAGCTGCAGGCTGAGCGCGCGCAGGGCTTCCGCCGACTGGAGGAGTGAGTGCGGGCTCTGGGGGCGCAGGGTTCAGTCCCCGGCCCGCTCTGGGCGTGGACGTGGTCTCGGCCGTGTCTGGAGGAGGAGCTGGATCCTCGCGCGGCTGCCCACTTAGATGGGGTGGGGATTTCGGGGCACCAGGTCCTCACCTTCACAAGAAACGCCCCACAGCACGTTCGCACTGCCCGCCGACCCACTCCTCGTGGCTTCTCTCTCCTCCCCAAGAGCAGGGTGGGCCTGTCTCGGGTTCCCTTGCGGGAGTCAGGAAGCGTCTTCCCTGCCAGTTCTCCCCGCTGGGGTCCGGGAGGTTAGCGTGGGTGCAGGGCCTGAGAGCCTGGGGGCGCGGCCTCAGGGTCCTCACCTGCCGCAGAGGCCACCGCCACTACCTGCGCAGCAGCCCGGATTACGACTTCGCGCGCTACCGGAGCACAGTGCACGAGGTGACCCAGGCTTTCGCCGCCGCCTCGCGGGAGGTGCTGGCGGTGGAAGCAGAGCTGGCCGGGCCTCGGAGGCAGCCGCTGCTCGCCAGCCACGTGCGCAGCCTACAGCAGTTGGAGCAGACTCGGCTGGGCACGGTGAGGCCACCACCCCTTCCCCACAGTGTCTCTAGGACCCTGGCTGGTTCCGCTCATGGCGCACCCCTGTCTGGGGAATTGGGGGTGGTCCCAGTATCCCACGCGGAGACCTCACCCCTTCCTGTCCCACCTCAGTCTTCTATTAAGGCTTCACTTTGGGGATTCTCGGGCCTTGCCCTCTGCTGTTCATCCCCAATTTTTTTCCCAAGTTTTCTCCTTATTCCCAGAGTACTCCCACTTTCTCCCAGCCCCGCCTAAATGCTATCCCCAGCAATGCTCCACCCACTCTGGTTGTTCTGCGTCTCGGGTCCTGTCCTCAATGTCCCGTAGATACTGGCGAGGGGGTTCCCAGCCCACGCCGCCTCCGTATTATCACTCCATCACGGCTTTAGTTCTTGGCTTATTTCTCTCTTTGGCTCCAACTACTCAGCCTTGCAACTCTGTGTGTTTGGGGGGGCGGGCATCATATCTACGCAGAACCACGCCCACATCAAGCTCTACACTGGAATTCCTAGGCCACACCCCCTGGAGCGACCCTTCTCAGCCTTTTTGGCCTTTTTCTTTTTCTCTTTTATTTTTGAGACAGGGTCTCAGTCTCTTGCCCAGGCTAGAGTGCAATGGCTTGATTTCGGCTCAGTGCAACCTCCACCTCCCGGGTTCAAGCGATTCTCCCGCCCCAGCTTCCTGAGTGGCTGGGATTACAGCTGTGTGATGCCACCCCCGGCTAATTTTTTTTTTTTTTTTTTTTTTTTTTTTTTGAGACGGAGTCTTGCTCTGTCATCCAGGCTGGAGTGCAGTGGCGTGATCTCGGCTCACCGCAACCTCTGCCTCCCAGGTTCAAGTGCTTCTCCTGCCTCAGCCTCCTGAGTAGCTGGGATTACAGTCGCCCACCACCACGTCCGGCTAATTTTTGTATTTGTAGTAGAGACAGGGTTTCATCATGTTGTTCAGGATGGTCTCGAATTCCTGACCTCATGATCCGCCCACCTCGGCCTCCCAAAGTGCTGGGATTACAGGCGTAAGCCACCGGCCCATTTTTGTATTTTTTTAAGTAGAGACAGCATTTTGCCATATGGGCCAGGCTGGTCTCGAACTCAGGGTCTCAAGTGATCCACCCTCCTTGGTTTCCCAGTGTGCTGGGGTTTCAGGCGTGAGCCACTGTGTCTAGCCTGTTTGGCCTACTTTTATCCTGGGATTATAATAACACCCTGTCCCGTCCCTGGGACCATGAGGCCCAGCCTAACCTACCCCTACCACCAATGGAAATGTCACTGCTGTTCCCAGGCCACACCTGCATGCCCGCTCTGCCCTGCCCACTGTCTCCCTTTGGCAGAGCCCCTGTATACTGAAGCTGACCTTCCTACACAAAGCACTGCCCCTTGTGGCTCTACCCAGGCACTGCCTTTCTGGGTGCCTCTGTCTTTTCCTGAACAGCGTGGGAGGGCAGGGGGTGACTTCTGCCAGTGGAGACATCCTCCGAGTTGCCCACTCTCCCACCAGGTGGCCCTGCTGCAGCTGATGGAGACACCAGAGGTGGTGGAGCAGAAGGACGCGGCACAGATGCACCAGCTGAAAATGAAGTGAGCGCTGCTGCCCAGGCTGCCTGGCACGTGCACTGGCAGGCATTCGCACCAGGGTTGGCATGGTCAGACCCTGCCAGCAGAGGGACCCTCTGCCTGTGCACAGTGGTGTTCTCATCTGGTGGCCCCCCAGATGTACACATTCCCCAGAGGGCACAGCTGTGAAATTTCACATCAGTTTTGCTGTGCATTGCCAGGACCCTGCTGTATACCTTGACAAATGCCAATCCTGCACACGTGGCTGTCAGTTGGAGCTTGGACATTGTCGCCCATGCCCCACCAGGCACACGCCTTCGCATGCCTGTCCTCAGCCCCCAAGCACACACATATCTGACAGAGTCATGCTTCATGACTTCCTGATGGTACACACCCCACCAAGATGGCCTTCTCTTTTTTTTTTTTTTTTTTGAGACTGGGTCTCGCTCTATTGCCCTGGCTGGAGTGCAGTGGCACGATCTCGGCTCACTGCAATCTCCGCCTCCCGGGTTCAAGCAAGTCTCCTGCCTCAGCCTCCTGAGTAGCTGGGATTACAGGTGCTCACCACCACTTTCGGCTAATTTTTTTTTTTTTTTTTTTTTTTTTGTATTTTTAGTAGAGACGGGGTTTCACCATGTTGACCAGGATGGTCTCTATCTGTTGACCTCGTGATCCACCCGCCTCGGCCTCCCAAAGTGCTGGGATTACAGGCTTGAGCCACCGCGCCCGGCTAGGCTAATTTTTGTATTTTTAGTAGAGATGGGGTTTCATCATGTTGGTCAGGCTGGTCTCAAACTCCTGACCTTGTGATCTGCCCGCTTCAGTTTCCCAAAGTGCTGGGATTACAGGCGTGAGCACCGCGCCGGGCCCTTCTTTTCTTTTTTTTTTTTGAGACACAGTCTCACTGTTGCTCAGGCTGGAGTGCAGTAGTGTGATCTCGGCTCACTGCAACCTCCACCTCCCGTTCCGGTTTAAGCGATTCTCCTGCTTCAGCCTCCCAAGTAAGTCGGATTATAGATACCTGCCACCACGCCCGGCTAATTCTTCTATTTTTAGTAGACAGGCTTTCGCCATCTTGGCCAGGCTGGTTTGAAGTCCTGACCTCAGGTGATCTGTCTGCCTTGGCTTCCTAAAGTGCTGGGATTACAGGCGTGAGCCACTGCACCCAGCCAAGATGGCCTTTCCTCTCAGCCCACTCTGACCTATGGGATCACCCCTTCTCCCAAGCACCTACGTGGCTCCTCCTGCTTCTAGTGCTGCCTGGAGGTCTGGCGGCGGGCAGGAGGGCCCGGGGCTCACCACAGCCACAGCCCTCCTGGAGCTTCGAGGCAGCAGCTCATTCGCCCCATCTGGGTTTTATTTACAGTTCCCATCCGCTCTTGTAGGGTAATTAAAACCATGGAGGCGATCAGCGAGGTTCTCCAGGATCTCAGGTTTGATGCGGAATCTGCCGAGTGATGGAGGCTCCCCAGGGACGGAGGGAGATGGGAAACGGGGCGGATGGCGCCCAGCCCAGCCCTGACTGCCAGCTGGCTGGGGTCGTGCCCCACTGCGCTGCTGACCTTCCTGCATTTTAGACACCTCCCACAATAAAGAGTTCTTCCTCTCCAGCCACTCTGCCATCTGTGTCCTGGGGCGCTGCAGCCAGTGTGCCTGGGGAGGGGCCCCCACAAGGCCAGGGATTGTGGGTGAAAGACTCTCACCCTCCCCAGAAACTGAGGCTTTTTGGCTTGAGACAGGGTCTCGCTGCTCTGTCACCCAGACTGGAGTGCATTGGCAAGATCACGGCTCACCGCAGCCGCCACTTCCCCGTGCTCAAGCAGTCCTGCCTCAGCCTCCCAAGTAGCTGGTAATGTTTTTTTACCAGCCCAGTTAATGTTTTTTTAGTATAGACCAAGTCTCCCTTTGTTGCCCATGCTGGTCTCCAACTCGTGGCCTTGAGCGATGCTCCCAGCTTGGTCTCCCCAAGTTCTGGGATTACAGGTGAGCCTTCGTGCCCAGCCAACTAAGGTATTTTGAATCACATTTTCCAAGGAGTTCAAAATTAGACCTTAAATCTCCCAGCCCCCAGCCCAGGCCAGGCAGGCCCCAAACTCACCTTCACAATCACAGCACCTAAATAGCTCATTTATTTAAAAGGACTATTTTGGAGGGGCCCTGGGTAGGGGGAAGTGACTTCCGTTCTCACCCCCAGCCCTGGCAGGGGTTCTAGGTAACTCAGCCAACCCTCACACACCCCCACTGGGGTGCACCCGAAGCTGGCCTCATGTGGGAGTCAGAGCTGTTAAGGCCATTGGAGCTCAGTGCCCACCCCAGCTCCTGCTGAGGGGGCTCAGGTGCCCTGAAGTGAGGGTACAGAGGTGGCCCCAGTTTGGGTTTGGCCTCTCCAACTCCGGTGGCAAGGAGGGTGGCCTGAGCCCCTAGAGCTTATCTGGCAGGACCTGTAGGCAGAGGGGAAGGGGAGCTAAGCAGGGAGCCCGGGAGAGGCCTGAACCACAGAGCCACTGAAGAAGCCCCCATTCGGGTCCTGTCTCCACCGCTTCTGGCTGTGTGGCTTTGGGCAGGGTTTTGCCCGTCTCTGGACCTTGGCTTCCCCATCGGAGAAGGCAGGCTATCTGAGCATTCCATCGTTTGCAGGTAAAGCACTTGGCACGGGGCCAGCATGCAGTAGGCGCCCATGCTGCTAACTAGGGTGGGTATGTTCATTCATTTCAGAGGAGATTCCCCTACGGACATTTTCAGGGCATTGACTGTTCTTAGGCCAACAATGCCAGTAATACAGTACGTGGTAAGTACATGCTGATGAATAAAAGGAAGAGGGCGGATTCCATCTCAGCGACTCAGGCTGAGGTTGGCGGATGTGAGGGTGTGAGCAAGCCACCAAAAGGGGACCCCCGCCTTCTTGCTCCCTCCCGCCCACCCATTCGGACCCACCTTACCTCTCGCCGTGCCCCGTCTGCCCGAGGGCAGGATCCCCTCGTCCTGTGCTTGGAAGGAAGGCAGAGGTGTCGTGGGGGCTGCAGACCTGCGTTCACAGCCTGCTTGCTTCTCCCTCCCCTGTCGCCTGCGCCCCCCAGTTCCCCGTCCCCGTCTCCACGCCCACGCCCGCGGGTCCCTCCTTCCTACCTGGTTGCGGGTCTTGTGCGACTTCTGCATCCAGGCTCGCCACTGGTCGTAGAGGCGGAAGCTGAGGTTGGAGCAGTACGCGTGCTTCTTGAGCCAGCCCAGGAACTGCTTGAGCTCGCGCCGCACCGGCCCCGAGCTCGGCTCTCCGCCCCGCGGCTCGCACGCCCCGCCGCCCGGGCCCGGGCGCTCTGGTGGTGGGCGGAGCGGCAGTGTCAGGGCGCGCCCGGCAGGGGACGCGCGCGGGCAGGAGAGGGAAGACCCCCGGCGCGGCAGGACCGAGTTCCCCTCGGGGAACCTCCCTCCACGTTTCTCAGGGACCGGGTCCTCCCTGCGGCCCTGCACAGCAGCCCAGCTGCGCCCCTGGCCCGGCTGCGTCCCTGGGGAGGTGGGGGGGCGGGGGAAGGAAGGGGCTCCTCCTCCACATCTCCTCCGGGAACCCGATTCCTGTGGCCTGAGCCAGGTGCGAGTGGAGTGGGAGGAGGGGAGAAGGAGAGAGGCCAGGACGGGGGAGATGAGACGCAGAGACAGACAAACAGTGCAGGGGGCTGAAAAAGAGAAAGACAGAAAGAGAAAGAGGCACTGATGAGAGAGCGAGCCTGGGCCAGGGATGAGAGATGGAGACGCAGGGTGCGTGAAAGCCAAGGGGGTCAGCCTAGGAGGGAAGGGCCTGACCAGGGTAGGGCAGAATCCGTGGGGACACAGGGACAAAGAGATCAAGACAGAGGCACAGGGGAAGAGTGACAGATGAAGGGAGACGGAGTGCAAGATGACCCCCGGGACAGTCCCCAGCATGGGCCCATGGGACAAGGAGTGGGCCGGGAAGGCCAGGTGGGAGGCCGGCCTGTCGGTCCAGCTGCCGGCTGCAGCCAGCCCCCAGCAGGCCGGCGGATAAGGACATCGGCCTCACGTCATAAATAAAGCCGGGGACCCGCTGACAGGCCCTGGCACGGCCGCGGCCCCCGCCGCCCCTGCTGGCCTCCCCGGCCTCCCCGGCCTCCCCTGCGGTTGCAGCGGCCTGCTGGCTCCTGTGCAAGAATCACAGGTGCCGGGCACGAGCAGGGGCCAAGGCTCAGGCCCCTCCCGGCTGCGCTTGCTCCCGCCCACCCCCAAACCTGGAGGGGCCCGGGATAGGGGCTGTGGAGCTGGCTGGAGCCTGACTCTACCCCTCCCTAGCTCTGGGACGCTCTCTGGGCCTCAGTTTCCCTGTCATCTCACGAGCCAGCGTGAGCTTGGACTTCCTGTGAACTGAGTTCAGACCCATGTGACCTCCTAGAGCCTCAGTGTCCTCACCTGAGAAAAAGCGGTCTCCCTTGCAGAGAAACCCTGGGGTGGGGGGGACCCGACAGTGAGTACCTCCATGCCTGCTGCCTGCAGGCACTTAGGTGACACCCACCGTGTGGGTACTTGCCACAAATTATGTCATCCAACCCTCACAACAGCCCAAGGCCAGTGAGATTCTCGTCCCCACTTTCCAGATGGGGAAACAGAGGCCAGACATTCCAAGTAACAGCTTTCGTTTCATTTCACAAAAGGGAGACTAGAGGTCTGTGGACCCAGAGAAAGCCCAAGACAGCAAGAGGAGGCAGACTCAGGCACCTAATCATTCCCATCCCCCTGCTTTGATCAGAAGGGGAAACTGAGGCCCATCAAAGTGAGTTGACAGCCCATTGGCCTTAGAAGCAGGGGTCTCCAACTCGCTGGCTCTCTTAGGAGGGAGTCTAAGTGGGCAGAACAGGCCAGGTGTGGATGGGCAAATGGAGAGTGAGGGTCCCAAGAAGGGATGGCGGCTGCTGGTGGGGGCTGTGGGCCATGCTGTTACATTTTCTAGAGAATTAATTTTTCTAGCGTATCTAGGATATTTTTGTGTAAAAACTTCCTGTTTTTGAATTTCTACAAATAGGTAAAAGGTTTTTTTTGCCTTTTTTTTTTTTTTTTTTTTCAAATAACAGACCAAAAGAAATAGATCGAAGGCCACATTCAGCCCTGGGGGTGGTGGGGAGTCACCAGCTTGAGACCTCTGCTCTCTTGGAGACAACCAGGAAACCGACTGAGCACTGTGGCTCACACCTGTAATCCCAGCACGTTCGGAGGTGGAGGCGGGTGGATCACCTGAGGTCAGGAGGTCGAGACCAGCCTGGCCAACATGGTGAAACCCCGTCTCTACTAAAAAATACAAAAATTAGCTGGGCATGGTGGCGAGTGCCTGTAGTCCCAGCTACTCAGGAGGCTGAGGCAGGAGAATCGCTTGAACCCGAGAGGCGGAGGTTGCAGTGAGCCCAGACCGCACCATTGCACTCCAGCCTGGGCCACAGAGTAAGACTCTGTCTCAAAAACAACAACAACGACAACCACCACCACGGCCAGGCACGGTGGTTCACATCTATAATCCCAGCACTTTGGGAGGCCGAGGTGGGTGGTTCACCTGAGGTCGGGAGTTGGAGACCAGCCTGGCCAACATGGTGAAACCCCATCACTACGGAAAAATAAAAAAATTAACTATACATGTTGGCGCGTGCCTGTAGTCCCAGCTACTCGGGAGGCTGAGGCAGGAGAGTCGCTTGAACCCGGAACGCGGAGGTTGCAGTGAGTGGCGATCACGCCACCGCGTGACAGAACGAGACTGCGTCTCAAAGGAAAAAAAGAGAAGGAAACAGAGGCTCTAGCTGGTTTGGGGCTGGCCCCTGAATCACACAGCCCTGGGGGGTGGTGCTCACCACTGCGGGGGGTGGAGGCGGCTGTAGGGTGGCTCCACTCACTCCAGATCCCCGCTTTCTTGGAGCCGTAGATGCCGAAAGGGTTGCAGCGCACTTGCACGAAGTACACGGTGCCGGGTTTCAGGCCGGCCAGGCGGCAGGAGGTCTGGTTGCTCACATCATCCACCACCTGAGCAGTGAGAACAGGGTCAGAGCAGGGGGCGAGGCCTGGCAGGAGCGGGGGCGGGGCCTGGCAGGAGCGGGGGCGGAGCCAGGGAAGGGGCGGGGCACCTTCCAGTCCACACTGTCCTCCACTCGGTAGCGGATCTGGTATTTGGCTTGAAAGAGGAAATCCTTGAGGGCGGGTGGCGACACCCAGCGCACGCTCAGCTGGTCCTCCAGGCCCCCGACGCGGCTCACGTGCACGTCGGGCGGGGGGTCCGTGGTCACTGCGGGGCGGACCTGGTCACTGTGATGCGGGGAATCGCTCTCAGGCCCCCCTCAGCCGGGGACTGTCTGGGTTGAGCTCCCCCCAGAAGCGCGGCCCAGGCCACGTGGCCTAGGTGGCACCTGCCTGTTTTCCTCCTCCTCCCTCTGCCCCCACCCCCAGGACTGGTGGATTACACGATAAATAATATTGCAGAAACACTCAGCACCTAATTAACGTTAGCTGTTATCACCATTATTATCTGTGACTGGAGAAACAATCCGATCTTCATCTCACTATGGGAAAGCGGACACGGCAGGGCTGATGATATCATTACTATCGTGCTTAGGAGGCCGGGTGGCTGTCAGGCTGCCAGCCTTCTGGGAACCCCTGCCACTACCTCCCCACTTCCACCTCCCTTCCGCTTTTACCAGAATCTTTGATGTGACATTTTGCTGGGTGCAGAGAAGCAACTGAGGCTTAGAACCTTCTCATTGTAGCTTTAGGATGTGGGGAAGAGTGAAGCAAGCTAGTGGGGGCAGGGATGGTGGCTACAACCCTGCGGGCGGTGTGTGTGTTGAGGGTGCTGAGGATCCTTCTGGGGGCCCCTGAGGGCAGCAGCGTGAGCCCGCCTCTCCCTGAGGCCTTGGTGAGGGGCTGAAAGGGTTAAGGCACAGGCCTGCTTGGGGCTGAGAAACACCCTAATTAGATTAGGCTCAATTCTGCTCACAGATCATCCATTTCCTGCCTCCCGCCCTGCGCCCCCCAGCTCCAGGCCTCGGCTTCCTGGGGCGCCTCCCGACCTGGGCGCCCCTTTCCCTCTCCCCAGGGCCCCCTCCTGCACACCTGGGCTGCCGAGGGGGAGGTGGCCAGGCCAGGTGTTTTCCGAGGAGTGGGGGTATCCTGGCTGCGGACTGATGAGTGGATGCTCAGCCACTTACCTACCTCCCCTCCGACCAGCAGGGACAGCCCAGGAGTTGCCGTTACGGCTGGGGAGGGGCAGGCGGGACCCCAGGAGAAATGAGAAGGTGCAAGGGACCCCTCTGGTTGCCTGGTGGGCTGGGCTGGTGCTGAGGGAAGGGGCTGGTGGACACTGGGGGCTCACCCACGTCCAGAATATCCAGCGTCAGCACATCGGAGCGGGCCGAGCCCAGGCGGTTGGTGGCCTCCACCCAGATCTCATAGGGCGTAAAGAGAGCCAGGTCCTTGGGGATGTGGCAGGAGTGAGGGCCCACTGTGTGGTACTCCTCACATGTGTTGTCCTGCCCGTACCACCTGTGGGGATGGGAGGGGGACAGGACGAATGAGGGTTCCTTCTGGTCCCCAGATCTCACCATGGCAGCCTCAGGGTGCAGAGAAGACATGAGGGCTCAGAGAGGGTCCGCGTTCATCAAGGTCATGCAGCCAGCCTGGGACACACACATGGCCCTCGGGCCACCACCAACCTAAGTTTGTACTTGAGGGAGTAGTTGGTGTGGAGGAAGGTCTCCCCGTGGGCCCCTGGCGTCCAGCGGCAGGTCAAGTCCTTCATGTTCTTGGACCAGCAGCTGATGTTGAAGGGTTTCTCTGGGGGCACTAGGAGAGGGGGAGGGTGCAGGAAGCAGGCTGAGGGTCTGGACCAGTTGAGCCTGGGCCGAGGGGTTGCTGCCTGCCCGCCAGGCCCCCACCAAGGGCAGATAGGACCATCTCAGCCCCATGCTGAGAGATGCCAGCATGGTTGGTGACACCTGCACGGGCAATGGAGAGGCTGGTGACTCAGTCTCCAGGTTCTTTTATTTTTTTCTAGGCAAAGTCTCCCTCTGTTGCCCAGGCTGGAGTGCAGTGGTGCGATCTCAGCTCACTACAACCTCCACCTCCCGGGTTCAAGCAATTCTCCTGCCTCAGCCTCTGGAGTAGCTGGGATTATAGGCACCTGTCAGCATGCCTGTCTAATTTTTGTATTTTTAGTAGAGACAGAGTTTCCGCCATTTTGGCCAGGCTGGTCTCGAACTCCTGGCCTCAAGTAATCTGCCTGCCCTGGCCTCCCAAAGTGCTGGGATTACAAGCATGAGCCACTGTGCCTGACTGGGTCTCCAGGTTCTCATTCCCACCTAGACCTGCATAGCCGTGCCAGTTGCCCACTGCTTAGCCCCAGGTCAGAGGGCCCACGATTCATGCCTCTCTCCAGAGGGAGATGCCACTCCCAAGAGCTACCCCTGGGGTGTCCTGGGTGCCCACTTACGGCCAACATAGAGGCAGGAGCCAGCCAGGATGCTGCCATCTCGGGCGTGGCACACGAGGTTGTCCCCCGACTGCTGCCTGGACCCGTTGAGGTTGGCCAGGGCCAGGGCCAGGGTGGAGGTGTTGAGCACCCGGGAGAGCTCGGGGGGCAGGCGGCGCCCGTTGAGGGTCCAGTAGAGGCCCTCAGCGGTGGCTCCTGGTGGGTCTCCGTGCACTGAACAGGTGGCCTGCAGGGAGGAGCCGATGAGAAGCGTGGGATCCTGGGGGCTGATCACTGCTGTGTCTGGGGTCAAAGAGGAGCACGTGTCAGGCGGGGGCGGAGACCCTCTGAGCCCCGGACCATGCCAGGACCTCCAGGGTTCATGGTGGTCCTGAGAAGCTGCTGTTAATGACAGTCCCCCATTTTACAGATAGAAAAACTGAGAATCAGTTGGGTTAAATGTCCAGGCCAACACTGGCGGCCAAACTGACAAACCTGGAGTTGTCCAGGTCTGTCTGACGCCAACAATGGATCCTCCCAAAACCTCATCACTGAGGTGCTCAAGGTTCTGAGGGGTCACACAACTCAGGCATAAAGCTCATTCAGATCCAGTGACTCTTGCTTTGCACATCGGAGTGCAGTGGCGAGATCTCAGTTCACTGCAACCTCTGCCACCCAAGTTCAAGCAATTCTCTTGCCTCAGCCTCCCGAGCAGCTGGGATCACAGGTGCCTGCCACCGTGCCCGGCTAATTTTTGTACTTTTGGTAGAAACGGGGTTTCACTATGTTGGCCAGGCTAGTCTTGAACTCCTGACCCCTCATGATCCACCAGTCTTGGCCCCCAGAAGTGCTGGGATTACAGGCATGAGCCACTGTGCCTGGGCTGTTTTTTTTTTTTTTTTTTGAGGCGTCTCAGTCTGTTGCCCTAGCTGGAGTGCAATGGTATCATCTCAGCTCACTGCAACCTCCACCTCCCGAGTAGCTGGGATTACAGGTGCCTGCCACTGTGCCCAGGTAATTTTTGTATTTTTAGTAGAGATGGGGTTTCACCATGTTGGGCAGGCTGATCTTGAACTGACCTCAAGCAATCCACCCGCCTCGGCCTCCCAAAGTGTTGGAAATACAGGAGTGAGCCAATGCGCTTTGATTTTTCTTTTCTTAGCAACAGGGTCTCACGCTGATCTGGCTGGAGTGCGATGGCACGATCATAGCTCATTGCAGCCTCAATCTCCCGGGCTCAAGCGATCCTCCCACCTTGGCTTCCCAAAGTGCTGGGATCACAGGCACGAGCCACTGTGCCTAGCCTTCTTTATTTTTCATTCTCATTTCATTTTTCTTTTTTGGCAATTAGAAACAAAAGGATTGTGGGTTCTTCCTGTGATACTCCCAGAGCTTCACACATAGTAGGTGTTTCTGTCGGCGGAGGGCATTGCTTCAAATGAAAGCCCCGATCCTTACTTGAATGATTAAGAGCACCTTTTAAAAATTTTAATTTTGTTAATTTCATTATTTTTTGAGACAGTCTTCCTCTGTCACCCACGCTGGAGTGCAATGGTGTGATCTTGGCTCACTGCAACCTCTGCCTCCCGGATTCAAGTGATTCTCCTTCCTCAGCCTCCTGAGTAGCTGGGATTGCAGGTGCACGCCACCACACCTGCCTAATTTTTGTGTTTTTAGTACTGATGGGGTTTCACCATGTTGGTCGGACGGGTCTTGAACTCCTGAACGTGATCCTCCTGCCTCAGCCTCCCAAGGTGCTTGGATGGACTGGTGTGAGCCACCGTGCCCAGCCTACAAGCACCTTTTATTGAGCACTTGTGTTCTAAATACTGTGCTAAGACTTTACCTCCATTTTCTCAGCCAATGCTTCTCATGCTAAGGATAAAAAAACTTTGGCTCGCCGGGCGCGGTGGCTCACGCCTGTAATCCCAGCACTTTGGGAGGCCAAGGCGGGTGGATCACGAGGTCAAGAGATCGAGACCATCCTGGTCAACATGGTGAAACCCCGTCTCTACTAAAAATACAAAAAATTAGCTGGGCATGGTGGCGCGTGCCTGTAGTCCCAGCTACTCAGGAGGCTGAGGCAGGAGAATTGCCTGAACCCAGGAGGCGGAGGTTGCGGTGAGCTGAGATCGCGCCATTGCACTCCAGCCTGGGTAACAAGAGCGAAACTCCGACTCAAAAAAAAACAAACAAACAAACAAAAAAAAAAACTTTGGCTCTGAAAGATCGAGCTCCCTTGCTGCAATGAGGGAAGGCCATCCTAGTTACGCCCAGATTTTCTGGTCTACAAAGTTCTGCTCCACACTGCCTACCTCTGGAACTAAAGGCAGCCCTGGCAAACTGCATGTCCCCAACTCCTATCCAAAAGGACTAGACATCATCGTTCTTTCCCTCAACTCAGTTTTCTTCATTTGCAAAGTGGGAATGAGAAAGCTCTTTGTCTCCTGGGCAACTGTGAAAGTGAGAGGGGAAGGGGACTTCATGAACTAGGTGGTGTGGTGTCAGGTGCTGGGCACAGGAGCCCTGGGGACGCCCATGGGTGGTTGATGCCTCCTCTCCTGCTGGCCATCAGGGCAGCCCAGGAGCTCCCCTTCTTGAGACCAGAACCTAAGAGGAACCTGTTTTGTCCATGGGGAAACCAAGGCCCAGAGGAGGAGGGGGTGCCCAGGCCAACCTCCGGATGCCTCTCTGAGTCCGTTTCTCTATTTGGGAAGTGGGCCTCATGACATCAATATCATGGGGTTGGCTGGGTGTGGTGGCTCATGACTGTAATCCCAGCACTTTGGGAGGCTGGGGCGGGAGGATCACATGAGGTCAGGAGTTTGAGACCAGCCTGGGCAACATGGTGAAATGCTGTCTCTACCAAAAATACAAAAATTAGCTGGATTGTGGGTGGGGGGAGGGTGGTGGCACGTGCCTGTGGTCTCAGCTACTTGGGAGGTTGAGGCAGGAGGATCGCTGGAGCCTGTGAAGTTGAGGCTGCAGTGAGGCATGATTGCCTCACCACTGCAGTCCAGCCTGGGTGACAGTGAGACCCTGTCTCAGAAAAGAAAAAAAAATCAATTTAAATTTATAAAAAGCAACAAAACAAACCTCATGGGGTCGTTTGAGAGGAAGTATTGTTGGAGACAATATTTTCCCATGAGATCTTTAAACTAAGTTGACCCAGATTCAAATGCCCCCAGCTCGCCGTGAAAGTCTCAGTGTTTTAAGACAGGGTTTCACTGTCACCCAGGCTGGAGTGTAGTGGCACAATCTCAGCTCACTATAACCTCCATGGCTAATTTTTGTATTTTTAGTAGAGATGGGGTTTCACCATGTTGCCCAGGCTGGTCTCGAACTCCTGACCTCCAGTGATCCACCTGCCTCGGCCTCTCAAAGTGCTGGGATGACAGGCACAAGCCAGGGCACCTGGCCTCAGTGTTTTACTTCTCTGAGTCTTTGGAAAGGGGCCTCTCGTTCCACTAAGAGTGGTTGCAAAGACTCATCCATCCCTTTGTTCAGTGACTCATTTGATTCATCTGTTCATTCACAGGTACCTATAGTGTGTCAATATCTATGGGCACCAGGGCAATGACCAAAGACCAAGGACAAAAGTCCTGCCATTGCGGGCATCAAATCCAAGGAAGCAGCAGGAAAACGGAACAAATAAATATCGAAGACATTAATTAGGGGAGAGTGTAAAGCAGGGGCCAGAAAAAGCAGTGGCAGAAGCTCCCGAGGCCTGTCTGGGGAAGTGACCTTTGAGTAGAGACGTGAATAATGTAGGGGCAGTCACTGTGACATTATCCAACAGAGTGTGTCCAGGGAAGTGCCAAGGTCCTGGGGCAGGAGCGGTGGGAAATGAGGTTTGAGAGATCAGAGACCCTGACCTGTAGGAGGAGGGATTCCAGGGTTCTGAGCAGGGGAGGGACGGGCGCGGTGAGATCTGCATTCAAAAGGGCTCCCCAGGCCGCTGGGAGAAGAGACTGCAGGAGGTAGGGGCAGCCCATCGCGCAGAGATGGCAGCCAAGGACAGGGTGATCCCGGCCCCCCGGGAGGTCCCCTGAATGCCAGCGGCTGCCCTGCACTTGCCCTCACTGCCCCCGATGGGCGAAGTGGAGTGGACACGGTTCTTGGGCCGGCCCTGATGATTTTCCGGGGCAAACTTGGCTAGAGGGCTGTCTTGCTGGAGCCTGGAATCGCAGTTGCGCTTGGGGCTTGGCCCAGGGCTCGCCGGAGGTCTCCGCGTCCGTGCGAAGGAGCCGGCTGAGCGGGCCAGAGCCGAGGAGGCGGGGGCGGCCGAGGGGGGCGGGGGCCAGGGGGCCGCCCTGGAGGTCCCAGGCAGCCAGCCGCCCGCTAATTCGGAATTCCTTCGGCATGAACTCGGGCGTGCCAGCGTCTCTGCCCTGGCCCACCCACCGCTTCCTGCCTGGGCCCCCCCCCCCCCAGCAGAGTGGGAGGCACGGCCAGGCCTGCCCGGACCCCAGGCCCCTCTCAGCCCTCCTAGAGTGGGTCACGCCCCTCCTGCTCCCCCACCCACCACCGTGGCCTGGCCAGGAAGGGGCTCTCTGGGGGGTCCTGGCTAGGGGGCACTGCCCCTCTGCCACGCCCGGCTGGCCTGGGCTGGCGTGGCTCACTTGCCAGCAGCTGCAGCTGCCCTCCCGGGGCTGGGCGGGGGACACCGGGCGGCCACGGGTGGAGGGGGGCAGGGCAAGGCCAGACGGGCCTGGGCAGGCCAGTCTCCCACCCCCTTAGCCCTAGTAGGCAAGGTCAGAAGGACGCTTTCTCCTCCCGTTCGCAACCCCAGTGGGAGAACCTGGGCAATCGACTTCCCCTCTCCAGTTCTCACTGTTCTCTTCCGTGAAATGGGAGGAGAAATACATTCTCCTTGCTGGGGAGATCAATGAGCTGTGATTGGATCCAATGTCCAGAGAGCTCAGAAGCCCACAGCTCCCGGAACTGTAAAGATGACAGGCCTTCCCAGCTCTGGGGTCCCGGGTGGCTTGGCACTCCCTCCCGGCCTCCGAAAACAATGGGGTAAGGCGCTGGGGACAGGGACGCACACATTCCAGGCCAGGCGGGGGAGCAGCTGGGAACAGCCCACTGAGCCTGAGGTGGGGGGGACTTGGCTTGGTTTGGAGGGCCTCCTAGAGGGCTCCCCAAAGCAGATCCCTAGGTTGGGCTTTTCAACAGCCCCGTTTTCACTCCCTGCCTCCCTTTCCCGAAGAGCTGGGGCCTTTAAAAGTTTTTTCTCTCCTCTTTTCCCAATCTGGAGCCACTGCCGTTATTAAAAAGGAACACCATGTGTTTTAAAAGGGAAAAGTGTGAGATTCTCTGCAACCAGGGCGGAAGGGTGGCCCCCATCCCAGGGTCCCCACGGGGGTCCCCACCTCCCATCCCGCTGGTACCTGCAGACACTTTACGACCCACCCGCCTGCTGGTCAGGTGCTAAGACACACCGTAAGTAGAAACATATTGCCGAGGTGTGAGAATCTTTTATTTAATTTCTTCCCCCTTAAAGGAAAAAACACACTTAACAACCCCCCCCGCCCCCACACCTTCGCCTGCTGCTCTACTGACTGGAAAACAAAGCTTGGCGCTCACAGCCGCTGCCCACCACCTGGCAGAGCCGTCAGGGGCCCTGGGAGGGTCCGAGGTAAACCCTCACCTGCTCAGATGCAGGGGAGATGCCAGGGCACTCTCAGCAAGTGCCCCCAGAGGATGCCGGGACACTGCCCCTAACCGGAGGAGCCCTACAGGCAGCCTGCAAACAGCCCTGCTGAAGGTGAGTGAGCCTGGGAGCAGTGAGTGCCCAGCGACCCCCGGGGTGGCCCGTGCGCCTGGATGGGGTGCGTGGAGTGACCGCACGTCTGGGGCGAGTCGTGCCTGCCTTTGTGCCCCTGGGTCGCCTCCCCTGTGGGATGAGTGTGTGACCGTGATTGTGTGTCAGGGATGGAATGTGTGTGCGTCCGCGATGGTGTGCGAATGTACATCTGGGATGCAGTGTGCGTGAGTCTGAGGGCGAGGGTGACGGGCCACAAGCCAGTGTGATTCTTTGTGTCTCTGGGTGTGTCCCAGAGCGGGTCTGGATATAGAGATGTATCCTTGCGGGGGTGTTCCTTGGATGGGGGGCCCCAGAGTGCCTGAGGCCAGAAGTCCCTCCAGGGAGGGGGTCTTGGCTCGTCGGGCAGCGGGTTCCCAGTGGGCCACCTCAAAGTTTGGGCCCGCCGGTGCCGGGACTCACTGGCTCCTGCTCTCTCTCTCCCTCTCACCCACTCCCTCACAAAGATTCCTCTCGCTGGAGGCTCTCCGCCCGACACAGCCTGGCCGAAAACTGTTCTAAGAGCCGCCGGTGGCGGGGACTCCGCGGATCCCCGTGCGCCGGGTCCCGCAGTGGGAGGGCGGTGGCGCCGGCCCGTGGAGAGGCAAGTCCCCGGGGAACCCGGGAAGCGCGCCAGGCGGCCAGAGCGGCCCCCCTCCAGCCCCGCCCTCCCCGTGGGGCTCATCCCTCCGACCGGGGGGGCCCCGCTGGGGACCCGCACCCAGCGCGCCAACCGCGTGCGCCCCCGCCTGGGAGCGGTGCCCCACAGTCCCCGCAGCTCAGAGTCGGCCGAAGCAGACTCGTGCGCCCGCTACGTCCTAGAGTGCAGAGGGTCCCAGGCCACGATCCCCCAGCCCCTGGGGGCCTGGCTTGGCACCCTGGGCCCAGCTGCCCAGGTAAGATGGCCTCGGGCGCGGAAGCCGAACTCTAGGGGTAGGGGACTGCGGCGCCGTGCGCCCCGCAGGTAAGGGCGCCCCGAGGGCTGCGCCGGGGGCGCTTTCCTTTGTTCCCCGGCCGTCCAGGTGGCGCCTGCGCCCCCTCCCCCCGCGGCTGCCCCCGGGGCGCCCGCCCTCTGCTCTGGCGTGGGGGAAGGAGTGGGGCGCAGGGTACTCACGGGCTCCTGATCCGGCTCGCGGCGCCCCGAGGACGCAGAGCAGCAGCAAGGGCAGCAACGGCGGCGGCCGCCGCGCGGATTGGGCGGCGGGGCCCCGGCGGCCGGCGGGCATGGGGCCGGCGCTGCCGGGGGCGCGCGGCTGGCGGCGGCTCGGCGGCAGCGGCGCAGGGCGCGGGACGCAGGCCGGGCGCGGGAGGGCGCGGGCCAGGCCGCCCGCACGTCGCTGGGCGCGGACGCTGAGGCCAGAGCAAGTCTGAGCAGCCGAATTGACAAGGCGCTAATGCGCCGCTGGCCCCGCCCGGCCCCGCCTCCGGCCCGGCCCGGCCCCGGGGGGGCGGCGGGCCCCGCACCGGCCTCCCCGCCGCCCGCCAGCCCGCGGGCACCGCGCGCCCCGCCCGTCCGGCCTCCGCCCCACCGGGAACTGCGCGCGCCCTGTCCAGCGGCCCAGAGCCCCTAATCAACCCCCACCGGCCCAGGACCTCCCTCTCCAACCCTGCGAGCTCCAGGCTTCCCACCCCCAGTCTGGGACCCGGCACCCCCAATACCGTTTCCATAACCCTGCCCACTTCCCTGCACCCTCCTCTCAGCCCGCTGCCTCTTCAGTGGCCCCTGCGGTCCCCAACCCTGCCCGCTCCTCCATTTCTCCCCTCCACCGCCCAATCTTCTGTCTCGGCCCCCACCCCAGCTCTGGCCCCGCCCCCCCCCCCAGCGGGCCCCTGGCCCCCCCCTCCCCCCATCTCCAGCCCCTCTGCCTTCCCAGGGGCCTAAAAGTCACCCCCAGCCCCACGCCCTCGGCGCGCGGGTCCCAGCCCTCCCACCTCATCCTGCCCTTTTTCGGCTCTCCGTCTGTAGCGTCGGCCCCGAGCTTTGCTGGAAGAAAAGAGAAAAAGCAGGAAGGCACGGAGTCCCTCACCCTCGCCCTGGCTGCGCTGTCCCCCTCACGCGCGGGATGGGTTTGAGGTTGCTCGGGGCGGGAGCTCCTGCGTGGGCAGACGGGGAGATGTTGTCCCCGGTGGGAGCGGGGACCCAGGCCTGCGCGGGAACAGGGTCCCGCACCGCGGTAGGAGGGATTCCCAGGAGGAGAGCGGTAAGAAGTTCTCCCCCCCGGGACCTATTCACACCCCACCACGGAAAAATCCACTCAGCGGCCCGCGGGTGGGGTGCGCCACGCGGTGAGTAATCGCTCCGGCGGCCGCCGCCCGCCGACTCCAGGTAACGCCGGCTGCCCGGAGCGACGCATAGTTTGTCTTCCTTCTTTTGCGCAAAGAGCCTTCTCCGTGTTATTATTTTTGGCCATTGCTCGAGTTTCGGGACCCCTCCCGGCCCGGGCGCCTCATCTATCTCCTCCGGGTCCCCACCCGATGCGGGTGCCCAGGAATAAAGAGTTACTGGCCTCCAAGGCTGCTGCGGATGGGGGTGCCTGAAATGAGAGTTAGGGGGTGCAGTTACCCACTTTGGGTCGCAGCCCCGCCCCCAGCTGGGGAGGGAACGCCTCCAAGTCCCCTTTTTTAGGAGTCCCTTAGGGGCCTGGATTCTCTCCCTCGGTCCTCAACAAGCCAAGGGGGTAAAAGTTGAGGGGGGCTCAGGAGCACCCACTTGTCTGCCCAAGACGGAAGCCCCACGCTCTCCTACTTATATCTCCAGTTCAGACTCCAGACTGTCAGAAAACAAGATTGGGGGATGGGGGCCTACGGGGGCCCTGGGCGCCCCTGCCCCATCTGAACTCTGGATGGAGAAGAGGGACAAAGAGAGACGCTGCCATTTACCAGGCCTTTTGTGCCTCAGCTTCTTTCTCTGCCCAATGGCCACCACCCAGCCTAAGGACTTCCATGGGAAGATACAAGGCAGTGGAAGTCTCTACACCCTTAGCACAGCACTGCAGGATCTCCTGGAGCAGAGGTGACCCCCAGGCCTGCTTGTCCCCTCTGAAACATAGAGCCATCGTCCCACCTGCCAGGGGGCCCCGAAGGGTAAGTGGAGGTGGCAGTTCTTGGCTGGAATAGTTTTTAGGATACTCGACGCTCCTCCCCACGGCCCCTGTTTGCAGATGCTCTCTCTGTGGGTACAGACCCTTTACCCACTCCTGGGAGGACTTCAGGCTTCTGGAGCAAAATGTTGATTTTTTTTCCCCTCCATTTAAAGGGCTCCCCCATCCATCCAGGTGCTCAAGGCAGAGACCTAGAAGCGCGCGTGACAACTCTCTCCTTCCCTCATCCCTCATGTCCAATTCATCAGCAAATCCTGTTGGCTCTGGTTCCAAAACACATCCCCATTCTGAGACGCTGACCTCTTCTTCCCAACCCATTCAGATCCAGACCCCACGGTCTCCCTTAGGGATCCTTCCCGGCCTCCTCGGGGACTTCCCTGATAACTCTCTGCCTTTCTCTGCACACCAAGCACAGGGAGCTTTTAAAAGAAGAAAAAGCAGATCTTTGCCCTGCCTCCCTCCTCCCATCCTCTCCAATCCTCTTTTTCCCTCTCCTCTTCCCCCTCCTCTCCCTCATTCCACCCCAGCCACTGGAGCCCTGTTTCCCCAAACATACCAGGCTTGTTACTATCAAAGGGCCTCTGCGAATTGGCTGTTCCCTCTGCGGGAATGCTGTTCCCCACATCTTCCCCAGTTAGCCCCCTTCTCTTCCACCAGGTCACAGGTCCAGTGTCACCTCCTCAGAGAGGCCCTCCACCCTTCCCCCAGCAGTCTCCTTCTCCTTCACTTTGTTTTATTGTTTTTGCAATACAACTGTTCCAAACACTTCATTCATTGTGCAACTGATTTTCTTTAGACTGTGGGCAGCCTTAGCCCCACTGGACCCCATGCTGGACCCAGTAAGGGCTAAAGGCGAAGCACTCACTAAATATTTGCAAAATGAAAGGATGGAGAATTCTCAGTCCCTCTAAGTAGCAAGAAAACTCAGTCCCAGCAAGTCATGCTGCCTGCGGTCCCAGCCTGGCCCTCGCTCTCTGTCTGGCTGTGTAACCCTAGCTGGTAGACATCCCTCTCTGTCCCTTACCGGTATAAGGGGAAGGACCCTTTCCAGTCCTGCCCAGCCCCACCGTGGAGTGTGACCTCTGCCCTTGGGTGACCTTTACCCCACACCTTTGACTTCAGGGAAAGGGAGTTGACCCCAAGATACAACCTTCCCAGCCCTTAGGGTCCCCAGCAGTTTAACCCCTTCCTCCCCAGTTCCATCATCTCCTTGAGGACAAAAGGGAGCTCTCGTCAGTGGAACTTCTGGTAAATATTGACCCAAGTCCTTGAAGTTGGCTGGGAATGTCTAAGGGGCAGATGGAGGGTGGGCCTTTCCTTGGGCTGGGGGAGGGACCCATCCTGAGTCCTGTACCCTCCACTCAAAGGTCATCTCTGAAGGACAGGTATTAGGTTAGGGACCCTCCATCCCCAGCTTCCTTGGGATTCCAAGGCACTGAGGGTGCACCACGGAGGGGCCAGTGGAAATGGGACCTTCAGGGTCCTGTGGGGACCCACAGCCACTGGGAGGAAGAGGGCGGAGCTGCCTTTCCCATTCTGAGAGCCGGGTCCTCAGGGGCCCCCAGTATAGGATTAGCTGCCTGGTGTTCCAGGCGGGTGCTTCCAGGAATTAAGGGACAGTGGATGTCTGGTTCAAGGTCTGTGGCACAGGAAAGTGGGGCCTGGGTGTGCCCTAGGCTTTATAATTTCTGCCCTGGAGGCTGAGCCTGGGGAGCAGGGATGCCTGGGTCCTCAGCTTAATGTACTCTGGACTTCCGGCCCTGGAGACCTGGCCTGGGGATTGCAGATCTGCCCCAGGGAGGCCAGTTTCCCTGCCCGTCTGCACCCTGAGGAGCCTCTGAAGTCTGGGTCCCAAGAGGCACCAGCTGCTCGGAGGAGGAGGGGCAGTCACATCCCTCCTTCCTCCCCCAACAACCTTCAGCAACCACCACCGGCGCCATGGTGCCCTGCCTCCTCCCCAGCCTGTACACTGCTTGGAGGTGGGGGTCAGCAGGGTCGCGATGAGGGCGGCAAGGGACAAAGGGCGCTTGTCCGACGCCCGCCTTGACCTCGGCCGCTGTGGCTTCCCGGACGCCTGGCCTGCCGCTGATTCACGCCCAGGCCGGCCTCAGCGCCCCCCGCGCGCCGCCCCCGGCCAGGCCGCCCCGGGGGGTAGGAAGTGGGGGGGGGCGAGGGCGGCGCCGAGTCAACTTTCCCTCTTAAGCCCCGAAGGAATGTCGGCGGATTTCCTGAAACCCGACCCTGGCCGCCCGCCGGCCCGCCCGCCCCTCACCTGGACCGGCTCCCCCGGGAACAGCAGGAGGGGCGCGGGGGCTCACCTTGGGGGCCAGAGTCAAGTCCTCTTTCCGCTCACCCCCCCAGCGGCCTCGCGCAGCGGAAAGGGGGGTGGGTGGGCGGCAATCGGCCTTTTTCCCTTCTCCCCTCGGGCAACCTGGGCAATCGACCCACTCCTGCAGCCTCAGTTTCCCCTTCTGCAAAAGGGCGCGGGGTGTTCCTCCTCCCTGATGCGCTTTAAGCGATGCTTCTTATGCCCTAAGGCCCCCTCCCATTACTGGCAGGGCCCTGCCGGCTTTTCTTTGCTTCTCTCCCTGTCACCTGGACAGAACCACTTTGCAGTCTGAGCCTCATTTTCCTCATCTGTAGAAAAGGGCAACGCCACCAGTACCTATCTTATACGGTTGTTGCAAGAAAAAGTGTTTTGTTTGGAATGAATGAAGGACAGTAATTGTGGAGGGGTTAGGCGCGCGGCGGGCCTCTGGAATTAACATGTGTGGGCTTGAATCCTGTCTTTGTCAACGCGTCCCGGAGCCTAAGTTTCCACCTGTGAAATGGGGGACAGTATCGCCGTCATAACGCACAGGGCTATTTCCCAAGGTGCCGGCCTGGCGCGCGGGTGGGTTAGAAGCCGGAGTTCCCCTGCTGGATTCTGGCGCAAACTGCCGGCTGGAGGCCCTCGCCGCCGGGTCGCAGCGGCCTAGCTTGGGAGGGGAGGGGAGGGGAGGGGAGGCAAAGGGAGGGGAGAGGCGGGGCGGGGCGGGGGAGGGGCCGCGCCGGGATCCAGATGTTCGGGGTCCGCCAGGCACAGCCGCGCCTGATTAAGCCACGTGGGGGCCGGCCGGGGGCCTCAGAGATGAAAGCGCGGCCGCAGGCCATGACGGGGGGGCGGGTGCGCCAGGCCCCCACCCCGGACCCTCTCATTCCGGGCCGGAACCTGAGGTGCCCTCTGACCCGTGGACCCTGCGAGGCTGCCGGGCCGTCTGCGGGGGCGGAGCGTGGGGGGGACGCGCGGGCGGCGGCGCGGCGCTGCAGGCACCTGCGTCAGGGATGCCAGCGAAAGCTGAGGCATCTTTGCAGAGAATCTGGGTTTAGAGGGGCGTCCCCATTCCCGTACCTGGCGGAGAAGAAGCTGGGTGGATACCCTAACCCGAGATTCGGCTCCTGGGGCTACAGCGCACCACCCGAGGGTGTGGTGGTTGTGGAAGTCAGAAGTGTCGCTATTTGCCCCGAGTTTTCCCACGAGAATTAGAAATTTTAGCAGCTGCCCCTCCCCCTGCTCCTGAGGGTACCTCTGGGTCCCCTCCCACTAAGGCCTGGCCCAGGGGGTCCCCAGCCTTGGGGAGACAGGGCCAGATCCCCCAGGTCCGTAGATCAGGGCTGGACCAAAAGGAGGCAAAGCTGAAGGAGCAAGGGAGGGGCTCAGAGGGCTTCTCGGAGGAGGCAAACTGCTCACAAGTTGCCACCTCTCTCTGACCTGGGTGTCAAAGGCGAAGACGTCCGGCCTCAGCTGCCGGGTCCTGGGGCTCTCACCTTCCTCCCTCTCCGTTCCCTGGTTGGACTCCAGTCCCACTGCCCTCCCTCCTCCTCCACCAAGGAGCTCTTCTCCTCAGGGTCCTCGCTGACCCTCGTAGCCTGGACACCCCTTCCTCCTCTTTCCCGCGGGGTCGACTCACACCTTGCCTCCTCCGCCAGGCTCTCCCCAACACCCCTGGCGAATAGCCCCCTCCATCCCACCCCCTATCTATTTCCTTTTGGCCCCTAGCGCCAGCAGAAATCCGCCGCCTGTGGGCACCAGGGAGGTGTCCTGGGACCCCCGCGATGGGACAGACGGTGAGGGCCGCGATGCACCTGCCCCGCCCGACCCGCACCCCGCGGATGCCGCAGCGCAGCTCCCCCGCCCGCTCTCCGCATCTCCCACCCCCCCTTCCCAGGCTGCTTCGCTCGGGTGACGTCAGCGCTCCGGTCCCCGCCGCAGCCGCTGCGTCCTCCGTGTCCGGCCGGAGCCGGAGTCCCCCGCGCCCCCCGCGTTCGGCCCAGCCATGGCTGCGGTGGCGCTGATGCCGCCGCTGCTGCTGCTGCTGCTGGCATCTCCGCCCGCGGCCTCCGCGCCATCAGCCCGCGACCCCTTCGCCCCCCAGCTCGGAGACACGCAGAACTGCCAGCTGCGGTGCCGCGACGGCGACCTCGGCCCGCGGCCCTCGCAGGTGAGGCGCTTGAGGGGCCAGGTGCCAGCCGGGGTACGCGGGATCTCTCCGAAAGGGGAGGGGTTGGGATGGCTTCTCTTGGATGACAGGAGGAGACTGGGGGAGGGTACCTGGGGCGGGAGGGGTCGGGGATGGGGATGTCCCTCCTGTGGGGGACGTGCTAGGGGGTCTCTCCGATGGGGGAGGGCTTGGAGATGCAGGTCCTTGCGATAAGGGCTGATACCACCTCCTGGGCTCCCTCTGCACTCTGCTGGGCAAGGACCCTCTAGCACCCAACCTCCAGCTCCCTCAGGCCTGACGGTCCCCCCACCTCACTCCTCCCCCTCCTCCACATCCTCTTCCCTCTCCACTGAGAGGTACCAGCCCCTACTCATACACCACTCCCCAGGATTCAAGTCTGATCTGAGTGTAACCAAAACCACCTCCTATGAGCCTCTCCCCCCTCCTGGGAGCCTCCCCTCATCCTCTAAGCCTGAGCCTCCCCCTATCCTCTAAGCCTGCCCGCCTCCTCTGAGCCTCCTCCTCCCCCTCCTCCCCCTCCTCCTCCTCCTCCTCCTCCTCCTCCTCCTCCTCCTCCAAGTTTGAGAATCCTTCTCCATCTCTCCCCTCCTCCCTGGAGACTGGGGAGGAAGGCTCATTTCTCTCCACCTTCACTGTCCATTTCTCTTCTTAAGCTCCCTCCCCATCTCCCTCCTCAGAGCCTCCGCCAATATCTGTAGCCTCCCCCCAACTTCATCCTCATCTGGCTAGATTTGGTGGGAAGTCGGAAAACCCTCCCTTGCATCTCCTGAAGGCTCCGGTCCACCCCCTCCTGCCCCTCCCCATGTCCTGAGCTCCGTGTCCCCCCCCACCCCAGGCGGGGCTGGAGGGCGCCTCCGAGTCTCCCTATGACAGAGCTGTTCTGATCAGCGCTTGTGAGCGTGGCTGCCGCCTCTTCTCCATCTGCCGATTCGTGGCCAGGAGCTCCAAGCCCAATGCCACCCAGACTGAGTGTGAAGCAGGTGAGGGCCCACCGGCAGGGTGGGCCAGGGCGGGGAGAGGTGGTCTGGGAGGGCCAACCCCAGTCACGCCCTCCCACCTCCCACAGCCTGCGTGGAAGCCTATGTGAAGGAGACAGAGCAGCAGGCTTGCAGCCACGGCTGCTGGAGCCAGTCCCCCGAGCCTGAGCCGGAGCAGAAGGTGGGCCTCCTACTGTGGCCTGGGGCCCCTTTTCCTGCGACCCCACCCACTTTGCCCCATGGGAAATCTGCATTCAGGTCCAGAGGCTCTGCCAGGATCTGCGTGATGTCCCAGGCCTGCAGGGTGACCTCGATCCAGCCCTGGCACATCTCCAGCCTGAGTTACCATCTCTATGACATGCACAGTGCCCCCCATGCCCCACCAACCACCTTTTCAGGAGTAAGTGGCAGAAAACCACCCTGTTTTATCAAACATCTCTCCTGGTTCAGGCCCGACTTCGACCTGTCCCAATTGTCTTGTGTCACTTGGAGGCACAAGGGACATTGTCACCCCCATTTAGTGCCCGGGGGCAACCTCCCAGGTCACGCACATTTAGGGCTGTGCAAGGGGCAAGACTTGAAGGCACCAGGGCCGTGGCCACACCTTACCTCACTCATCTTAGGCGGCCCCAGAGCTGCCAGGTGCTGGTCTAAGCCCTTCCCCTGGGATGAGCTGGCGGTCACTGTCACCTTGGAGGGGCTCAGAACCACAGCTCAGGGCAGAGCAGCCTTGCCTTGAAAGCACGCACACACTGCCTTGTGGAAGAAACAAAATGGCTCATCTGTTGCCGTCCAAGCAGTGCTGCATCAGGGGAAACTGAGGCACAGAAAGTCATGTAGCATAGCCAGAGATCCAGGGACTGGGACTCCCCAGAAAGCCCTTTCCCCGCTTCCCCCATTTTCCTCCACCCCTTCCAGGCTTTTACTGCTGTTCAGAAGAGCTCACTGCACTG